>NC_063240.1:0-307500 GCF_020740725.1 Corvus hawaiiensis | reverse complement strand
TCATGGAATCAAGGAGACCATGGTGACACAGGTGATGCACATGAAGCCAAGGAGCCATTGTGACCCAGTGGGGCCTCATGGAATCAAGGAGACCATGGTGACACAGGTGATGCACATGAAGCCAAGGAGCCATTGTGACCCAGCGGGGCTTCTTCCCTTCAGCTCTGCAGCTGGCTGTCCCAGCCCACAGCACCATGTGCCAAGTGCTCTCCTCAGGGCTCTGCCTGCACACAGGCCCAGAGAAGTTTTCCTGTTTGTAAGGAAAGAATGGAAAAGCCTGAGCAGGTTTCCTAAACAACAAACCCCACATGCTGAGTCCAGGCTGCCTGCAATGATGTCCCCTTTCTACAAGGGACACTGTGAGCAGGAATGTTGGGGTTTTAGTTTAGTCTTAGGTTTTCCTGTTAAAGGAATTTTCTCCCATATGCATGTTGCTAGGGGACAAATAGCTGTACTTAAGAAAGACAAAAAGGGGAGTGGGGCGGGCCTGGCTACTCTTTTGTCTACACCTGGGTGTGGGGACAGTTCGCTCTGAGCGTCCGGAGAGAGAAGCTGCAGAGAAAGGAGCTGCTGCTTCTTTCTTTTTGGCCGTTCTTTCTTCCTGCTGGAAGCAACGCCGGGACCCCAAAAGCCGCTTTTCCCTGCCCTGCTGGAGACCGAGCTGTGGCTGTCCTGCTCCGCTGCTGCTTCGAGCTTTCGCTACGCTGTAGCCCTGCCCGCCCTGCCTGCCTGGGCCTCCGTGGGTTTTTCCCATCTGGATACATCTCGTCTGCCACCCGGGATTTGCGTTCGTCCCTGCCGTTTCAGCCTGCTGTTCCTGAGAGTCCGGGATCGGCTGCCCAGCGGTTTGTGAAGCCTTTGTTCCATCCTTCCCGGGATCCCAGGGCACCAGAGCCGCGGGTTTCCCGAGCTCGCTCCGGAGCGCCCCCTGCAGCCGCGGGGGAACCATCGCACCTGCCCTGCTCACCGGGAGCCGCCAGCGCCCCTGCCGGCTGCGAGCGGAACTGCACCCGAGGGGAAACAGCCTGACAGCCGAGAAGGCTGGCACTGGGTTTGTGATTGCTGTTACTGCCATAGTTGTTGTTGTTTTGTTTGACTGGTTATATACATATATATATAGAGTAAAGAACTGTTATTCCTATTTCCCACATCTTTGCCTAAAGGCCCTTGATTTCAAAATATAATAACTTGGAGGGAAAAGGGGTTATATCTGCCACTTCAAGGGGGGCCTCTGCCTTCCTTAGCAGACGCCTGTCTTTAAAAACCGAGAGACAGGAATGATCTCTGGGAGCAGAATTCTCGCAGTCTTTCCACTGAATTCTCTGTCCCTGTCCTTTGCCTGGCTCTCTGTTGCAGATGGAAGCTGCTACTGCCTTTCTCTGCTTGAAGCCCTCTTTTGATGCAAGCAGGTGCTCCCAGGTGTGTTCAGCAGCTGTTGCTCAGTGTTGATGCAAAGCTTTTGTGTTCCTCATGGAAGCAAGGAGCCATTGTGACACTGCAGGGGCTCATGGGATCAAGGAGACAATTGTGACACTACAGAACCTCCTAGAAACAAGACTCCATGATGACACCGTGGGGAATCATGGAACCACATGGAAATGTGTTCCTCATGAGACGCAGCAGGGCCTTGTTGGAACCAAAGACACCTCTGCAAAAAGCAGGGTAGCTCACAGAACCAAGGAGTCCATTGTTACAATAGAAAACCTATGGAAGCAAGGAGACCATTGTGACCCAGTGGGGCCTCATGGAATCAAGGAGACCATGGTGACACAGGTGATGCACATGAAGTCAAGGAGCCATTGTGACACAGTGGGGCCTCATGGAATCAAGGAGACCATGGTGACACAGGTGATGCACATGAAGCCAAGGAGCCATTGTGACACAGCGGGGCTTCTTCCCTTCAGCTCTGCAGCTGGCTGTCCCAGCCCACAGCACCATGTGCCAAGTGCTCTCCTCAGGGCTCTGCCTGCACACAGGCCCAGAGAAGTTTTCCTGTTTGTAAGGAAAGAATGAAAAAGCCTGAGCAGGTTCCCTAGACAACCAAACCCACATGCTCAGTCCAGGCTGCCTGCAATGATGTCCCCTTTCTACAAGGGACACTGTGAGCAGGAATGATCTCTGGGAGCAGAATTCTCGCAGTCTTTCCACGGAATTCTCTGTCCCTGTCCTTTGCCTGGCTCTCTGTTGCAGATGGAAGCTGCTGGTGCCATTCTCAGCTTGAAGCCCTCTTTTGATGCAAGCAGATGCTCCCAGGTGCGTTCAGCAGCTGTTGCTCACTGTTGATGCAAAGCTTTTGTGTTCCTCATGGAAGCAAGGAGCCATTGTGACACTGCAGGGGCTCATGGCATCAAGGAGACAATTGTGACACTACAGAACCTCCTAGAAACAAGGCTCCTTGGGGACACCATGGGGAATCATGGAACCACATGGAAATGTGTTCCTCATGAGACACAGCAGGGCCTTGTTGGAACCAAAGACACCTCTGCAAAAAGCAGGGTAGCTCACAGAACCAAGGAGTCCATTGTTACAATAGAAAACCTATGGAAGCAAGGAGACCATTGTGACACAGTGGGGCCACATGGAAGCCAAGGAGCCATTGTGACCCAGTGGGGCCTCATGGAATCAAGGAGACCATGGTGACACAGGTGATGCACATGAAGCCAAGGAGCCATTGTGACACAGTGGGGCCTCATGGAATCAAGGAGACCATGGTGACACAGGTGATGCACATGAAGCCAAGGAGCCATTGTGACACAGCGGGGCTTCTTCCCTTCAGCTCTGCAGCTGGCTGTCCCAGCCCACAGCACTATGTGCCAACTGCTCTCCTCAGGACTCTGCCTGCACACAGGCCCAGAGAAGTTTTCCTGTTTGTAAGGAAAGAATGGAAAAGCCTGAGCAGCTTTCCTAAACAACAAACCCCACATGCTGAGTCCAGGCTGCCTGCAATGATGTCCCCTTTCTACAAGGGACACTGTGAGCAGGAATGATCTCTGAGAGCAGAATTCTCACAGTCTTTCCACGGAATTCTCTGTCCCTGTCCTTTCCCTGGCTCTCTGTTGCAGATGGAAGCTGCTGGTGCCTTTCTCATCTTGAAGCCCTCGTTTGATGCAAGCAGATGCTCCCAGGTGTGTTCAGCAGCTGTTGCTCAGTGTTGATGCAAAGCTTTTGTGTTCCTCATGGAAGCAAGGAGCCATTGTGACACTGCAGGGGCTCATGGCATCAAGGAGACAATTGTGACACTACAGAACCTCCTAGAAACAAGACTCCATGATGACACCGTGGGGAATCATGGAACCACATGGAAATGTGTTCCTCATGAGACGCAGCAGGGCCTTGTTGGAACCAAAGACACCTCTACCAAAAGCAGGGTAGCTCACAGAACCAAGGAGTCCATTGTTACAATAGAAAACCTATGGAAGCAAGGAGACCATTGTGACACACTGGGGCCACATGGAAGCCACAGAGCCATTGTGACCCAGTGGGGCCTCATGGAATCAAGGAGACCATGGTGACACAGGTGATGCACATGAAGCCAAGGAGCCATTGTGACACAGTGGGGCCTCATGGAATCAAGGAGACCATGGTGACACAGGTGATGCACATGAAGCCAAGGAGCCATTGTGACACAGCGGGGCTTCTTCCCTTCAGCTCTGCAGCTGGCTGTCCCACACCGAGGCACCATGTGCCAAGTGCTCTCCTCAGGGCTCTGCCTGCACACAGGCCCAGAGAAGTTTTCCTGTTTGTAAGGAAAGAATGAAAAAGCCTGAGCAGGTTCCCTAGACAACCAAACCCACATGCTGAGTCCAGGCTGCCTGCAATGATGTCCCCTTTCTACAAGGGACACTGTGAGCAGGAATGATGTCTGGGAGCAGAATTCTCGCAGTCTTTCCACGGAATTCCCTGTCCCTGTCCTTTGCCTGGCTCTCTGTTGCAGATGGAAGCTGCTGGTGCCTTTCTCAGCTTGAAGCCCTCTTTTGATGCAAGCAGGTGCTCCCAGGTGTGTTCAGCAGCTGTTGCTCAGTGTTGATGCAAAGCTTTTGTGTTCCTCATGGAAGCAAGGAGCCATTGTGACACTGCAGGGGCTCATGGCATCAAGGAGACAATTGTGACACTACAGAACCTCCTAGAAACAAGGCTCCATGGTGACACCGTGGGGAATCATGGAACCACATGGAAATGTGTTCCTCATGAGACGCAGCAGGGCCTTGTTGGAACCAAAGACACCTCTGCAAAAAGCAGGGTAGCTCACAGAACCAAGGAGTCCATTGTTACAATAGAAAACCTATGGAAGCAAGGGGCCATTGTGACACAGTGGGGCCTCATGGAATCAAGGAGACCATGGTGACACAGGTGATGCACATGAAGCCAAGGAGCCATTGTGACACAGTGGGGCCTCATGGAATCAAGGAGACCATGGTGACACAGGTGATTCACATGAAGCCAAGGAGCCATTGTGACACAGTGGGGCCTCATGGAATCAAGGAGACCATGGTGACACAGGTGATGCACATGAACCCAAGGAGCCATTGTGACACAACCGGTCTTCTTCCCTTCAGCTCTGCAGCTGGCCGTCCCAGCCCACGGCACCATGTGCCATCTGCTCTCCTCAGGGCTCTGCCTGCACACAGGCCCAGGAAAGTTTTCCTGATGTAAGGAAAGAATGGAAAAGCCTGAGCAGGTTTCCTGAACAACAAACCCACATACTCAGTCCAGCCTGCTTGCAATGATGTCCCCTTTCTACAAGGGACACTGTGAGCAGGAATGATCTCTGGGAGCAGAATTCTCGCAGTCTTTCCACGGAATTCTCTGTCCCTGTCCTTTGCCTGGCTCTCTGTTGCAGATGGAAGCTGCTGGTGCCTTTCTCAGCTTGAAGCCCTCTTTTGATGCAAGCAGGTGCTCCCAGGTGTGTTCAGCAGCTGTTGCTCAGTGTTGATGCAAAGCTTTTGTGTTCCTCATGGAAGCAAGGAGCCATTGTGACACTGCAGGGGCTCATGGCATCAAGGAGACAATTGTGACACTACAGAACCTCCTAGAAACAAGGCTCCATGGTGACACCGTGGGGAATCATGGAACCACATGGAAATGTGTTCCTCATGAGACGCAGCAGGGCCTTGTTGGAACCAAAGACACCTCTGCAAAAAGCAGGGTAGCTCACAGAACCAAGGAGTCCATTGTTACAATAGAAAACCTATGGAAGCAAGGGGCCATTGTGACACAGTGGGGCCTCATGGAATCAAGGAGACCATGGTGACACAGGTGATGCACATGAAGCCAAGGAGCCATTGTGACACAGTGGGGCCTCATGGAATCAAGGAGACCATGGTGACACAGGTGATTCACATGAAGCCAAGGAGCCATTGTGACACAGTGGGGCCTCATGGAATCAAGGAGACCATGGTGACACAGGTGATGCACATGAACCCAAGGAGCCATTGTGACACAACCGGTCTTCTTCCCTTCAGCTCTGCAGCTGGCCGTCCCAGCCCACGGCACCATGTGCCATCTGCTCTCCTCAGGGCTCTGCCTGCACACAGGCCCAGGAAAGTTTTCCTGATGTAAGGAAAGAATGGAAAAGCCTGAGCAGGTTTCCTGAACAACAAACCCACATACTCAGTCCAGCCTGCTTGCAATGATGTCCCCTTTCTACAAGGGACACTGTGAGCAGGAATGATCTCTGGGAGCAGAATTCTCGCAGTCTTTCCACGGAATTCTCTGTCCCTGTCCTTTGCCTGGCTCTCTGTTGCAGATGGAAGCTGCTGCTGCCATTCTCTGCTTGAAGCCCTCTTTTGATGCAAGCAGGTGCTCCCAGGTGTGTTCAGCAGCTGTTGCTCAGTGTTGATGCAAAGCTTTTGTGTTCCTCATGGAAGCAAGGAGCCATTGTGACACTGCAGGGGCTCATGGGATCAAGGAGACAATTGTGACACTACAGAACCTCCTAGAAACAAGACTCCATGGTGACACCGTGGCGAATCATGGAATCAAGGAGCCCCTTGTGACACAGAGAGGCCGCCTGGAAGCAATGGTCCATTGTTACACTGCGGATTCAAGAAGACCATGGGGACAGCACGGAACCTCATGGAACCATCCGTCCATTGGGACACAGCGGGGCCTCATGGACACAAGGGGACCATTGTGGCAAAGCAGGGCCTCATGGAAGCATGGAGAGCATTGTGACATTGTGGGCAATCATGGAAGCATGGAGAGCATTGTGCCACTAAGGAAACTGATGGAACCAAGGCGATCCCTGGGACACAATGGAAGCACATGGAATCAAGGCTCCATGATGACTTTGGAGGGCCTCATGGAGCACAGCATCCATTGTGACACAGCAAGACCTCGTGGAACCAAGGAGCCTTTGTGATACTCCAGATGCGCATGGAAGCCAGGCTGCACTGAGACACAGCGGGGCCTTGTTGGACCCAAAGACACCTCTGCAAAAAGCAGGGTAGCTCACAGAACCAAGGAGTCCATTGTTACATTGTAGAAAATTATACATTACATTCTAGAAAACCTACGGAACCAAGGGGCTATTGTGACACAGTGGGGCCACATGGAAGCAATTGTCCATTATGACAATGTGGATCAAAGGTGAGCATGGTGACACTGCGGAACCTCATGGAAGCAAGGAGCCATTGTGACACAGTGGGGCCTCATGGAATCAAGGAGACCATGGTGACACAGGTGATGCACATGAAGCCAAGGAGCCATTGTGACCCAGTGGGGCCTCATGGAATCAAGGAGACCATGGTGACACAGGTGATGCACATGAAGCCAAGGAGCCATTGTGACACAGTGGGGCCTCATGGAATCAAGGAGACCATGGTGACACAGGTGATGCACATGAAGCCAAGGAGCCATTGTGACACAGTGGGGCCTCATGGAATCAAGGAGACCATGGTGACACAGGTGATGCACATGAAGCCAAGGAGCCATTGTGACACAGTGGGGCCTCATGGAATCAAGGAGACCATGGTGACACAGGTGATGCACATGAAGCCAAGGAGCCATTGTGACACAGTGGGGCCTCATGGAATCAAGGAGACCATGGTGACACAGGTGATGCACATGAAGCCAAGGAGCCATTGTGACACAGTGGGGCCTCATGGAATCAAGGAGACCATGGTGACACAGGTGATGCACATGAAGCCAAGGAGCCATTGTGACACAGCGGGGCTTCTTCCCTTCAGCTCTGCAGCTGGCTGTCCCAGCCCACAGCACCATGTGCCAAGTGCTCTCCTCAGGGCTCTGCCTGCACACAGGCCCAGAGAAGTTTTCCTGTTTGTAAGGAAAGAATGAAAAAGCCTGAGCAGGTTCCCTAGACAACCAAACCCACATGCTCAGTCCAGGCTGCCTGCAATGATGTCCCCTTTCTACAAGGGACACTGTGAGCAGGAATGATGTCTGGGAGCAGAATTCTCGCAGTCTTTCCACGGAATTCCCTGTCCCTGTCCTTTGCCTGGCTCTCTGTTGCAGATGGAAGCTGCTGGTTCCTTTCTCAGCTTGAAGCCCTCTTTTGATGCAAGCAGATGCTCCCAGGTGTGTTCAGCAGCTGTTGCTCAGTGTTGATGCAAAGCTTTTGTGTTCCTCATGGAAGCAAGGAGCCATTGTGACACTGCAGGGGCTCATGGGATCAAGGAGACAATTGTGACAGTACAGAACCTCCTAGAAACAAGGCTCCATGGTGACACCGTGGGGAATCATGGAATCAAGGAGCCCCTTGTGACACAGAGAGGCCGCCTGGAAGCAATGGTCCATTGTTACACTGCGGATTCAAGAAGACCATGGGGACAGCACGGAACCTCATGGAACCATCCGTCCATTGGGACACAGCGGGGCCTCATGGACACAAGGGGACCATTGTGGCAAAGCAGGGCCTCATGGAAGCATGGAGAGCATTGTGACATTGTGGGCAATCGTGGAAGCATGGAGAGCATTGTGCCACTAAGGAAACTGATGGAACCAAGGCGATCCCTGGGACACAATGGAAGCACATGGAATCAAGGCTCCATGATGACTTTGGAGGGCCTCATGGAGCACAGCATCCATTGTGACACAGCAAGACCTCGTGGAACCAAGGAGCCTTTGTGATACTCCAGATGCGCATGGAAGCCAGGGTGCACTGAGACACAGCAGGGCCTTGTTGGAACCAAAGACACCTCTGCAAAAAGCAGGGTAGCTCACAGAACCAAGGAGTCCATTGTTCCATTGTAGAAAATTATACATTACATTCTAGAAAACCTATGGAACCAAGGGGCTATTGTGACACAGTGGGGCCACATGGAAGCAATTGTCCATTATGACAATGTGGATCAAAGGTGAGCATGGTGACACTGCGGAACCTCATGGAAGCAAGGAGCCATTGTGACGCAGTGGGGCCTCATGGAATCAAGGAGACCATGGTGACACAGGTGATGCACATGAAGCCAAGGAGCCATTGTGACCCAGTGGGGCCTCATGGAATCAAGGAGACCATGGTGACACAGGTGATGCACATGAAGCCAAGGAGCCATTGTGACACAGTGGGGCCTCATGGAATCAAGGAGACCATGGTGACACAGGTGATGCACATGAAGCCAAGGAGCCATTGTGACACAGTGGGGCCTCATGGAATCAAGGAGGCCATGGTGACACAGGTGATGCACATGAAGCCAAGGAGCCATTGTGACACAGTGGGGCCTCATGGAATCAAGGAGACCATGGTGACACAGGTGATGCACATGAAGCCAAGGAGCCATTGTGACCCAGTGGGGCCTCATGGAATCAAGGAGACCATGGTGACACAGGTGATGCACATGAAGCCAAGGAGCCATTGTGACACAGTGGGGCCTCATGGAATCAAGGAGACCATGGTGACACAGGTGATGCACATGAAGCCAAGGAGCCATTGTGACCCAGTGGGGCCTCATGGAATCAAGGAGACCATGGTGACACAGGTGATGCACATGAAGCCAAGGAGCCATTGTGACACAGCAGGGCTTCTTCCCTTGAGCTCTGCAGCTGGCTGTCCCAGCCCACGGCACCATGTGCCATCTGCTCTCCTTAGGGCTCTGCCTGCACACAGGCCCAGAGAAGTTTTCCTGTTTGTAAGGAAAGAATGGAAAAGCCTGAGCAGGTTTCCTCAACAACAAACCCTACATGCTCAGTCCAGGCTGCCTGGAATGATGTCCCCTTTCTACAAGGGACCCTGTGAGCAGGAATGATCTCTGAAAGCAGAATTCTCGCAGTCTTTCCACAGAATTCTCTGTCCCTGTCCTTTGCCTGGCTCTCTGTTGCAGATGGAAGCTGCTGCTGCCATTCTCAGCTTGAAGCCCTCTTTTGATGCAAGCAGGTGCTCCCAGGTGTGTTCAGCAGCTGTTGCTCAGTGTTGATGCAAAGCTTTTGTGTTCCTCATGGAAGCAAGGAGCCATTGTGACACTGCAGGGGCTCATGGGATCAAGGAGACAATTGTGACAGTACAGAACCTCCTAGAAACAAGGCTCCATGGTGACACCGTGGGGAATCATGGAATCAAGGAGCCCCTTGTGACACAGAGAGGCCGCCTGGAAGCAATGGTCCATTGTTACACTGCGGATTCAAGAAGACCATGGGGACAGCACGGAACCTCATGGAACCCTCCGTCCATTGGGACACAGCGGGGCCTCATGGACACAAGGGGAGCATTGTGGCAAAGCAGGGCCTCATGGAAGCATGGAGAGCATTGTGACATTGTGGGCAATCATGGAAGCATGGAGAGCATTGTGCCACTAAGGAAACTGATGGAACCAAGGCCATCACTGGGACACAATGGAAGCACATGGAATCAAGGCTCCATGATGACTTTGGAGGGCCTCATGGAGCACAGCATCCATTGTGACACAGCAAGACCTCGTGGAACCAAGGAGCCTTTGAGATACTCCAGATGCGCATGGAAGCCAGGCTGCACTGAGACACAGCGGTGCCTTGTTGGAACCAAAGACACCTCTGCAAAAAGCAGGGGAGCTCACAGAACCAAGGAGTCCATTGTTCCATTGTAGAAAATTATACATTACATTCTAGAAAACCTATGGAACCAAGGGGCTATTGTGACACAGTGGGGCCACATGGAAGCAATTGTCCATTATGACAATGTGGATCAAAGGTGAGCATGGTGACACTGCGGAACCTCATGGAAGCAAGGAGCCATTGTGACGCAGTGGGGCCTCATGGAATCAAGGAGACCATGGTGACACAGGTGATGCACATGAAGCCAAGGAGCCATTGTGACACAGTGGGGCCTCATGGAATCAAGGAGACCATGGTGACACAGGTGATGCACACGAAGCCAAGGAGCCATTGTGACACAGTGGGGCCTCATGGAATCAAGGAGACCATGGTGACACAGGTGATGCACATGAAGCCAAGGAGCCATTGTGACACAGTGGGGCCTCATGGAATCAAGGAGACCATGGTGACACAGGTGATGCACATGAAGCCAAGGAGCCATTGTGACACAGTGGGGCCTCATGGAATCAAGGAGACCATGGTGACACAGGTGATGCACATGAAGCCAAGGAGCCATTGTGACACAGTGGGGCCTCATGGAATCAAGGACACTATTGTGACACAGCTGATGCACATGAAGCCAAGGAGCCATTGTGACACAGTGGGGCCTCATGGAATCAAGGAGACCATGGTGACACAGGTGATGCACATGAAGCCAAGGAGCCATTGTGACACAGTGGGGCCTCATGGAATCAAGGAGACCATGGTGACACAGGTGATGCACATGAAGCCAAGGAGCCATTGTGACACAGTGGGGCCTCATGGAATCAAGGACACTATTGTGACACAGCTGATGCACATGAAGCCATGGAGCCATTGTGACACAGCGGGGCTTCTTCCCTTGAGCTCTGCAGCTGGCGGTCCCAGCCCACGGCACCATGTGCCATCTGCTCTCCTCAGGGCTCTGCCTGCACACAGGCCCAGAGAAGTTTTCCTGTTTGTAAGGAAAGAATGGAAAAGCCTGAGCAGGTTTCCTAAACAACAAACCCTACATGCTCAGTCCAGGCTGCCTGGAATGATGTCCCCTTTCTACAAGGGACACTGTGAGCAGGAATGATCTCTGGGAGCAGAATTTTCGCTGTCTTTCCACTGAATTCTCTGCCCCTGTCCTTTGCCTGGCTCTCTGTTGCAGATGGAGACTGCTGGTGCCTTTCTCAGCTTGAAGCCCTCTTTTGATGCAAGCAGGTGCTCCCAGGTGTGTTCAGCAGCTGTTGCTCAGTGTTGATGCAAAGCTTTTGTGTTCCTCATGGAAGCAAGGAGCCATTGTGACACTGCAGGGGCTCATGGGATCAAGGAGACAATTGTGACAGTACAGAACCTCCTAGAAACAAGGCTCCATGGTGACACCGTGGGGAATCATGGAATCAAGGAGCCCCTTGTGACACAGAGAGGCCGCCTGGAAGCAATGGTCCATTGTTACACTGCGGATTCAAGAAGACCATGGGGACAGCACGGAACCTCATGGAACCCTCCGTCCATTGGGACACAGCGGGGCCTCATGGACACAAGGGGACCATTGTGGCAAAGCAGGGCCTCATGGAAGCATGGAGAGCATTGTGACATTGTGGGCAATCATGGAAGCATGGAGAGCATTGTGCCACTAAGGAAACTGATGGAACCAAGGCCATCACTGGGCCACAATGGAAGCACATGGAATCAAGGCTCCATGATGACTTTGGAGGGCCTCATGGAGCACAGCATCCATTGTGACACAGCAAGACCTCGTGGAACCAAGGAGCCTTTGTGATACTCCAGATGCGCATGGAAGCCAGGGTGCACTGAGACACAGCGGGGCCTTGTTGGAACCAAAGACACCTCTGCAAAAAGCAGGGGAGCTCACAGAACCAAGGAGTCCATTGTTACATTGTAGAAAATTATACATTACATTCTAGAAAACCTATGGAACCAAGGGGCTATTGTGACACAGTGGGGCCACATGGAAGCAATTGTCCATTATGACAATGTGGATCAAAGGTGAGCATGGTGACACTGTGGAACCTCATGGAAGCAAGGAGCCATTGTGACGCAGTGGGGCCTCATGGAATCAAGGAGACCATGGTGACACAGGTGATGCACATGAAGCCAAGGAGCCATTGTGACACAGCGGGGCTTCTTCCCTTGAGCTCTGCAGGTGGCGGTCCCAGCCCACAGCACCATGTGCCATCTGCTCTCCTTAGGGCTCTGCCTGCACACAGGCCCACAGAAGTTTTCCTGTTTGTAAGGAAAGAATGGAAAAGCCTGAGCAGGTTTCCTCAACAACAAACCCTACATGCTCCGTCCAGGCTGCCTGGAATGATGTCCCCTTTCTACAAGGGACACTGTGAGCAGGAATGATCTCTGGGAGCAGAATTCTCGCAGTCTTTCCACTGAATTCTCTGTCCCTGTCCTTTGCCTGGCTCTCTGTTGCAGATGGAAGCTGCTGCTGCCATTCTCAGCTTGAAGCCCTCTTTTGATGCAAGCAGGTGCTCCCAGGTGTGTTCAGCAGCTGTTGCTCAGTGTTGATGCAAAGCTTTTGTGTTCCTCATGGAAGCAAGGAGCCATTGTGACACTGCAGGGGCTCATGGGATCAAGGAGACAATTGTGACAGTACAGAACCTCCTAGAAACAAGGCTCCATGGTGACACCGTGGGGAATCATGGAATCAAGGAGCCCCTTGTGACACAGAGAGGCCGCCTGGAAGCAATGGTCCATTGTTACACTGCGGATTCAAGAAGACCATGGGGACAGCACGGAACCTCATGGAACCCTCCGTCCATTGGGACACAGCGGGGCCTCATGGACACAAGGGGACCATTGTGGCAAAGCAGGGCCTCATGGAAGCATGGAGAGCATTGTGACATTGTGGGCAATCATGGAAGCATGGAGAGCATTGTGCCACTAAGGAAACTGATGGAACCAAGGCCATCACTGGGCCACAATGGAAGCACATGGAATCAAGGCTCCATGATGACTTTGGAGGGCCTCATGGAGCACAGCATCCATTGTGACACAGCAAGACCTCGTGGAACCAAGGAGCCTTTGTGATACTCCAGATGCGCATGGAAGCCAGGGTGCACTGAGACACAGCGGGGCCTTGTTGGAACCAAAGACACCTCTGCAAAAAGCAGGGGAGCTCACAGAACCAAGGAGTCCATTGTTCCATTGTAGAAAATTATACATTACATTCTAGAAAACCTATGGAACCAAGGGGCTATTGTGACACAGTGGGGCCACATGGAAGCAATTGTCCATTATGACACTGTGGATCAAAGGTGAGTATGGTGACACTGCGGAACCTCATGGAAGCAAGGAGCCTTTGTGACGCAGTGGGGCCTCATGGAATCAAGGAGACCATGGTGACACAGGTGATGCACATGAGGCCAAGGAGCCATTGTGACACAGTGGGGCCTCATGGAATCAAGGAGACCATGGTGACACAGGTGATGCACATGAAGCCAAGGAGCCATTGTGACACAGTGGGGCCTCATGGACTCAAGGAGACCATGGTGACACAGGTGATGCACATGAAGCCAAGGAGCCATTGTGACACAGTGGGGCCTCATGGAATCAAGGAGACCATGGTGACACAGGTGATGCACATGAAGCCAAGGAGCCATTGTGACACAGCGGGGCTTCTTCCCTTGAGCTCTGCAGCTGGCGGTCCCAGCCCACGGCACCATGTGCCATCTGCTCTCCTTAGGGCTCTGCCTGCACACAGGCCCAGAGAAGTTTTCCTGTTTGTAAGGAAAGAATGGAAAAGCCTGAGCAGGTTTCCTCAACAACACACCCTACATGCTCAGTCCAGGCTGCGTGGAATGATGTCCCCTTTCTACAAGGGACCCTGTGAGCAGGAATGATCTCTGAAAGCAGAATTCTCGCAGTCTTTCCACTGAATTCTCTGCCCCTGTCCTTTGCCTGGCTCTCTGTTGCAGATGGAAGCTGCTGGTGCCTTTCTCAGCTTGAAGCCCTCTTTTGATGCAAGCAGGTGCTCCCAGGTGTGTTCAGCAGCTGTTGCTCAGTGTTGATGCAAAGCTTTTGTGTTCCTCATGGAAGCAAGGAGCCATTGTGACACTGCAGGGGCTCATGGGATCAAGGAGACAATTGTGACAGTACAGAACCTCCTAGAAACAAGGCTCCATGGTGACACCGTGGGGAATCATGGAATCAAGGAGCCCCTTGTGACACAGAGAGGCCGCCTGGAAGCAATGGTCCATTGTTACACTGCGGATTCAAGAAGACCATGGGGACAGCACGGAACCTCATGGAACCCTCCGTCCATTGGGACACAGCGGGGCCTCATGGACACAAGGGGACCATTGTGGCAAAGCAGGGCCTCATGGAAGCATGGAGAGCATTGTGACATTGTGGGCAATCATGGAAGCATGGAGAGCATTGTGCCACTAAGGAAACTGATGGAACCAAGGCCATCACTGGGACACAATGGAAGCACATGGAATCAAGGCTCCATGATGACTTTGGAGGGCCTCATGGAGCACAGCATCCATTGTGACACAGCAAGACCTCGTGGAACCAAGGAGCCTTTGTGATACTCCAGATGCGCATGGAAGCCAGGGTGCACTGAGACACAGCGGGGCCTTGTTGGAACCAAAGACACCTCTGCAAAAAGCAGGGGAGCTCACAGAACCAAGGAGTCCATTGTTCCATTGTAGAAAATTATACATTACATTCTAGAAAACCTATGGAACCAAGGGGCTATTGTGACACAGTGGGGCCACATGGAAGCAATTGTCCATTATGACAATGTGGATCAAAGGTGAGCATGGTGACACTGCGGAACCTCATGGAAGCAAGGAGCCATTGTGACGCAGTGGGGCCTCATGGAATCAAGGAGACCATGGTGACACAGGTGATGCACATGAAGCCAAGGAGCCATTGTGACACAGTGGGGCCTCATGGAATCAAGGAGACCATGGTGACACAGGTGATGCACACGAAGCCAAGGAGCCATTGTGACACAGTGGGGCCTCATGGAATCAAGGAGACCATGGTGACACAGGTGATGCACATGAAGCCAAGGAGCCATTGTGACACAGTGGGGCCTCATGGAATCAAGGAGACCATGGTGACACAGGTGATGCACATGAAGCCAAGGAGCCATTGTGACACAGTGGGGCCTCATGGAATCAAGGAGACCATGGTGACACAGGTGATGCACATGAAGCCAAGGAGCCATTGTGACACAGTGGGGCCTCATGGAATCAAGGAGACCATGGTGACACAGGTGATGCACATGAAGCCAAGGAGCCATTGTGACACAGTGGGGCCTCATGGAATCAAGGACACTATTGTGACACAGGTGATGCACATGAAGCCAAGGAGCCATTGTGACACAGCGGGGCTTCTTCCCTTGAGCTCTGCAGCTGGCGGTCCCAGCCCACGGCACCATGTGCCATCTGCTCTCCTTAGGGCTCTGCCTGCACACAGGCCCAGAGAAGTTTTCCTGTTTGTAAGGAAAGAATGGAAAAGCCTGAGCAGGTTTCCTAAACAACAAACCCCACATGCTCAGTCCAGGCTGCCTGGAATGATGTCCCCTTTCTACAAGGGACACTGTGAGCAGGAATGATCTCTGGGAGCAGAATTTTCGCTGTCTTTCCACTGAATTCTCTGTCCCTGTCCTTTGCCTGGCTCTCTGTTGCAGATGGAGACTGCTGGTGCCTTTCTCAGCTTGAAGCCCTCTTTTGATGCAAGCAGGTGCTCCCAGGTGTGTTCAGCAGCTGTTGCTCAGTGTTGATGCAAAGCTTTTGTGTTCCTCATGGAAGCAAGGAGCCATTGTGACACTGCAGGGGCTCATGGGATCAAGGAGACAATTGTGACAGTACAGAACCTCCTAGAAACAAGGCTCCATGGTGACACCGTGGGGAATCATGGAATCAAGGAGCCCCTTGTGACACAGAGAGGCCGCCTGGAAGCAATGGTCCATTGTTACACTGCGGATTCAAGAAGACCATGGGGACAGCACGGAACCTCATGGAACCCTCCGTCCATTGGGACACAGCGGGGCCTCATGGACACAAGGGGAGCATTGTGGCAAAGCAGGGCCTCATGGAAGCATGGAGAGCATTGTGACATTGTGGGCAATCATGGAAGCATGGAGAGCATTGTGCCACTAAGGAAACTGATGGAACCAAGGCCATCACTGGGACACAATGGAAGCACATGGAATCAAGGCTCCATGATGACTTTGGAGGGCCTCATGGAGCACAGCATCCATTGTGACACAGCAAGACCTCGTGGAACCAAGGAGCCTTTGAGATACTCCAGATGCGCATGGAAGCCAGGGTGCACTGAGACACAGCGGTGCCTTGTTGGAACCAAAGACACCTCTGCAAAAAGCAGGGGAGCTCACAGAACCAAGGAGTCCATTGTTCCATTGTAGAAAATTATACATTACATTCTAGAAAACCTATGGAACCAAGGGGCTATTGTGACACAGTGGGGCCACATGGAAGCAATTGTCCATTATGACAATGTGGATCAAAGGTGAGCATGGTGACACTGCGGAACCTCATGGAAGCAAGGAGCCATTGTGACGCAGTGGGGCCTCATGGAATCAAGGAGACCATGGTGACACAGGTGATGCACATGAAGCCAAGGAGCCATTGTGACACAGTGGGGCCTCATGGAATCAAGGAGACCATGGTGACACAGGTGATGCACACGAAGCCAAGGAGCCATTGTGACACAGTGGGGCCTCATGGAATCAAGGAGACCATGGTGACACAGGTGATGCACATGAAGCCAAGGAGCCATTGTGACACAGTGGGGCCTCATGGAATCAAGGAGACCATGGTGACACAGGTGATGCACATGAAGCCAAGGAGCCATTGTGACACAGTGGGGCCTCATGGAATCAAGGAGACCATGGTGACACAGGTGATGCACATGAAGCCAAGGAGCCATTGTGACACAGTGGGGCCTCATGGAATCAAGGACACTATTGTGACACAGCTGATGCACATGAAGCCAAGGAGCCATTGTGACACAGCGGGGCTTCTTCCCTTGAGCTCTGCAGCTGGCGGTCCCAGCCCACGGCACCATGTGCCATCTGCTCTCCTCAGGGCTCTGCCTGCACACAGGCCCAGAGAAGTTTTCCTGTTTGTAAGGAAAGAATGGAAAAGCCTGAGCAGGTTTCCTAAACAACAAACCCCACATGCTCAGTCCAGGCTGCCTGGAATGATGTCCCCTTTCTACAAGGGACCCTGTGAGCAGGAATGATCTCTGGGAGCAGAATTCTCGCAGTCTTTCCAGTGAATTCTCTGTCCCTGTCCTTTGCCTGGCTCTCTGTTGCAGATGGAAGCTGCTGCTGCCATTCTCAGCTTGAAGCCCTCTTTTAATGCAAGCAGGTGCTCCCAGGTGTGTTCAGCAGCTGTTGCTCAGTGTTGATGCAAAGCTTTTGTGTTCCTCATGGAAGCAAGGAGCCATTGTGACACTGCAGGGGCTCATGGGATCAAGGAGACAATTGTGACAGTACAGAACCTCCTAGAAACAAGGCTCCATGGTGACACCGTGGGGAATCATGGAATCAAGGAGCCCCTTGTGACACAGAGAGGCCGCCTGGAAGCAATGGTCCATTGTTACACTGCGGATTCAAGAAGACCATGGGGACAGCACGGAACCTCATGGAACCCTCCGTCCATTGGGACACAGCGGGGCCTCATGGACACAAGGGGACCATTGTGGCAAAGCAGGGCCTCATGGAAGCATGGAGAGCATTGTGACATTGTGGGCAATCATGGAAGCATGGAGAGCATTGTGCCACTAAGGAAACTGATGGAACCAAGGCCATCACTGGGCCACAATGGAAGCACATGGAATCAAGGCTCCATGATGACTTTGGAGGGCCTCATGGAGCACAGCATCCATTGTGACACAGCAAGACCTCGTGGAACCAAGGAGCCTTTGAGATACTCCAGATGCGCATGGAAGCCAGGGTGCACTGAGACACAGCGGGGCCTTGTTGGAACCAAAGACACCTCTGCAAAAAGCAGGGTAGCTCACAGAACCAAGGAGTCCATTGTTCCATTGTAGAAAATTATACATTACATTCTAGAAAACCTATGGAACCAAGGGGCTATTGTGACCCAGTGGGGCCACATGGAAGCAATTGTCCATTATGACAATGTGGATCAAAGGTGAGCATGGTGACACTGCGGAACCTCATGGAAGCAAGGAGCCTTTGTGACGCTGTGGGGCCTCATGGAATCAAGGAGACCATGGTGACACAGGTGATGCACATGAAGCCAAGGAGCCATTGTGACCCAGTGGGGCCTCATGGAATCAAGGAGACCATGGTGACACAGGTGATGCACATGAAGCCAAGGAGCCATTGTGACACAGTGGGGCCTCATGGAATCAAGGAGACCATGGTGACACAGGTGATGCACATGAAGCCAAGGAGCCATTGTGACACAGTGGGGCCTCATGGAATCAAGGAGACCATGGTGACACAGGTGATGCACATGAAGCCAAGGAGCCATTGTGACACAGTGGGGCCTCATGGAATCAAGGAGACCATGGTGACACAGGTGATGCACATGAAGCCAAGGAGCCATTGTGACACAGTGGGGCCTCATGGAATCAAGGAGACCATGGTGACACAGGTGATGCACATGAAGCCAAGGAGCCATTGTGACACAGTGGGGCCTCATGGAATCAAGGAGACCATGGTGACACAGGTGATGCACATGAAGCCAAGGAGCCATTGTGACACAGTGGGGCTTCTTCCCTTCAGCTCTGCAGCTGGCTGTCCCAGCCCACAGCACCATGTGCCAAGTGCTCTCCTCAGGGCTCTGCCTGCACACAGGCCCAGAGAAGTTTTCCTGTTTGTAAGGAAAGAATGGAAAAGCCTGAGCAGGTTTCCTCAACAACAAACCCTACATGCTCAGTCCAGGCTGCCTGGAATGATGTCCCCTTTCTACAAGGGACACTGTGAGCAGGAATGATCTCTGGGAGCAGAATTTTCGCTGTCTTTCCACTGAATTCTCTGCCCCTGTCCTTTGCCTGGCTCTCTGTTGCAGATGGAGACTGCTGGTGCCTTTCTCAGCTTGAAGCCCTCTTTTGATGCAAGCAGGTGCTCCCAGGTGTGTTCAGCAGCTGTTGCTCAGTGTTGATGCAAAGCTTTTGTGTTCCTCATGGAAGCAAGGAGCCATTGTGACACTGCAGGGGCTCATGGGATCAAGGAGACAATTGTGACAGTACAGAACCTCCTAGAAACAAGGCTCCATGGTGACACCGTGGGGAATCATGGAATCAAGGAGCCCCTTGTGACACAGAGAGGCCGCCTGGAAGCAATGGTCCATTGTTACACTGCGGATTCAAGAAGACCATGGGGACAGCACGGAACCTCATGGAACCCTCCGTCCATTGGGACACAGCGGGGCCTCATGGACACAAGGGGACCATTGTGGCAAAGCAGGGCCTCATGGAAGCATGGAGAGCATTGTGACATTGTGGGCAATCATGGAAGCATGGAGAGCATTGTGCCACTAAGGAAACTGATGGAACCAAGGCCATCACTGGGACACAATGGAAGCACATGGAATCAAGGCTCCATGATGACTTTGGAGGGCCTCATGGAGCACAGCATCCATTGTGACACAGCAAGACCTCGTGGAACCAAGGAGCCTTTGTGATACTCCAGATGCGCATGGAAGCCAGGGTGCACTGAGACACAGCGGGGCCTTGTTGGAACCAAAGACACCTCTGCAAAAAGCAGGGGAGCTCACAGAACCAAGGAGTCCATTGTTCCATTGTAGAAAATTATACATTACATTCTAGAAAACCTATGGAACCAAGGGGCTATTGTGACACAGTGGGGCCACATGGAAGCAATTGTCCATTATGACAATGTGGATCAAAGGTGAGCATGGTGACACTGTGGAACCTCATGGAAGCAAGGAGCCATTGTGACGCAGTGGGGCCTCATGGAATCAAGGAGACCATGGTGACACAGGTGATGCACATGAAGCCAAGGAGCCATTGTGACACAGCGGGGCTTCTTCCCTTGAGCTCTGCAGGTGGCGGTCCCAGCCCACAGCACCATGTGCCAACTGCTCTCCTTAGGGCTCTGCCTGCACACAGGCCCACAGAAGTTTTCCTGTTTGTAAGAAAAGAATGGAAAAGCCTGAGCAGGTTTCCTCAACAACAAACCCTACATGCTCCGTCCAGGCTGCCTGGAATGATGTCCCCTTTCTACAAGCGACACTGTGAGCAGGAATGATCTCTGGCAGCAGAATTCTCGCAGTCTTTCCACTGAATTCTCTGTCCCTGTCCTTTGCCTGGCTCTCTGTTGCAGATGGAAGCTGCTGCTGCCATTCTCAGCTTGAAGCCCTCTTTTGATGCAAGCAGGTGCTCCCAGGTGTGTTCAGCAGCTGTTGCTCAGTGTTGATGCAAAGCTTTTGTGTTCCTCATGGAAGCAAGGAGCCATTGTGACACTGCAGGGGCTCATGGGATCAAGGAGACAATTGTGACAGTACAGAACCTCCTAGAAACAAGGCTCCATGGTGACACCGTGGGGAATCATGGAATCAAGGAGCCCCTTGTGACACAGAGAGGCCGCCTGGAAGCAATGGTCCATTGTTACACTGCGGATTCAAGAAGACCATGGGGACAGCACGGAACCTCATGGAACCCTCCGTCCACTGGGACACAGCGGGGCCTCATGGACACAAGGGGACCATTGTGGCAAAGCAGGGCCTCATGGAAGCATGGAGAGCATTGTGACATTGTGGGCAATCATGGAAGCATGGAGAGCATTGTGCCACTAAGGAAACTGATGGAACCAAGGCCATCACTGGGCCACAATGGAAGCACATGGAATCAAGGCTCCATGATGACTTTGGAGGGCCTCATGGAGCACAGCATCCATTGTGACACAGCAAGACCTCGTGGAACCAAGGAGCCTTTGTGATACTCCAGATGCGCATGGAAGCCAGGGTGCACTGAGACACAGCGGGGCCTTGTTGGAACCAAAGACACCTCTGCAAAAAGCAGGGGAGCTCACAGAACCAAGGAGTCCATTGTTCCATTGTAGAAAATTATACATTACATTCTAGAAAACCTATGGAACCAAGGGGCTATTGTGACACAGTGGGGCCACATGGAAGCAATTGTCCATTATGACACTGTGGATCAAAGGTGAGTATGGTGACACTGCGGAACCTCATGGAAGCAAGGAGCCTTTGTGACGCAGTGGGGCCTCATGGAATCAAGGAGACCATGGTGACACAGGTGATGCACATGAGGCCAAGGAGCCATTGTGACACAGTGGGGCCTCATGGAATCAAGGAGACCATGGTGACACAGGTGATGCACATGAAGCCAAGGAGCCATTGTGACACAGTGGGGCCTCATGGACTCAAGGAGACCATGGTGACACAGGTGATGCACATGAAGCCAAGGAGCCATTGTGACACAGTGGGGCCTCATGGAATCAAGGAGACCATGGTGACACAGGTGATGCACATGAAGCCAAGGAGCCATTGTGACACAGCGGGGCTTCTTCCCTTGAGCTCTGCAGCTGGCGGTCCCAGCCCACGGCACCATGTGCCATCTGCTCTCCTTAGGGCTCTGCCTGCACACAGGCCCAGAGAAGTTTTCCTGTTTGTAAGGAAAGAATGGAAAAGCCTGAGCAGGTTTCCTCAACAACAAACCCTACATGCTCAGTCCAGGCTGCCTGGAATGATGTCCCCTTTCTACAAGGGACACTGTGAGCAGGAATGATCTCTGGGAGCAGAATTCTCGCAGTCTTTCCACTGAATTCTCTGTCCCTGTCCTTTGCCTGGCTCTCTGTTGCAGATGGAAGCTGCTGCTGCCATTCTCAGCTTGAAGCCCTCTTTTGATGCAAGCAGGTGCTCCCAGGTGTGTTCAGCAGCTGTTGCTCAGTGTTGATGCAAAGCTTTTGTGTTCCTCATGGAAGCAAGGAGCCATTGTGACACTGCAGGGGCTCATGGGATCAAGGAGACAATTGTGACAGTACAGAACCTCCTAGAAACAAGGCTCCATGGTGACACCGTGGGGAATCATGGAATCAAGGAGCCCCTTGTGACACAGAGAGGCCGCCTGGAAGCAATGGTCCATTGTTACACTGCGGATTCAAGAAGACCATGGGGACAGCACGGAACCTCATGGAACCCTCCATCCACTGGGACACAGCGGGGCCTCATGGACACAAGGGGACCATTGTGGCAAAGCAGGGCCTCATGGAAGCATGGAGAGCATTGTGACATTGTGGGCAATCATGGAAGCATGGAGAGCATTGTGCCACTAAGGAAACTGATGGAACCAAGGCCATCACTGGGACACAATGGAAGCACATGGAATCAAGGCTCCATGATGACTTTGGAGGGCCTCATGGAGCACAGCATCCATTGTGACACAGCAAGACCTCGTGGAACCAAGGAGCCTTTGTGATACTCCAGATGCGCATGGAAGCCAGGGTGCACTGAGACACAGCGGGGCCTTGTTGGAACCAAAGACACCTCTGCAAAAAGCAGGGGAGCTCACAGAACCAAGGAGTCCATTGTTCCATTGTAGAAAATTATACATTACATTCTAGAAAACCTATGGAACCAAGGGGCTATTGTGACACAGTGGGGCCACATGGAAGCAATTGTCCATTATGACAATGTGGATCAAAGGTGAGCATGGTGACACTGCGGAACCTCATGGAAGCAAGGAGCCTTTGTGACGCAGTGGGGCCTCATGGAATCAAGGAGACCATTGTGACACAGGTGATGCACATGAAGCCAAGGAGCCATTGTGACACAGTGGGGCCTCATGGAATCAAGGAGACCATGGTGACACAGGTGATGCACATGAAGCCAAGGAGCCATTGTGACCCAGTGGGGCCTCATGGAATCAAGGAGACCATGGTGACACAGGTGATGCACATGAAGCCAAGGAGCCATTGTGACACAGTGGGGCCTCATGGAATCAAGGAGACCATGGTGACACAGGTGATGCACATGAAGCCAAGGAGCCATTGTGACACAGTGGGGCCTCATGGAATCAAGGAGACCATGGTGACACAGGTGATGCACATGAAGCCAAGGAGCCATTGTGACACAGTGGGGCCTCATGGAATCAAGGAGACCATGGTGACACAGGTGATGCACATGAAGCCAAGGAGCCATTGTGACACAGTGGGGCCTCATGGAATCAAGGACACTATTGTGACACAGGTGATGCACATGAAGCCAAGGAGCCATTGTGACACAGCGGGGCTTCTTCCCTTGAGCTCTGCAGCTGGCGGTCCCAGCCCACGGCACCATGTGCCATCTGCTCTCCTTAGGGCTCTGCCTGCACACAGGCCCAGAGAAGTTTTCCTGTTTGTAAGGAAAGAATGGAAAAGCCTGAGCAGGTTTCCTAAACAACAAACCCTACATGCTCAGTCCAGGCTGCCTGCAATGATGTCCCCTTTCTAAAAGGGACACTGTGAGCAGGAATGATCTCTGGGAGCAGAATTCTCGCAGTCTTTCCACTGAATTCTCTGCCCCTGTCCTTTGCCTGGCTCTCTGTTGCAGATGGAGACTGCTGGTGCCTTTCTCAGCTTGAAGCCCTCTTTTGATGCAAGCAGGTTCTCCCAGGTGTGTTCAGCAGCTGTTGCTCAGTGTTGATGCAAAGCTTTTGTGTTCCTCATGGAAGCAAGGAGCCATTGTGACACTGCAGGGGCTCATGGGATCAAGGAGACAATTGTGACAGTACAGAACCTCCTAGAAACAAGGCTCCATGGTGACACCGTGGGGAATCATGGAATCAAGGAGCCCCTTGTGACACAGAGAGGCCGCCTGGAAGCAATGGTCCATTGTTACACTGCGGATTCAAGAAGACCATGGGGACAGCACGGAACCTCATGGAACCCTCCGTCCATTGGGACACAGCGGGGCCTCATGGACACAAGGGGACCATTGTGGCAAAGCAGGGCCTCATGGAAGCATGGAGAGCATTGTGACATTGTGGGCAATCATGGAAGCATGGAGAGCATTGTGCCACTAAGGAAACTGATGGAACCAAGGCGATCCCTGGGACACAATGGAAGCACATGGAATCAAGTCTCCATGAATACTTTTTAGGGCCTCATGGAGCACAGCATCCATTGTGACACAGCAAGACCTCGTGGAACCAAGGAGCCTTTGTGATACTCCAGATGCGCATGGAAGCCAGGGTGCACTGAGCCACAGCGGGGCCTTGTTGGAACCAAAGACACCTCTGCAAAAAGCAGGGGAGCTCACAGAACCAAGGAGTCCATTGTTACATTGTAGAAAATTATACATTACATTCTAGAAAACCTATGGAACCAAGGGGCTATTGTGACACAGTGGGGCCACATGGAAGCAATTGTCCATTATGACAATGTGGATCAAAGGTGAGCATGGTGACACTGCGGAACCTCATGGAAGCAAGGAGCCATTGTGACGCAGTGGGGCCTCATGGAATCAAGGAGACCATGGTGACACAGGTGATGCACATGAAGCCAAGGAGCCATTGTGACGCATTGGGGCCTCATGGAATCAAGGAGACCATGGTGACACAGGTGATGCACATGAAGCCAAGGAGCCATTGTGACACAGTGGGGCCTCATGGAATCAAGGACACTATTGTGACACAGGTGATGCACATGAAGCCAAGGAGCCATTGTGACACAGTGGGGCCTCATGGAATCAAGGAGACCATGGTGACACAGGTGATGCACATGAAGCCAAGGAGCCATTGTGACGCATTGGGGCCTCATGGAAT
Source organism: Corvus hawaiiensis (assembly GCF_020740725.1). Taxonomy (NCBI): domain Eukaryota; kingdom Metazoa; phylum Chordata; class Aves; order Passeriformes; family Corvidae; genus Corvus; species Corvus hawaiiensis. Next base: position 282,744 of record NC_063240.1, on the reverse strand, counting down.
CAAGGAGACCATGGTGACACAGGTGATGCACATGAAGCCAAGGAGCCATTGTGACACAGTGGGGCCTCATGGAATCAAGGAGACCATGGTGACACAGGTGATGCACATGAAGCCAAGGAGCCATTGTGACACAGTGGGGCCTCATGGAATCAAGGAGACCATGGTGACACAGGTGATGCACATGAAGCCAAGGAGCCATTGTGACACAGCGGGGCTTCTTCCCTTGAGCTCTGCAGCTGGCTGTCCCAGCCCACGGCACCATGTGCCATCTGCTCTCCTTAGGGCTCTGCCTGCACACAGGCCCAGAGAAGTTTTCCTGTTTGTAAGGAAAGAATGGAAAAGCCTGAGCAGGTTTCCTCAACAACAAACCCTACATGCTCAGTCCAGGCTGCCTGCAATGATGTCCCCTTTCTACAAGGGACCCTGTGAGCAGGAATGATCTCTGGGAGCAGAATTCTCGCAGTCTTTCCACTGAATTCTCTGTCCCTGTCCTTTGCCTGGCTCTCTGTTGCAGATGGAAGCTGCTGCTGCCATTCTCAGCTTGAAGCCCTCTTTTGATGCAAGCAGGTGCTCCCAGGTGTGTTCAGCAGCTGTTGCTCAGTGTTGATGCAAAGCTTTTGTGTTCCTCATGGAAGCAAGGAGCCATTGTGACACTGCAGGGGCTCATGGGATCAAGGAGACAATTGTGACAGTACAGAACCTCCTAGAAACAAGGCTCCATGGTGACACCGTGGGGAATCATGGAATCAAGGTGCCCCTTGTGACACAGAGAGGCCGCCTGGAAGCAATGGTCCATTGTTACACTGCGGATTCAAGAAGACCATGGGGACAGCACGGAACCTCATGGAACCCTCCATCCATTGGGACACAGCGGGGCCTCATGGACACAAGGGGACCATTGTGGCAAAGCAGGGCCTCATGGAAGCATGGAGAGCATTGTGACATTGTGGGCAATCATGGAAGCATGGAGAGCATTGTGCCACTAAGGAAACTGATGGAACCAAGGCCATCACTGGGCCACAATGGAAGCACATGGAATCAAGGCTCCATGATGACTTTGGAGGGCCTCATGGAGCACAGCATCCATTGTGACACAGCAAGACCTCGTGGAACCAAGGAGCCTTTGTGATACTCCAGATGCGCATGGAAGCCAGGGTGCACTGAGACACAGCGGGGCCTTGTTGGAACCAAAGACACCTCTGCAAAAAGCAGGGGAGCTCACAGAACCAAGGAGTCCATTGTTACATTGTAGAAAATTATACATTACATTCTAGAAAACCTATGGAACCAAGGGGCTATTGTGACACAGTGGGGCCACATGGAAGCAATTGTCCATTATGACAATGTGGATCAAAGGTGAGCATGGTGACACTGCGGAACCTCATGGAAGCAAGGAGCCATTGTGACGCAGTGGGGCCTCATGGAATCAAGGAGACCATGGTGACACAGGTGATGCACATGAAGCCAAGGAGCCATTGTGACACAGTGGGGCCTCATGGAATCAAGGAGACCATGGTGACACAGGTGATGCACACGAAGCCAAGGAGCCATTGTGACACAGTGGGGCCTCATGGAATCAAGGAGACCATGGTGACACAGGTGATGCACATGAAGCCAAGGAGCCATTGTGACACAGCGGGTCTTCTTCCCTTGAGCTCTGCAGCTGGCGGTCCCAGCCCACAGCACCATGTGCCAACTGCTCTCCTTAGGGCTCTGCCTGCACACAGGCCCAGAGAAGTTTTCCTGTTTGTAAGGAAAGAATGGAAAAGCCTGAGCAGGTTTCCTCAACAACAAACCCTACATGCTCAGTCCAGGCTGCCTGGAATGATGTCCCCTTTCTACAAGGGACACTGTGAGCAGGAATGATCTCTGGGAGCAGAATTCTCGCAGTCTTTCCACTGAATTCTCTGTCCCTGTCCTTTGCCTGGCTCTCTGTTGCAGATGGAAGCTGCTGCTGCCATTCTCAGCTTGAAGCCCTCTTTTGATGCAAGCAGGTGCTCCCAGGTGTGTTCAGCAGCTGTTGCTCAGTGTTGATGCAAAGCTTTTGTGTTCCTCATGGAAGCAAGGAGCCATTGTGACACTGCAGGGGCTCATGGCATCAAGGAGACAATTGTGACAGTACAGAACCTCCTAGAAACGAGGCTCCATGGTGACACCGTGGGGAATCATGGAATCAAGGAGCCCCTTGTGACACAGAGAGGCCGCCTGGAAGCAATGGTCCATGGTTACACTGCGGATTCAAGAAGACCATGGGCACAGCACGGAACCTCATGGAACCCTCCGTCCACTGGGACACAGCGGGGCCTCATGGACACAAGGGGACCATTGTGGCAAAGCAGGGCCTCATGGAAGCATGGAGAGCATTGTGACATTGTGGGCAATCATGGAAGCATGGAGAGCATTGTGCCACTAAGGAAACTGATGGAACCAAGGCGATCCCTGGGCCACAATGGAAGCACATGGAATCAAGTCTCCATGAATATTTTTAGGGCCTCATGGAGCACAGCATCCATTGTGACACAGCAAGACCTCGTGGAACCAAGGAGCCTTTGTGATACTCCAGATGCGCATGGAAGCCAGGGTGCACTGAGACACAGCGGGGCCTTGTTGGAACCAAAGACACCTCTGCAAAAAGCAGGGGAGCTCACAGAACCAAGGAGTCCATTGTTCCATTGTAGAAAATTATACATTACATTCTAGAAAACCTATGGAACCAAGGGGCTATTGTGACCCAGTGGGGCCACATGGAAGCAATTGTCCATTATGACAATGTGGATCAAAGGTGAGCATGGTGACACTGCGGAACCTCATGGAAGCAAGGAGCCATTGTGACGCAGTGGGGCCTCATGGAATCAAGGAGACCATTGTGACACAGGTGATGCACATGAAGCCAAGGAGCCATTGTGACACATTGGGGCCTCATGGAATCAAGGAGACCATGGTGACACAGGTGATGCACATGAAGCCAAGGAGCCATTGTGACACAGTGGGGCCTCATGGAATCAAGGAGACCATGGTGACACAGGTGATGCACATGAAGCCAAGGAGCCATTGTGACACAGTGGGGCCTCATGGAATCAAGGAGACCATGGTGACACAGGTGATGCACATGAAGCCAAGGAGCCATTGTGACCCAGTGGGGCCTCATGGAATCAAGGAGACCATGGTGACACAGGTGATGCACATGAAGCCAAGGAGCCATTGTGACACAGCGGGGCTTCTTCCCTTCAGCTCTGCAGCTGGCTGTCCCAGCCCACGGCACCATGTGCCATCTGCTCTCCTTAGGGCTCTGCCTGCACACAGGCCCAGAGAAGTTTTCCTGTTTGTAAGGAAAGAATGGAAAAGCCTGAGCAGGTTTCCTAAACAACAAACCCTACATGCTCAGTCCAGGCTGCCTGGAATGATGTCCCCTTTCTACAAGGGACCCTGTGAGCAGGAATGATCTCTGGGAGCAGAATTCTCGCAGTCTTTCCACTGAATTCTCTGTCCCTGTCCTTTGCCTGGCTCTCTGTTGCAGATGGAAGCTGCTGCTGCCATTCTCAGCTTGAAGCCCTCTTTTGATGCAAGCAGGTGCTCCCAGGTGTGTTCAGCAGCTGTTGCTCAGTGTTGATGCAAAGCTTTTGTGTTCCTCATGGAAGCAAGGAGCCATTGTGACACTGCAGGGGCTCATGGGATCAAGGAGACAATTGTGACAGTACAGAACCTCCTAGAAACAAGGCTCCATGGTGACACCGTGGGGAATCATGGAATCAAGGAGCCCCTTGTGACACAGAGAGGCCGCCTGGAAGCAATGGTCCATTGTTACACTGCGGATTCAAGAAGACCATGGGGACAGCACGGAACCTCATGGAACCCTCCATCCATTGGGACACAGCGGGGCCTCATGGACACAAGGGGACCATTGTGGCAAAGCAGGGCCTCATGGAAGCATGGAGAGCATTGTGACATTGTGGGCAATCATGGAAGCATGGAGAGCATTGTGCCACTAAGGAAACTGATGGAACCAAGGCGATCCCTGGGACACAATGGAAGCACATGGAATCAAGGCTCCATGATGACTTTGGAGGGCCTCATGGAGCACAGCATCCATTGTGACACAGCAAGACCTCGTGGAACCAAGGAGCCTTTGTGATACTCCAGATGCGCATGGAAGCCAGGGTGCACTGAGACACAGCGGGGCCTTGTTGGAACCAAAGACACCTCTGCAAAAAGCAGGGGAGCTCACAGAACCAAGGAGTCCATTGTTCCATTGTAGAAAATTATACATTACATTCTAGAAAACCTATGGAACCAAGGGGCTATTGTGACCCAGTGGGGCCACATGGAAGCAATTGTCCATTATGACAATGTGGATCAAAGGTGAGCATGGTGACACTGCGGAACCTCATGGAAGCAAGGAGCCATTGTGACGCAGTGGGGCCTCATGGAATCAAGGAGACCATGGTGACACAGGTGATGCACACGAAGCCAAGGAGCCATTGTGACCCAGTGGGGCCTCATGGAATCAAGGAGACCATGGTGACACAGGTGATGCACATGAAGCCAAGGAGCCATTGTGACCCAGTGGGGCCTCATGGAATCAAGGAGACCATGGTGACACAGGTGATGCACATGAAGCCAAGGAGCCATTGTGACACAGTGGGGCCTCATGGAATCAAGGAGACCATGGTGACACAGGTGATGCACATGAAGCCAAGGAGCCATTGTGACACAGCGGGGCTTCTTCCCTTCAGCTCTGCAGCTGGCTGTCCCAGCCCACGGCACCATGTGCCATCTGCTCTCCTTAGGGCTCTGCCTGCACACAGGCCCAGAGAAGTTTTCCTGTTTGTAAGGAAAGAATGGAAAAGCCTGAGCAGGTTTCCTAAACAACAAACCCTACATGCTCAGTCCAGGCTGCCTGGAATGATGTCCCCTTTCTACAAGGGACCCTGTGAGCAGGAATGATCTCTGGGAGCAGAATTCTCGCAGTCTTTCCACTGAATTCTCTGTCCCTGTCCTTTGCCTGGCTCTCTGTTGCAGATGGAAGCTGCTGCTGCCATTCTCAGCTTGAAGCCCTCTTTTGATGCAAGCAGGTGCTCCCAGGTGTGTTCAGCAGCTGTTGCTCAGTGTTGATGCAAAGCTTTTGTGTTCCTCATGGAAGCAAGGAGCCATTGTGACACTGCAGGGGCTCATGGGATCAAGGAGACAATTGTGACAGTACAGAACCTCCTAGAAACAAGGCTCCATGGTGACACCGTGGGGAATCATGGAATCAAGGAGCCCCTTGTGACACAGAGAGGCCGCCTGGAAGCAATGGTCCATTGTTACACTGCGGATTCAAGAAGACCATGGGGACAGCACGGAACCTCATGGAACCCTCCATCCATTGGGACACAGCGGGGCCTCATGGACACAAGGGGACCATTGTGGCAAAGCAGGGCCTCATGGAAGCATGGAGAGCATTGTGACATTGTGGGCAATCATGGAAGCATGGAGAGCATTGTGCCACTAAGGAAACTGATGGAACCAAGGCCATCACTGGGCCACAATGGAAGCACATGGAATCAAGGCTCCATGATGACTTTGGAGGGCCTCATGGAGCACAGCATCCATTGTGACACAGCAAGACCTCGTGGAACCAAGGAGCCTTTGTGATACTCCAGATGCGCATGGAAGCCAGGGTGCACTGAGACACAGCGGGGCCTTGTTGGAACCAAAGACACCTCTGCAAAAAGCAGGGGAGCTCACAGAACCAAGGAGTCCATTGTTCCATTGTAGAAAATTATACATTACATTCTAGAAAACCTATGGAACCAAGGGGCTATTGTGACACAGTGGGGCCACATGGAAGCAATTGTCCATTATGACAATGTGGATCAAAGGTGAGCATGGTGACACTGCGGAACCTCATGGAAGCAAGGAGCCATTGTGACGCAGTGGGGCCTCATGGAATCAAGGAGACCATGGTGACACAGGTGATGCACACGAAGCCAAGGAGCCATTGTGACACAGTGGGGCCTCATGGAATCAAGGAGACCATGGTGACACAGGTGATGCACATGAAGCCAAGGAGCCATTGTGACACAGCGGGGCTTCTTCCCTTGAGCTCTGCAGCTGGCGGTCCCAGCCCACAGCACCATGTGCCAACTGCTCTCCTTAGGGCTCTGCCTGCACACAGGCCCAGAGAAGTTTTCCTGTTTGTAAGGAAAGAATGGAAAAGCCTGAGCAGGTTTCCTCAACAACAAACCCTACATGCTCAGTCCAGGCTGCCTGGAATGATGTCCCCTTTCTACAAGGGACACTGTGAGCAGGAATGATCTCTGGGAGCAGAATTCTCGCAGTCTTTCCACTGAATTCTCTGTCCCTGTCCTTTGCCTGGCTCTCTGTTGCAGATGGAAGCTGCTGCTGCCATTCTCAGCTTGAAGCCCTCTTTTGATGCAAGCAGGTGCTCCCAGGTGTGTTCAGCAGCTGTTGCTCAGTGTTGATGCAAAGCTTTTGTGTTCCTCATGGAAGCAAGGAGCCATTGTGACACTGCAGGGGCTCATGGGATCAAGGAGACAATTGTGACAGTACAGAACCTCCTAGAAACGAGGCTCCATGGTGACACCGTGGGGAATCATGGAATCAAGGAGCCCCTTGTGACACAGAGAGGCCGCCTGGAAGCAATGGTCCATTGTTACACTGCGGATTCAAGAAGACCATGGGGACAGCACGGAACCTCATGGAACCCTCCATCCACTGGGACACAGCGGGGCCTCATGGACACAAGGGGACCATTGTGGCAAAGCAGGGCCTCATGGAAGCATGGAGAGCATTGTGACATTGTGGGCAATCATGGAAGCATGGAGAGCATTGTGCCACTAAGGAAACTGATGGAACCAAGGCCATCACTGGGCCACAATGGAAGCACATGGAATCAAGGCTCCATGATGACTTTGGAGGGCCTCATGGAGCACAGCATCCATTGTGACACAGCAAGACCTCGTGGAACCAAGGAGCCTTTGTGATACTCCAGATGCGCATGGAAGCCAGGGTGCACTGAGACACAGCGGGGCCTTGTTGGAACCAAAGACACCTCTGCAAAAAGCAGGGGAGCTCACAGAACCAAGGAGTCCATTGTTCCATTGTAGAAAATTATACATTACATTCTAGAAAACCTATGGAACCAAGGGGCTATTGTGACCCAGTGGGGCCACATGGAAGCAATTGTCCATTATGACAATGTGGATCAAAGGTGAGCATGGTGACACTGCGGAACCTCATGGAAGCAAGGAGCCATTGTGACGCAGTGGGGCCTCATGGAATCAAGGAGACCATGGTGACACAGGTGATGCACACGAAGCCAAGGAGCCATTGTGACACAGTGGGGCCTCATGGAATCAAGGAGACCATGGTGACACAGGTGATGCACATGAAGCCAAGGAGCCATTGTGACACAGCGGGGCTTCTTCCCTTGAGCTCTGCAGCTGGCGGTCCCAGCCCACAGCACCATGTGCCAACTGCTCTCCTTAGGGCTCTGCCTGCACACAGGCCCAGAGAAGTTTTCCTGTTTGTAAGGAAAGAATGGAAAAGCCTGAGCAGGTTTCCTAAACAACAAACCCTACATGCTCAGTCCAGGCTGCCTGGAATGATGTCCCCTTTCTACAAGGGACACTGTGAGCAGGAATGATCTCTGGGAGCAGAATTCTCGCAGTCTTTCCACTGAATTCTCTGTCCCTGTCCTTTGCCTGGCTCTCTGTTGCAGATGGAAGCTGCTGCTGCCATTCTCAGCTTGAAGCCCTCTTTTGATGCAAGCAGGTGCTCCCAGGTGTGTTCAGCAGCTGTTGCTCAGTGTTGATGCAAAGCTTTTGTGTTCCTCATGGAAGCAAGGAGCCATTGTGACACTGCAGGGGCTCATGGGATCAAGGAGACAATTGTGACAGTACAGAACCTCCTAGAAACGAGGCTCCATGGTGACACCGTGGGGAATCATGGAATCAAGGAGCCCCTTGTGACACAGAGAGGCCGCCTGGAAGCAATGGTCCATTGTTACACTGCGGATTCAAGAAGAGCATGGGGACAGCACGGAACCTCATGGAACCCTCCATCCACTGGGACACAGCGGGGCCTCATGGACACAAGGGGACCATTGTGGCAAAGCAGGGCCTCATGGAAGCATGGAGAGCATTGTGACATTGTGGGCAATCATGGAAGCATGGAGAGCATTGTGCCACTAAGGAAACTGATGGAACCAAGGCCATCACTGGGCCACAATGGAAGCACATGGAATCAAGGCTCCATGATGACTTTGGAGGGCCTCATGGAGCACAGCATCCATTGTGACACAGCAAGACCTCGTGGAACCAAGGAGCCTTTGTGATACTCCAGATGCGCATGGAAGCCAGGGTGCACTGAGACACAGCGGGGCCTTGTTGGAACCAAAGACACCTCTGCAAAAAGCAGGGTAGCTCACAGAACCAAGGAGTCCATTGTTCCATTGTAGAAAATTATACATTACATTCTAGAAAACCTATGGAACCAAGGGGCTATTGTGACACAGTGGGGCCACATGGAAGCAATTGTCCATTATGACAATGTGGATCAAAGGTGAGCATGGTGACACTGCAGAACCTCATGGAAGCAAGGAGCCATTGTGACGCAGTGGGGCCTCATGGAATCAAGGAGACCATGGTGACACAGGTGATGCACATGAAGCCAAGGAGCCATTGTGACACAGTGGGGCCTCATGGAATCAAGGAGACCATGGTGACACAGGTGATGCACATGAAGCCAAGGAGCCATTGTGACACAGTGGGGCCTCATGGAATCAAGGAGACCATGGTGACACAGGTGATGCACATGAAGCCAAGGAGCCATTGTGACACAGTGGGGCCTCATGGAATCAAGGAGACCATGGTGACACAGGTGATGCACATGAAGCCAAGGAGCCATTGTGACCCAGTGGGGCCTCATGGAATCAAGGACACTATTGTGACACAGCTGATGCACATGAAGCCAAGGAGCCATTGTGACACAGCGGGGCTTCTTCCCTTGAGCTCTGCAGCTGGCGGTCCCAGCCCACGGCACCATGTGCCATCTGCTCTCCTCAGGGCTCTGCCTGCACACAGGCCCAGAGAAGTTTTCCTGTTTGTAAGGAAAGAATGGAAAAGCCTGAGCAGGTTTCCTAAACAACAAACCCTACATGCTCAGTCCAGGCTGCCTGCAATGATGTCCCCTTTCTAAAAGGGACACTGTGAGCAGGAATGATCTCTGGGAGCAGAATTCTCGCAGTCTTTCCACTGAATTCTCTGCCCCTGTCCTTTGCCTGGCTCTCTGTTGCAGATGGAGACTGCTGGTGCCTTTCTCAGCTTGAAGCCCTCTTTTGATGCAAGCAGGTTCTCCCAGGTGTGTTCAGCAGCTGTTGCTCAGTGTTGATGCAAAGCTTTTGTGTTCCTCATGGAAGCAAGGAGCCATTGTGACACTGCAGGGGCTCATGGGATCAAGGAGACAATTGTGACAGTACAGAACCTCCTAGAAACAAGGCTCCATGGTGACACCGTGGGGAATCATGGAATCAAGGAGCCCCTTGTGACACAGAGAGGCCGCCTGGAAGCAATGGTCCATTGTTACACTGCGGATTCAAGAAGACCATGGGGACAGCACGGAACCTCATGGAACCCTCCGTCCATTGGGACACAGCGGGGCCTCATGGACACAAGGGGACCATTGTGGCAAAGCAGGGCCTCATGGAAGCATGGAGAGCATTGTGACATTGTGGGCAATCATGGAAGCATGGAGAGCATTGTGCCACTAAGGAAACTGATGGAACCAAGGCGATCCCTGGGACACAATGGAAGCACATGGAATCAAGGCTCCATGATGACTTTGGAGGGCCTCATGGAGCACAGCATCCATTGTGACACAGCAAGACCTCGTGGAACCAAGGAGCCTTTGTGATACTCCAGATGCGCATGGAAGCCAGGGTGCACTGAGACACAGCGGGGCCTTGTTGGAACCAAAGACACCTCTGCAAAAAGCAGGGGAGCTCACAGAACCAAGGAGTCCATTGTTACATTGTAGAAAATTATACATTACATTCTAGAAAACCTATGGAACCAAGGGGCTATTGTGACCCAGTGGGGCCACATGGAAGCAATTGTCCATTATGACAATGTGGATCAAAGGTGAGCATGGTGACACTGCGGAACCTCATGGAAGCAAGGAGCCTTTGTGACGCAGTGGGGCCTCATGGAATCAAGGAGACCATGGTGACACAGGTGATGCACATGAAGCCAAGGAGCCATTGTGACACAGTGGGGCCTCATGGAATCAAGGAGACCATGGTGACACAGGTGATGCACATGAAGCCAAGGAGCCATTGTGACCCAGTGGGGCCTCATGGAATCAAGGAGACCATGGTGACACAGGTGATGCACATGAAGCCAAGGAGCCATTGTGACACAGTGGGGCCTCATGGAATCAAGGAGACCATGGTGACACAGGTGATGCACATGAAGCCAAGGAGCCATTGTGACACAGTGGGGCCTCATGGAATCAAGGAGACCATGGTGACACAGGTGATGCACATGAAGCCAAGGAGCCATTGTGACACAGTGGGGCCTCATGGAATCAAGGAGACCATGGTGACACAGGTGATGCACATGAAGCCAAGGAGCCATTGTGACACAGTGGGGCCTCATGGAATCAAGGAGACCATGGTGACACAGCTGATGCACATGAAGCCAAGGAGCCATTGTGACACAGCGGGGCTTCTTCCCTTGAGCTCTGCAGCTGGCGGTCCCAGCCCACAGCACCATGTGCCAACTGCTCTCCTTAGGGCTCTGCCTGCACACAGGCCCAGAGAAGTTTTCCTGTTTGTAAGGAAAGAATGGAAAAGCCTGAGCAGGTTTCCTCAACAACAAACCCTACATGCTCAGTCCAGGCTGCCTGGAATGATGTCCCCTTTCTACAAGGGACACTGTGAGCAGGAATGATCTCTGGGAGCAGAATTCTCGCAGTCTTTCCACTGAATTCTCTGTCCCTGTCCTTTGCCTGGCTCTCTGTTGCAGATGGAAGCTGCTGCTGCCATTCTCAGCTTGAAGCCCTCTTTTGATGCAAGCAGGTGCTCCCAGGTGTGTTCAGCAGCTGTTGCTCAGTGTTGATGCAAAGCTTTTGTGTTCCTCATGGAAGCAAGGAGCCATTGTGACACTGCAGGGGCTCATGGGATCAAGGAGACAATTGTGACAGTACAGAACCTCCTAGAAACAAGGCTCCATGGTGACACCGTGGGGAATCATGGAATCAAGGATCCCCTTGTGACACAGAGAGGCCGCCTGGAAGCAATGGTCCATTGTTACACTGCGGATTCAAGAAGACCATGGGGACAGCACGGAACCTCATGGAACCCTCCATCCACTGGGACACAGCGGGGCCTCATGGACACAAGGGGAGCATTGTGGCAAAGCAGGGCCTCATGGAAGCATGGAGAGCATTGTGACATTGTGGGCAATCATGGAAGCATGGAGAGCATTGTGCCACTAAGGAAACTGATGGAACCAAGGCCATCACTGGGACACAATGGAAGCACATGGAATCAAGGCTCCATGATGACTTTGGAGGGCCTCATGGAGCACAGCATCCATTGTGACACAGCAAGACCTCGTGGAACCAAGGAGCCTTTGTGATACTCCAGATGCGCATGGAAGCCAGGGTGCACTGAGACACAGCGGGGCCTTGTTGGAACCAAAGACACCTCTGCAAAAAGCAGGGGAGCTCACAGAACCAAGGAGTCCATTGTTCCATTGTAGAAAATTATACATTACATTCTAGAAAACCTATGGAACCAAGGGGCTATTGTGACACAGTGGGGCCACATGGAAGCAATTGTCCATTATGACAATGTGGATCAAAGGTGAGCATGGTGACACTGCGGAACCTCATGGAAGCAAGGAGCCATTGTGACACAGTGGGGCCTCATGGAATCAAGGAGACCATGGTGACACAGGTGATGCACATGAAGCCAAGGAGCCATTGTGACACAGCGGGGCTTCTTCCCTTGAGCTCTGCAGGTGGCGGTCCCAGCCCACAGCACCATGTGCCAACTGCTCTCCTTAGGGCTCTGCCTGCACACAGGCCCAGAGAAGTTTTCCTGTTTGTAAGGAAAGAATGGAAAAGCCTGAGCAGGTTTCCTCAACAACAAACCCTACATGCTCCGTCCAGGCTGCCTGGAATGATGTCCCCTTTCTACAAGGGACACTGTGAGCAGGAATGATCTCTGAAAGCAGAATTCTCGCAGTCTTTCCACTGAATTCTCTGTCCCTGTCCTTTGCCTGGCTCTCTGTTGCAGATGGAAGCTGCTGCTGCCATTCTCAGCTTGAAGCCCTCTTTTGATGCAAGCAGGTGCTCCCAGGTGTGTTCAGCAGCTGTTGCTCAGTGTTGATGCAAAGCTTTTGTGTTCCTCATGGAAGCAAGGAGCCATTGTGACACTGCAGGGGCTCATGGCATCAAGGAGACAATTGTGACAGTACAGAACCTCCTAGAAACAAGGCTCCATGGTGACACCGTGGGGAATCATGGAATCAAGGAGCCCCTTGTGACACAGAGAGGCCGCCTGGAAGCAATGGTCCATTGTTACACTGCGGATTCAAGAAGAGCATGGGGACAGCACGGAACCTCATGGAACCATCCGTCCATTGGGACACAGCGGGGCCTCATGGACACAAGGGGACCATTGTGGCAAAGCAGGGCCTCATGGAAGCATGGAGAGCATTGTGACATTGTGGGCAATCATGGAAGCATGGAGAGCATTGTGCCACTAAGGAAACTGATGGAACCAAGGCCATCACTGGGCCACAATGGAAGCACATGGAATCAAGGCTCCATGATGACTTTGGAGGGCCTCATGGAGCACAGCATCCATTGTGACACAGCAAGACCTCGTGGAACCAAGGAGCCTTTGTGATACTCCAGATGCGCATGGAAGCCAGGGTGCACTGAGACACAGCGGGGCCTTGTTGGAACCAAAGACACCTCTGCAAAAAGCAGGGGAGCTCACAGAACCAAGGAGTCCATTGTTACATTGTAGAAAATTATACATTACATTCTAGAAAACCTATGGAACCAAGGGGCTATTGTGACACAGTGGGGCCACATGGAAGCAATTGTCCATTATGACAATGTGGATCAAAGGTGAGCATGGTGACACTGCGGAACCTCATGGAAGCAAGGAGCCTTTGTGACGCAGTGGGGCCTCATGGAATCAAGGAGACCATGGTGACACAGGTGATGCACATGAAGCCAAGGAGCCATTGTGACACAGTGGGGCCTCATGGAATCAAGGAGACCATGGTGACACAGGTGATGCACATGAAGCCAAGGAGCCATTGTGACACAGTGGGGCCTGATGGAATCAAGGAGACCATGGTGACACAGGTGATGCACATGAAGCCAAGGAGCCATTGTGACACAGTGGGGCCTCATGGAATCAAGGAGACCATGGTGACACAGGTGATGCACATGAAGCCAAGGAGCCATTGTGACACAGTGGGGCCTCATGGAATCAAGGAGACCATGGTGACACAGGTGATGCACATGAAGCCAAGGAGCCATTGTGACACAGTGGGGCCTCATGGAATCAAGGAGACCATGGTGACACAGGTGATGCACATGAAGCCAAGGAGCCATTGTGACACAGTGGGGCCTCATGGAATCAAGGACACTATTGTGACACAGCTGATGCACATGAAGCCAAGGAGCCATTGTGACACAGCGGGGCTTCTTCCCTTGAGCTCTGCAGCTGGCGGTCCCAGCCCACAGCACCATGTGCCAACTGCTCTCCTTAGGGCTCTGCCTGCACACAGGCCCAGAGAAGTTTTCCTGTTTGTAAGGAAAGAATGGAAAAGCCTGAGCAGGTTTCCTCAACAACAAACCCTACATGCTCAGTCCAGGCTGCCTGGAATGATGTCCCCTTTCTACAAGGGACACTGTGAGCAGGAATGATCTCTGGGAGCAGAATTCTCGCAGTCTTTCCACTGAATTCTCTGTCCCTGTCCTTTGCCTGGCTCTCTGTTGCAGATGGAAGCTGCTGCTGCCATTCTCAGCTTGAAGCCCTCTTTTGATGCAAGCAGGTGCTCCCAGGTGTGTTCAGCAGCTGTTGCTCAGTGTTGATGCAAAGCTTTTGTGTTCCTCATGGAAGCAAGGAGCCATTGTGACACTGCAGGGGCTCATGGGATCAAGGAGACAATTGTGACACTACAGAACCTCCTAGAAACAAGGCTCCATGGTGACACCGTGGGGAATCATGGAATCAAGGAGCCCCTTGTGACACAGAGAGGCCGCCTGGAAGCAATGGTCCATTGTTACACTGCGGATTCAAGAAGACCATGGGGACAGCACGGAACCTCATGGAACCCTCCATCCACTGGGACACAGCGGGGCCTCATGGACACAAGGGGACCATTGTGGCAAAGCAGGGCCTCATGGAAGCATGGAGAGCATTGTGACATTGTGGGCAATCATGGAAGCATGGAGAGCATTGTGCCACTAAGGAAACTGATGGAACCAAGGCGATCCCTGGGACACAATGGAAGCACATGGAATCAAGGCTCCATGATGACTTTGGAGGGCCTCATGGAGCACAGCATCCATTGTGACACAGCAAGACCTCGTGGAACCAAGGAGCCTTTGTGATACTCCAGATGCGCATGGAAGCCAGGGTGCACTGAGACACAGCAGGGCCTTGTTGGAACCAAAGACACCTCTGCAAAAAGCAGGGGAGCTCACAGAACCAAGGAGTCCATTGTTACATTGTAGAAAATTATACATTACATTCTAGAAAACCTATGGAACCAAGGGGCTATTGTGACCCAGTGGGGCCACATGGAAGCAATTGTCCATTATGACAATGTGGATCAAAGGTGAGCATGGTGACACTGCGGAACCTCATGGAAGCAAGGAGCCTTTGTGACGCAGTGGGGCCTCATGGAATCAAGGAGACCATGGTGACACAGGTGATGCACATGAAGCCAAGGAGCCATTGTGACACAGTGGGGCCTCATGGAATCAAGGAGACCATGGTGACACAGGTGATGCACATGAAGCCAAGGAGCCATTGTGACCCAGTGGGGCCTCATGGAATCAAGGAGACCATGGTGACACAGGTGATGCACATGAAGCCAAGGAGCCATTGTGACACAGTGGGGCCTCATGGAATCAAGGAGACCATGGTGACACAGGTGATGCACATGAAGCCAAGGAGCCATTGTGACACAGTGGGGCCTCATGGAATCAAGGAGACCATGGTGACACAGGTGATGCACATGAAGCCAAGGAGCCATTGTGACACAGTGGGGCCTCATGGAATCAAGGAGACCATGGTGACACAGGTGATGCACATGAAGCCAAGGAGCCATTGTGACACAGTGGGGCCTCATGGAATCAAGGAGACCATGGTGACACAGCTGATGCACATGAAGCCAAGGAGCCATTGTGACACAGCGGGGCTTCTTCCCTTGAGCTCTGCAGCTGGCGGTCCCAGCCCACAGCACCATGTGCCAACTGCTCTCCTTAGGGCTCTGCCTGCACACAGGCCCAGAGAAGTTTTCCTGTTTGTAAGGAAAGAATGGAAAAGCCTGAGCAGGTTTCCTCAACAACAAACCCTACATGCTCAGTCCAGGCTGCCTGGAATGATGTCCCCTTTCTACAAGGGACACTGTGAGCAGGAATGATCTCTGGGAGCAGAATTCTCGCAGTCTTTCCACTGAATTCTCTGTCCCTGTCCTTTGCCTGGCTCTCTGTTGCAGATGGAAGCTGCTGCTGCCATTCTCAGCTTGAAGCCCTCTTTTGATGCAAGCAGGTGCTCCCAGGTGTGTTCAGCAGCTGTTGCTCAGTGTTGATGCAAAGCTTTTGTGTTCCTCATGGAAGCAAGGAGCCATTGTGACACTGCAGGGGCTCATGGGATCAAGGAGACAATTGTGACACTACAGAACCTCCTAGAAACAAGGCTCCATGGTGACACCGTGGGGAATCATGGAATCAAGGAGCCCCTTGTGACACAGAGAGGCCGCCTGGAAGCAATGGTCCATTGTTACACTGCGGATTCAAGAAGACCATGGGGACAGCACGGAACCTCATGGAACCCTCCATCCACTGGGACACAGCGGGGCCTCATGGACACAAGGGGACCATTGTGGCAAAGCAGGGCCTCATGGAAGCATGGAGAGCATTGTGACATTGTGGGCAATCATGGAAGCATGGAGAGCATTGTGCCACTAAGGAAACTGATGGAACCAAGGCCATCACTGGGCCACAATGGAAGCACATGGAATCAAGGCTCCATGATGACTTTGGAGGGCCTCATGGAGCACAGCATCCATTGTGACACAGCAAGACCTCGTGGAACCAAGGAGCCTTTGTGATACTCCAGATGCGCATGGAAGCCAGGGTGCACTGAGACACAGCGGGGCCTTGTTGGAACCAAAGACACCTCTGCAAAAAGCAGGGTAGCTCACAGAACCAAGGAGTCCATTGTTACATTGTAGAAAATTATACATTACATTCTAGAAAACCTATGGAACCAAGGGGCTATTGTGACACAGTGGGGCCACATGGAAGCAATTGTCCATTATGACAATGTGGATCAAAGGTGAGCATGGTGACACTGCGGAACCTCATGGAAGCAAGGAGCCATTGTGACACAGTGGGGCCTCATGGAATCAAGGAGACCATGGTGACACAGGTGATGCACATGAAGCCAAGGAGCCATTGTGACACAGCGGGGTTTCTTCCCTTGAGCTCTGCAGGTGGCGGTCCCAGCCCACAGCACCATGTGCCAACTGCTCTCCTTAGGGCTCTGCCTGCACACAGGCCCAGAGAAGTTTTCCTGTTTGTAAGGAAAGAATGGAAAAGCCTGAGCAGGTTTCCTCAACAACAAACCCTACATGCTCAGTCCAGGCTGCCTGGAATGATGTCCCCTTTCTACAAGGGACACTGTGAGCAGGAATGATCTCTGAAAGCAGAATTCTCGCAGTCTTTCCACTGAATTCTCTGTCCCTGTCCTTTGCCTGGCTCTCTGTTGCAGATGGAAGCTGCTGCTGCCATTCTCTGCTTGAAGCCCTCTTTTGATGCAAGCAGGTGCTCCCAGGTGTGTTCAGCAGCTGTTGCTCAGTGTTGATGCAAAGCTTTTGTGTTCCTCATGGAAGCAAGGAGCCATTGTGACACTGCAGGGGCTCATGGCATCAAGGAGACAATTGTGACAGTACAGAACCTCCTAGAAACAAGGCTCCATGGTGACACCGTGGGGAATCATGGAATCAAGGAGCCCCTTGTGACACAGAGAGGCCGCCTGGAAGCAATGGTCCATTGTTACACTGCGGATTCAAGAAGACCATGGGGACAGCACGGAACCTCATGGAACCCTCCGTCCATTGGGACACAGCGGGGCCTCATGGACACAAGGGGACCATTGTGGCAAAGCAGGGTTTCATGGAAGCATGGAGAGCATTGTGACATTGTGGGCAATCATGGAAGCATGGAGAGCATTGTGCCACTAAGGAAACTGATGGAACCAAGGCCATCACTGGGCCACAATGGAAGCACATGGAATCAAGGCTCCATGATGACTTTGGAGGGCCTCATGGAGCACAGCATCCATTGTGACACAGCAAGACCTCGTGGAACCAAGGAGCCTTTGTGATACTCCAGATGCGCATGGAAGCCAGGCTGCACTGAGACACAGCGGGGCCTTGTTGGAACCAAAGACACCTCTGCAAAAAGCAGGGGAGCTCACAGAACCAAGGAGTCCATTGTTACATTGTAGAAAATTATACATTACATTCTAGAAAACCTATGGAACCAAGGGGCTATTGTGACCCAGTGGGGCCACATGGAAGCAATTGTCCATTATGACAATGTGGATCAAAGGTGAGCATGGTGACACTGCGGAACCTCATGGAAGCAAGGAGCCTTTGTGACGCAGTGGGGCCTCATGGAATCAAGGAGACCATGGTGACACAGGTGATGCACATGAAGCCAAGGAGCCATTGTGACACAGTGGGGCCTCATGGAATCAAGGAGACCATGGTGACACAGGTGATGCACATGAAGCCAAGGAGCCATTGTGACCCAGTGGGGCCTGATGGAATCAAGGAGACCATGGTGACACAGGTGATGCACATGAAGCCAAGGAGCCATTGTGACCCAGTGGGGCCTCATGGAATCAAGGAGACCATGGTGACACAGGTGATGCACATGAAGCCAAGGAGCCATTGTGACACAGTGGGGCCTCATGGAATCAAGGAGACCATGGTGACACAGGTGATGCACATGAAGCCAAGGAGCCATTGTGACACAGTGGGGCCTCATGGAATCAAGGAGACCATGGTGACACAGGTGATGCACATGAAGCCAAGGAGCCATTGTGACACAGTGGGGCCTCATGGAATCAAGGACACTATTGTGACACAGCTGATGCACATGAAGCCAAGGAGCCATTGTGACACAGCGGGGCTTCTTCCCTTGAGCTCTGCAGCTGGCGGTCCCAGCCCACGGCACCATGTGCCATCTGCTCTCCTTAGGGCTCTGCCTGCACACAGGCCCAGAGAAGTTTTCCTGTTTGTAAGGAAAGAATGGAAAAGCCTGAGCAGGTTTCCTAAACAACAAACCCTACATGCTCAGTCCAGGCTGCCTGGAATGATGTCCCCTTTCTACAAGGGACACTGTGAGCAGGAATGATCTCTGGGAGCAGAATTCTCGCAGTCTTTCCACTGAATTCTCTGTCCCTGTCCTTTGCCTGGCTCTCTGTTGCAGATGGAAGCTGCTGCTGCCATTCTCAGCTTGAAGCCCTCTTTTGATGCAAGCAGGTGCTCCCAGGTGTGTTCAGCAGCTGTTGCTCAGTGTTGATGCAAAGCTTTTGTGTTCCTCATGGAAGCAAGGAGCCATTGTGACACTGCAGGGGCTCATGGCATCAAGGAGACAATTGTGACAGTACAGAACCTCCTAGAAACAAGGCTCCATGGTGACACCGTGGGGAATCATGGAATCAAGGAGCCCCTTGTGACACAGAGAGGCCGCCTGGAAGCAATGGTCCATTGTTACACTGCGGATTCAAGAAGACCATGGGGACAGCACGGAACCTCATGGAACCCTCCATCCATTGGGACACAGCGGGGCCTCATGGACACAAGGGGAGCATTGTGGCAAAGCAGGGCCTCATGGAAGCATGGAGAGCATTGTGACATTGTGGGCAATCATGGAAGCATGGAGAGCATTGTGCCACTAAGGAAACTGATGGAACCAAGGCGATCCCTGGGCCACAATGGAAGCACATGGAATCAAGGCTCCATGATGACTTTGGAGGGCCTCATGGAGCACAGCATCCATTGTGACACAGCAAGACCTCGTGGAACCAAGGAGCCTTTGTGATACTCCAGATGCGCATGGAAGCCAGGGTGCACTGAGACACAGCGGGGCCTTGTTGGAACCAAAGACACCTCTGCAAAAAGCAGGGGAGCTCACAGAACCAAGGAGTCCATTGTTACATTGTAGAAAATTATACATTACATTCTAGAAAACCTATGGAACCAAGGGGCTATTGTGACACAGTGGGGCCACATGGAAGCAATTGTCCATTATGACAATGTGGATCAAAGGTGAGCATGGTGACACTGCGGAACCTCATGGAAGCAAGGAGCCTTTGTGACGCAGTGGGGCCTCATGGAATCAAGGAGACCATGGTGACACAGGTGATGCACATGAAGCCAAGGAGCCATTGTGACACAGTGGGGCCTCATGGAATCAAGGAGACCATGGTGACACAGGTGATGCACATGAAGCCAAGGAGCCATTGTGACCCAGTGGGGCCTCATGGAATCAAGGAGACCATGGTGACACAGGTGATGCACATGAAGCCAAGGAGCCATTGTGACACAGTGGGGCCTCATGGAATCAAGGAGACCATGGTGACACAGGTGATGCACATGAAGCCAAGGAGCCATTGTGACACAGTGGGGCCTCATGGAATCAAGGAGACCATGGTGACACAGGTGATGCACATGAAGCCAAGGAGCCATTGTGACACAGTGGGGCCTCATGGAATCAAGGACACTATTGTGACACAGCTGATGCACATGAAGCCAAGGAGCCATTGTGACACAGCGGGGCTTCTTCCCTTGAGCTCTGCAGCTGGCGGTCCCAGCCCACAGCACCATGTGCCAACTGCTCTCCTTAGGGCTCTGCCTGCACACAGGCCCAGAGAAGTTTTCCTGTTTGTAAGGAAAGAATGGAAAAGCCTGAGCAGGTTTCCTCAACAACAAACCCTACATGCTCCGTCCAGGCTGCCTGGAATGATGTCCCCTTTCTACAAGGGACACTGTGAGCAGGAATGATCTCTGGGAGCAGAATTCTCGCAGTCTTTCCACTGAATTCTCTGTCCCTGTCCTTTGCCTGGCTCTCTGTTGCAGATGGAAGCTGCTGCTGCCATTCTCAGCTTGAAGCCCTCTTTTGATGCAAGCAGGTGCTCCCAGGTGTGTTCAGCAGCTGTTGCTCAGTGTTGATGCAAAGCTTTTGTGTTCCTCATGGAAGCAAGGAGCCATTGTGACACTGCAGGGGCTCATGGGATCAAGGAGACAATTGTGACAGTACAGAACCTCCTAGAAACAAGGCTCCATGGTGACACCGTGGGGAATCATGGAATCAAGGAGCCCCTTGTGACACAGAGAGGCCGCCTGGAAGCAATGGTCCATTGTTACACTGCGGATTCAAGAAGACCATGGGGACAGCACGGAACCTCATGGAACCCTCCATCCACTGGGACACAGCGGGGCCTCATGGACACAAGGGGACCATTGTGGCAAAGCAGGGCCTCATGGAAGCATGGAGAGCATTGTGACATTGTGGGCAATCATGGAAGCATGGAGAGCATTGTGCCACTAAGGAAACTGATGGAACCAAGGCCATCACTGGGCCACAATGGAAGCACATGGAATCAAGGCTCCATGATGACTTTGGAGGGCCTCATGGAGCACAGCATCCATTGTGACACAGCAAGACCTCGTGGAACCAAGGAGCCTTTGTGATACTCCAGATGCGCATGGAAGCCAGGGTGCACTGAGACACAGCGGGGCCTTGTTGGAACCAAAGACACCTCTGCAAAAAGCAGGGGAGCTCACAGAACCAAGGAGTCCATTGTTACATTGTAGAAAATTATACATTACATTCTAGAAAACCTATGGAACCAAGGGGCTATTGTGACACAGTGGGGCCACATGGAAGCAATTGTCCATTATGACAATGTGGATCAAAGGTGAGCATGGTGACACTGCGGAACCTCATGGAAGCAAGGAGCCTTTGTGACGCAGTGGGGCCTCATGGAATCAAGGAGACCATTGTGACACAGGTGATGCACATGAAGCCAAGGAGCCATTGTGACCCAGTGGGGCCTCATGGAATCAAGGAGACCATGGTGACACAGGTGATGCACATGAAGCCAAGGAGCCATTGTGACCCAGTGGGGCCTCATGGAATCAAGGAGACCATGGTGACACAGGTGATGCACATGAAGCCAAGGAGCCATTGTGACACAGTGGGGCCTCATGGAATCAAGGAGACCATGGTGACACAGGTGATGCACATGAAGCCAAGGAGCCATTGTGACACAGTGGGGCCTCATGGAATCAAGGAGACCATGGTGACACAGGTGATGCACATGAAGCCAAGGAGCCATTGTGACACAGTGGGGCCTCATGGAATCAAGGAGACCATGGTGACACAGGTGATGCACATGAAGCCAAGGAGCCATTGTGACACAGTGGGGCCTCATGGAATCAAGGACACTATTGTGACACAGGTGATGCACATGAAGCCAAGGAGCCATTGTGACACAGCGGGGCTTCTTCCCTTGAGCTCTGCAGCTGGCGGTCCCAGCCCACGGCACCATGTGCCATCTGCTCTCCTTAGGGCTCTGCCTGCACACAGGCCCAGAGAAGTTTTCCTGTTTGTAAGGAAAGAATGGAAAAGCCTGAGCAGGTTTCCTAAACAACAAACCCTACATGCTCAGTCCAGGCTGCCTGCAATGATGTCCCCTTTCTAAAAGGGACACTGTGAGCAGGAATGATCTCTGGGAGCAGAATTCTCGCAGTCTTTCCACTGAATTCTCTGCCCCTGTCCTTTGCCTGGCTCTCTGTTGCAGATGGAGACTGCTGGTGCCTTTCTCAGCTTGAAGCCCTCTTTTGATGCAAGCAGGTTCTCCCAGGTGTGTTCAGCAGCTGTTGCTCAGTGTTGATGCAAAGCTTTTGTGTTCCTCATGGAAGCAAGGAGCCATTGTGACACTGCAGGGGCTCATGGGATCAAGGAGACAATTGTGACAGTACAGAACCTCCTAGAAACAAGGCTCCATGGTGACACCGTGGGGAATCATGGAATCAAGGAGCCCCTTGTGACACAGAGAGGCCGCCTGGAAGCAATGGTCCATTGTTACACTGCGGATTCAAGAAGACCATGGGGACAGCACGGAACCTCATGGAACCCTCCGTCCATTGGGACACAGCGGGGCCTCATGGACACAAGGGGACCATTGTGGCAAAGCAGGGCCTCATGGAAGCATGGAGAGCATTGTGACATTGTGGGCAATCATGGAAGCATGGAGAGCATTGTGCCACTAAGGAAACTGATGGAACCAAGGCGATCCCTGGGACACAATGGAAGCACATGGAATCAAGTCTCCATGAATACTTTTTAGGGCCTCATGGAGCACAGCATCCATTGTGACACAGCAAGACCTCGTGGAACCAAGGAGCCTTTGTGATACTCCAGATGCGCATGGAAGCCAGGGTGCACTGAGACACAGCGGGGCCTTGTTGGAACCAAAGACACCTCTGCAAAAAGCAGGGGAGCTCACAGAACCAAGGAGTCCATTGTTACATTGTAGAAAATTATACATTACATTCTAGAAAACCTATGGAACCAAGGGGCTATTGTGACACAGTGGGGCCACATGGAAGCAATTGTCCATTATGACAATGTGGATCAAAGGTGAGCATGGTGACACTGCGGAACCTCATGGAAGCAAGGAGCCTTTGTGACGCAGTGGGGCCTCATGGAATCAAGGAGACCATTGTGACACAGGTGATGCACATGAAGCCAAGGAGCCATTGTGACCCAGTGGGGCCTCATGGAATCAAGGAGACCATGGTGACACAGGTGATGCACATGAAGCCAAGGAGCCATTGTGACCCAGTGGGGCCTCATGGAATCAAGGAGACCATGGTGACACAGGTGATGCACATGAAGCCAAGGAGCCATTGTGACACAGTGGGGCCTCATGGAATCAAGGAGACCATGGTGACACAGGTGATGCACATGAAGCCAAGGAGCCATTGTGACACAGTGGGGCCTCATGGAATCAAGGAGACCATGGTGACACAGGTGATGCACATGAAGCCAAGGAGCCATTGTGACACAGTGGGGCCTCATGGAATCAAGGAGACCATGGTGACACAGGTGATGCACATGAAGCCAAGGAGCCATTGTGACACAGTGGGGCCTCATGGAATCAAGGACACTATTGTGACACAGGTGATGCACATGAAGCCAAGGAGCCATTGTGACACAGCGGGGCTTCTTCCCTTGAGCTCTGCAGCTGGCGGTCCCAGCCCACGGCACCATGTGCCATCTGCTCTCCTTAGGGCTCTGCCTGCACACAGGCCCAGAGAAGTTTTCCTGTTTGTAAGGAAAGAATGGAAAAGCCTGAGCAGGTTTCCTAAACAACAAACCCTACATGCTCAGTCCAGGCTGCCTGCAATGATGTCCCCTTTCTAAAAGGGACACTGTGAGCAGGAATGATCTCTGGGAGCAGAATTCTCGCAGTCTTTCCACTGAATTCTCTGCCCCTGTCCTTTGCCTGGCTCTCTGTTGCAGATGGAGACTGCTGGTGCCTTTCTCAGCTTGAAGCCCTCTTTTGATGCAAGCAGGTTCTCCCAGGTGTGTTCAGCAGCTGTTGCTCAGTGTTGATGCAAAGCTTTTGTGTTCCTCATGGAAGCAAGGAGCCATTGTGACACTGCAGGGGCTCATGGCATCAAGGAGACAATTGTGACACTACAGAACCTCCTAGAAACAAGGCTCCATGGTGACACCGTGGGGAATCATGGAATCAAGGAGCCCCTTGTGACACAGAGAGGCCGCCTGGAAGCAATGGTCCATTGTTACACTGCGGATTCAAGAAGACCATGGGGACAGCACGGAACCTCATGGAACCCTCCGTCCATTGGGACACAGCGGGGCCTCATGGACACAAGGGGACCATTGTGGCAAAGCAGGGCCTCATGGAAGCATGGAGAGCATTGTGACATTGTGGGCAATCATGGAAGCATGGAGAGCATTGTGCCACTAAGGAAACTGATGGAACCAAGGCGATCCCTGGGACACAATGGAAGCACATGGAATCAAGTCTCCATGAATACTTTTTAGGGCCTCATGGAGCACAGCATCCATTGTGACACAGCAAGACCTCGTGGAACCAAGGAGCCTTTGTGATACTCCAGATGCGCATGGAAGCCAGGGTGCACTGAGACACAGCGGGGCCTTGTTGGAACCAAAGACACCTCTGCAAAAAGCAGGGTAGCTCACAGAACCAAGGAGTCCATTGTTACATTGTAGAAAATTATACATTACATTCTAGAAAACCTATGGAACCAAGGGGCTATTGTGACACAGTGGGGCCACATGGAAGCAATTGTCCATTATGACAATGTGGATCAAAGGTGAGCATGGTGACACTGCGGAACCTCATGGAAGCAAGGAGCCATTGTGACGCAGTGGGGCCTCATGGAATCAAGGAGACCATGGTGACACAGGTGATGCACATGAAGCCAAGGAGCCATTGTGACGCATTGGGGCCTCATGGAATCAAGGAGACCATGGTGACACAGGTGATGCACATGAAGCCAAGGAGCCATTGTGACACAGTGGGGCCTCATGGAATCAAGGAGACCATGGTGACACAGGTGATGCACATGAAGCCAAGGAGCCATTGTGACACAGTGGGGCCTCATGGAATCAAGGAGACCATGGTGACACAGGTGATGCACATGAAGCCAAGGAGCCATTGTGACAAAGTTGGGCCTCATGGAATCAAGGAGACCATGGTGACACAGGTGATGCACATGAAGCCAAGGAGCCATTGTGACACAGTGGGGCCTCATGGAATCAAGGAGACCATGGTGACACAGGTGATGCACATGAAGCCAAGGAGCCATTGTGACACAGTGGGGCCTCATGGAATCAAGGAGACCATGGTGACACAGGTGATGCACATGAAGCCAAGGAGCCATTGTGACACAGCGGGGCTTCTTCCCTTCAGCTCTGCAGCTGGCTGTCCCAGCCCACGGCACCATGTGCCATCTGCTCTCCTTAGGGCTCTGCCTGCACACAGGCCCAGAGAAGTTTTCCTGTTTGTAAGGAAAGAATGGAAAAGCCTGAGCAGGTTTCCTCAACAACAAACCCTACATGCTCAGTCCAGGCTGCCTGGAATGATGTCCCCTTTCTACAAGGGACCCTGTGAGCAGGAATGATCTCTGGGAGCAGAATTCTCGCAGTCTTTCCACTGAATTCTCTGTCCCTGTCCTTTGCCTGGCTCTCTGTTGCAGATGGAAGCTGCTGCTGCCATTCTCAGCTTGAAGCCCTCTTTTGATGCAAGCAGGTGCTCCCAGGTGTGTTCAGCAGCTGTTGCTCAGTGTTGATGCAAAGCTTTTGTGTTCCTCATGGAAGCAAGGAGCCATTGTGACACTGCAGGGGCTCATGGCATCAAGGAGACAATTGTGACAGTACAGAACCTCCTAGAAACAAGGCTCCATGGTGACACCGTGGGGAATCATGGAATCAAGGTGCCCCTTGTGACACAGAGAGGCCGCCTGGAAGCAATGGTCCATTGTTACACTGCGGATTCAAGAAGACCATGGGGACAGCACGGAACCTCATGGAACCCTCCATCCATTGGGACACAGCGGGGCCTCATGGACACAAGGGGACCATTGTGGCAAAGCAGGGCCTCATGGAAGCATGGAGAGCATTGTGACATTGTGGGCAATCATGGAAGCATGGAGAGCATTGTGCCACTAAGGAAACTGATGGAACCAAGGCCATCACTGGGCCACAATGGAAGCACATGGAATCAAGGCTCCATGATGACTTTGGAGGGCCTCATGGAGCACAGCATCCATTGTGACACAGCAAGACCTCGTGGAACCAAGGAGCCTTTGTGATACTCCAGATGCGCATGGAAGCCAGGGTGCACTGAGACACAGCGGGGCCTTGTTGGAACCAAAGACACCTCTGCAAAAAGCAGGGGAGCTCACAGAACCAAGGAGTCCATTGTTACATTGTAGAAAATTATACATTACATTCTAGAAAACCTATGGAACCAAGGGGCTATTGTGACACAGTGGGGCCACATGGAAGCAATTGTCCATTATGACAATGTGGATCAAAGGTGAGCATGGTGACACTGCGGAACCTCATGGAAGCAAGGAGCCATTGTGACGCAGTGGGGCCTCATGGAATCAAGGAGACCATGGTGACACAGGTGATGCACATGAAGCCAAGGAGCCATTGTGACACAGTGGGGCCTCATGGAATCAAGGAGACCATGGTGACACAGGTGATGCACACGAAGCCAAGGAGCCATTGTGACACAGTGGGGCCTCATGGAATCAAGGAGACCATGGTGACACAGGTGATGCACATGAAGCCAAGGAGCCATTGTGACACAGCGGGTCTTCTTCCCTTGAGCTCTGCAGCTGGCGGTCCCAGCCCACAGCACCATGTGCCAACTGCTCTCCTTAGGGCTCTGCCTGCACACAGGCCCAGAGAAGTTTTCCTGTTTGTAAGGAAAGAATGGAAAAGCCTGAGCAGGTTTCCTCAACAACAAACCCTACATGCTCAGTCCAGGCTGCCTGGAATGATGTCCCCTTTCTACAAGGGACACTGTGAGCAGGAATGATCTCTGGGAGCAGAATTCTCGCAGTCTTTCCACTGAATTCTCTGTCCCTGTCCTTTGCCTGGCTCTCTGTTGCAGATGGAAGCTGCTGCTGCCATTCTCAGCTTGAAGCCCTCTTTTGATGCAAGCAGGTGCTCCCAGGTGTGTTCAGCAGCTGTTGCTCAGTGTTGATGCAAAGCTTTTGTGTTCCTCATGGAAGCAAGGAGCCATTGTGACACTGCAGGGGCTCATGGCATCAAGGAGACAATTGTGACAGTACAGAACCTCCTAGAAACGAGGCTCCATGGTGACACCGTGGGGAATCATGGAATCAAGGAGCCCCTTGTGACACAGAGAGGCCGCCTGGAAGCAATGGTCCATTGTTACACTGCGGATTCAAGAAGACCATGGGGACAGCACGGAACCTCATGGAACCCTCCGTCCACTGGGACACAGCGGGGCCTCATGGACACAAGGGGACCATTGTGGCAAAGCAGGGCCTCATGGAAGCATGGAGAGCATTGTGACATTGTGGGCAATCATGGAAGCATGGAGAGCATTGTGCCACTAAGGAAACTGATGGAACCAAGGCGATCCCTGGGCCACAATGGAAGCACATGGAATCAAGTCTCCATGAATATTTTTAGGGCCTCATGGAGCACAGCATCCATTGTGACACAGCAAGACCTCGTGGAACCAAGGAGCCTTTGTGATACTCCAGATGCGCATGGAAGCCAGGGTGCACTGAGACACAGCGGGGCCTTGTTGGAACCAAAGACACCTCTGCAAAAAGCAGGGGAGCTCACAGAACCAAGGAGTCCATTGTTCCATTGTAGAAAATTATACATTACATTCTAGAAAACCTATGGAACCAAGGGGCTATTGTGACACAGTGGGGCCACATGGAAGCAATTGTCCATTATGACAATGTGGATCAAAGGTGAGCATGGTGACACTGCGGAACCTCATGGAAGCAAGGAGCCATTGTGACGCAGTGGGGCCTCATGGAATCAAGGAGACCATGGTGACACAGGTGATGCACATGAAGCCAAGGAGCCATTGTGACACAGTGGGGCCTCATGGAATCAAGGAGACCATGGTGACACAGGTGATGCACATGAAGCCAAGGAGCCATTGTGACACAGTGGGGCCTCATGGAATCAAGGAGACCATGGTGACACAGGTGATGCACATGAAGCCAAGGAGCCATTGTGACACAGTGGGGCCTCATGGAATCAAGGAGACCATGGTGACACAGGTGATGCACATGAAGCCAAGGAGCCATTGTGACCCAGTGGGGCCTCATGGAATCAAGGAGACCATGGTGACACAGGTGATGCACATGAAGCCAAGGAGCCATTGTGACACAGCGGGGCTTCTTCCCTTCAGCTCTGCAGCTGGCTGTCCCAGCCCACGGCACCATGTGCCATCTGCTCTCCTTAGGGCTCTGCCTGCACACAGGCCCAGAGAAGTTTTCCTGTTTGTAAGGAAAGAATGGAAAAGCCTGAGCAGGTTTCCTAAACAACAAACCCTACATGCTCAGTCCAGGCTGCCTGGAATGATGTCCCCTTTCTACAAGGGACCCTGTGAGCAGGAATGATCTCTGGGAGCAGAATTCTCGCAGTCTTTCCACTGAATTCTCTGTCCCTGTCCTTTGCCTGGCTCTCTGTTGCAGATGGAAGCTGCTGCTGCCATTCTCAGCTTGAAGCCCTCTTTTGATGCAAGCAGGTGCTCCCAGGTGTGTTCAGCAGCTGTTGCTCAGTGTTGATGCAAAGCTTTTGTGTTCCTCATGGAAGCAAGGAGCCATTGTGACACTGCAGGGGCTCATGGCATCAAGGAGACAATTGTGACAGTACAGAACCTCCTAGAAACAAGGCTCCATGGTGACACCGTGGGGAATCATGGAATCAAGGAGCCCCTTGTGACACAGAGAGGCCGCCTGGAAGCAATGGTCCATTGTTACACTGCGGATTCAAGAAGACCATGGGGACAGCACGGAACCTCATGGAACCCTCCATCCATTGGGACACAGCGGGGCCTCATGGACACAAGGGGAGCATTGTGGCAAAGCAGGGCCTCATGGAAGCATGGAGAGCATTGTGACATTGTGGGCAATCATGGAAGCATGGAGAGCATTGTGCCACTAAGGAAACTGATGGAACCAAGGCGATCCCTGGGACACAATGGAAGCACATGGAATCAAGGCTCCATGATGACTTTGGAGGGCCTCATGGAGCACAGCATCCATTGTGACACAGCAAGACCTCGTGGAACCAAGGAGCCTTTGTGATACTCCAGATGCGCATGGAAGCCAGGGTGCACTGAGACACAGCGGGGCCTTGTTGGAACCAAAGACACCTCTGCAAAAAGCAGGGGAGCTCACAGAACCAAGGAGTCCATTGTTCCATTGTAGAAAATTATACATTACATTCTAGAAAACCTATGGAACCAAGGGGCTATTGTGACCCAGTGGGGCCACATGGAAGCAATTGTCCATTATGACAATGTGGATCAAAGGTGAGCATGGTGACACTGCGGAACCTCATGGAAGCAAGGAGCCATTGTGACGCAGTGGGGCCTCATGGAATCAAGGAGACCATGGTGACACAGGTGATGCACACGAAGCCAAGGAGCCATTGTGACCCAGTGGGGCCTCATGGAATCAAGGAGACCATGGTGACACAGGTGATGCACATGAAGCCAAGGAGCCATTGTGACCCAGTGGGGCCTCATGGAATCAAGGAGACCATGGTGACACAGGTGATGCACATGAAGCCAAGGAGCCATTGTGACACAGTGGGGCCTCATGGAATCAAGGAGACCATGGTGACACAGCTGATGCACATGAAGCCAAGGAGCCATTGTGACACAGCGGGGCTTCTTCCCTTCAGCTCTGCAGCTGGCTGTCCCAGCCCACGGCACCATGTGCCATCTGCTCTCCTTAGGGCTCTGCCTGCACACAGGCCCAGAGAAGTTTTCCTGTTTGTAAGGAAAGAATGGAAAAGCCTGAGCAGGTTTCCTAAACAACAAACCCTACATGCTCAGTCCAGGCTGCCTGGAATGATGTCCCCTTTCTACAAGGGACCCTGTGAGCAGGAATGATCTCTGGGAGCAGAATTCTCGCAGTCTTTCCACTGAATTCTCTGTCCCTGTCCTTTCCCTGGCTCTCTGTTGCAGATGGAAGCTGCTGCTGCCATTCTCAGCTTGAAGCCCTCTTTTGATGCAAGCAGGTGCTCCCAGGTGTGTTCAGCAGCTGTTGCTCAGTGTTGATGCAAAGCTTTTGTGTTCCTCATGGAAGCAAGGAGCCATTGTGACACTGCAGGGGCTCATGGGATCAAGGAGACAATTGTGACAGTACAGAACCTCCTAGAAACAAGGCTCCATGGTGACACCGTGGGGAATCATGGAATCAAGGAGCCCCTTGTGACACAGAGAGGCCGCCTGGAAGCAATGGTCCATTGTTACACTGCGGATTCAAGAAGACCATGGGGACAGCACGGAACCTCATGGAACCCTCCATCCATTGGGACACAGCGGGGCCTCATGGACACAAGGGGAGCATTGTGGCAAAGCAGGGCCTCATGGAAGCATGGAGAGCATTGTGACATTGTGGGCAATCATGGAAGCATGGAGAGCATTGTGCCACTAAGGAAACTGATGGAACCAAGGCCATCACTGGGCCACAATGGAAGCACATGGAATCAAGGCTCCATGATGACTTTGGAGGGCCTCATGGAGCACAGCATCCATTGTGACACAGCAAGACCTCGTGGAACCAAGGAGCTTTTGTGATACTCCAGATGCGCATGGAAGCCAGGGTGCACTGAGACACAGCGGGGCCTTGTTGGAACCAAAGACACCTCTGCAAAAAGCAGGGGAGCTCACAGAACCAAGGAGTCCATTGTTCCATTGTAGAAAATTATACATTACATTCTAGAAAACCTATGGAACCAAGGGGCTATTGTGACCCAGTGGGGCCACATGGAAGCAATTGTCCATTATGACAATGTGGATCAAAGGTGAGCATGGTGACACTGCGGAACCTCATGGAAGCAAGGAGCCATTGTGACGCAGTGGGGCCTCATGGAATCAAGGAGACCATGGTGACACAGGTGATGCACACGAAGCCAAGGAGCCATTGTGACACAGTGGGGCCTCATGGAATCAAGGAGACCATGGTGACACAGGTGATGCACATGAAGCCAAGGAGCCATTGTGACACAGCGGGGCTTCTTCCCTTCAGCTCTGCAGCTGGCTGTCCCAGCCCACGGCACCATGTGCCATCTGCTCTCCTTAGGGCTCTGCCTGCACACAGGCCCAGAGAAGTTTTCCTGTTTGTAAGGAAAGAATGGAAAAGCCTGAGCAGGTTTCCTCAACAACAAACCCTACATGCTCAGTCCAGGCTGCCTGGAATGATGTCCCCTTTCTACAAGGGACCCTGTGAGCAGGAATGATCTCTGGGAGCAGAATTCTCGCAGTCTTTCCACTGAATTCTCTGTCCCTGTCCTTTGCCTGGCTCTCTGTTGCAGATGGAAGCTGCTGCTGCCATTCTCAGCTTGAAGCCCTCTTTTGATGCAAGCAGGTGCTCCCAGGTGTGTTCAGCAGCTGTTGCTCAGTGTTGATGCAAAGCTTTTGTGTTCCTCATGGAAGCAAGGAGCCATTGTGACACTGCAGGGGCTCATGGCATCAAGGAGACAATTGTGACAGTACAGAACCT
The DNA here is from genome assembly GCF_020740725.1 of Corvus hawaiiensis. Classification (NCBI taxonomy): domain Eukaryota; kingdom Metazoa; phylum Chordata; class Aves; order Passeriformes; family Corvidae; genus Corvus; species Corvus hawaiiensis. The sequence goes on along the minus strand of NC_063240.1, from coordinate 251,104 downwards.
CCTAGAAACAAGGCTCCATGGTGACACCGTGGGGAATCATGGAATCAAGGAGCCCCTTGTGACACAGAGAGGCCGCCTGGAAGCAATGGTCCATTGTTACACTGCGGATTCAAGAAGACCATGGGGACAGCACGGAACCTCATGGAACCCTCCATCCATTGGGACACAGCGGGGCCTCATGGACACAAGGGGAGCATTGTGGCAAAGCAGGGCCTCATGGAAGCATGGAGAGCATTGTGACATTGTGGGCAATCATGGAAGCATGGAGAGCATTGTGCCACTAAGGAAACTGATGGAACCAAGGCGATCCCTGGGACACAATGGAAGCACATGGAATCAAGGCTCCATGATGACTTTGGAGGGCCTCATGGAGCACAGCATCCATTGTGACACAGCAAGACCTCGTGGAACCAAGGAGCCTTTGTGATACTCCAGATGCGCATGGAAGCCAGGGTGCACTGAGACACAGCGGGGCCTTGTTGGAACCAAAGACACCTCTGCAAAAAGCAGGGGAGCTCACAGAACCAAGGAGTCCATTGTTCCATTGTAGAAAATTATACATTACATTCTAGAAAACCTATGGAACCAAGGGGCTATTGTGACCCAGTGGGGCCACATGGAAGCAATTGTCCATTATGACAATGTGGATCAAAGGTGAGCATGGTGACACTGCGGAACCTCATGGAAGCAAGGAGCCATTGTGACGCAGTGGGGCCTCATGGAATCAAGGAGACCATGGTGACACAGGTGATGCACACGAAGCCAAGGAGCCATTGTGACCCAGTGGGGCCTCATGGAATCAAGGAGACCATGGTGACACAGGTGATGCACATGAAGCCAAGGAGCCATTGTGACCCAGTGGGGCCTCATGGAATCAAGGAGACCATGGTGACACAGGTGATGCACATGAAGCCAAGGAGCCATTGTGACACAGTGGGGCCTCATGGAATCAAGGAGACCATGGTGACACAGCTGATGCACATGAAGCCAAGGAGCCATTGTGACACAGCGGGGCTTCTTCCCTTCAGCTCTGCAGCTGGCTGTCCCAGCCCACGGCACCATGTGCCATCTGCTCTCCTTAGGGCTCTGCCTGCACACAGGCCCAGAGAAGTTTTCCTGTTTGTAAGGAAAGAATGGAAAAGCCTGAGCAGGTTTCCTAAACAACAAACCCTACATGCTCAGTCCAGGCTGCCTGGAATGATGTCCCCTTTCTACAAGGGACCCTGTGAGCAGGAATGATCTCTGGGAGCAGAATTCTCGCAGTCTTTCCACTGAATTCTCTGTCCCTGTCCTTTCCCTGGCTCTCTGTTGCAGATGGAAGCTGCTGCTGCCATTCTCAGCTTGAAGCCCTCTTTTGATGCAAGCAGGTGCTCCCAGGTGTGTTCAGCAGCTGTTGCTCAGTGTTGATGCAAAGCTTTTGTGTTCCTCATGGAAGCAAGGAGCCATTGTGACACTGCAGGGGCTCATGGCATCAAGGAGACAATTGTGACAGTACAGAACCTCCTAGAAACAAGGCTCCATGGTGACACCGTGGGGAATCATGGAATCAAGGAGCCCCTTGTGACACAGAGAGGCCGCCTGGAAGCAATGGTCCATTGTTACACTGCGGATTCAAGAAGACCATGGGGACAGCACGGAACCTCATGGAACCCTCCATCCATTGGGACACAGCGGGGCCTCATGGACACAAGGGGAGCATTGTGGCAAAGCAGGGCCTCATGGAAGCATGGAGAGCATTGTGACATTGTGGGCAATCATGGAAGCATGGAGAGCATTGTGCCACTAAGGAAACTGATGGAACCAAGGCCATCACTGGGCCACAATGGAAGCACATGGAATCAAGGCTCCATGATGACTTTGGAGGGCCTCATGGAGCACAGCATCCATTGTGACACAGCAAGACCTCGTGGAACCAAGGAGCTTTTGTGATACTCCAGATGCGCATGGAAGCCAGGGTGCACTGAGACACAGCGGGGCCTTGTTGGAACCAAAGACACCTCTGCAAAAAGCAGGGGAGCTCACAGAACCAAGGAGTCCATTGTTCCATTGTAGAAAATTATACATTACATTCTAGAAAACCTATGGAACCAAGGGGCTATTGTGACACAGTGGGGCCACATGGAAGCAATTGTCCATTATGACAATGTGGATCAAAGGTGAGCATGGTGACACTGCGGAACCTCATGGAAGCAAGGAGCCATTGTGACGCAGTGGGGCCTCATGGAATCAAGGAGACCATGGTGACACAGGTGATGCACACGAAGCCAAGGAGCCATTGTGACACAGTGGGGCCTCATGGAATCAAGGAGACCATGGTGACACAGGTGATGCACATGAAGCCAAGGAGCCATTGTGACACAGCGGGGCTTCTTCCCTTGAGCTCTGCAGCTGGCGGTCCCAGCCCACAGCACCATGTGCCAACTGCTCTCCTTAGGGCTCTGCCTGCACACAGGCCCAGAGAAGTTTTCCTGTTTGTAAGGAAAGAATGGAAAAGCCTGAGCAGGTTTCCTCAACAACAAACCCTACATGCTCAGTCCAGGCTGCCTGGAATGATGTCCCCTTTCTACAAGGGACCCTGTGAGCAGGAATGATCTCTGGGAGCAGAATTCTCGCAGTCTTTCCACTGAATTCTCTGTCCCTGTCCTTTGCCTGGCTCTCTGTTGCAGATGGAAGCTGCTGCTGCCATTCTCAGCTTGAAGCCCTCTTTTGATGCAAGCAGGTGCTCCCAGGTGTGTTCAGCAGCTGTTGCTCAGTGTTGATGCAAAGCTTTTGTGTTCCTCATGGAAGCAAGGAGCCATTGTGACACTGCAGGGGCTCATGGCATCAAGGAGACAATTGTGACAGTACAGAACCTCCTAGAAACAAGGCTCCATGGTGACACCGTGGGGAATCATGGAATCAAGGAGCCCCTTGTGACACAGAGAGGCCGCCTGGAAGCAATGGTCCATTGTTACACTGCGGATTCAAGAAGACCATGGGGACAGCACGGAACCTCATGGAACCCTCCATCCATTGGGACACAGCGGGGCCTCATGGACACAAGGGGACCATTGTGGCAAAGCAGGGCCTCATGGAAGCATGGAGAGCATTGTGACATTGTGGGCAATCATGGAAGCATGGAGAGCATTGTGCCACTAAGGAAACTGATGGAACCAAGGCCATCACTGGGCCACAATGGAAGCACATGGAATCAAGGCTCCATGATGACTTTGGAGGGCCTCATGGAGCACAGCATCCATTGTGACACAGCAAGACCTCGTGGAACCAAGGAGCCTTTGTGATACTCCAGATGCGCATGGAAGCCAGGGTGCACTGAGACACAGCGGGGCCTTGTTGGAACCAAAGACACCTCTGCAAAAAGCAGGGGAGCTCACAGAACCAAGGAGTCCATTGTTACATTGTAGAAAATTATACATTACATTCTAGAAAACCTATGGAACCAAGGGGCTATTGTGACACAGTGGGGCCACATGGAAGCAATTGTCCATTATGACAATGTGGATCAAAGGTGAGCATGGTGACACTGCGGAACCTCATGGAAGCAAGGAGCCATTGTGACGCAGTGGGGCCTCATGGAATCAAGGAGACCATGGTGACACAGGTGATGCACATGAAGCCAAGGAGCCATTGTGACACAGTGGGGCCTCATGGAATCAAGGAGACCATGGTGACACAGGTGATGCACACGAAGCCAAGGAGCCATTGTGACACAGTGGGGCCTCATGGAATCAAGGAGACCATGGTGACACAGGTGATGCACATGAAGCCAAGGAGCCATTGTGACACAGTGGGGCCTCATGGAATCAAGGAGACCATGGTGACACAGGTGATGCACATGAAGCCAAGGAGCCATTGTGACACAGCGGGGCTTCTTCCCTTCAGCTCTGCAGCTGGCTGTCCCAGCCCACGGCACCATGTGCCATCTGCTCTCCTTAGGGCTCTGCCTGCACACAGGCCCAGAGAAGTTTTCCTGTTTGTAAGGAAAGAATGGAAAAGCCTGAGCAGGTTTCCTCAACAACAAACCCTACATGCTCAGTCCAGGCTGCCTGGAATGATGTCCCCTTTCTACAAGGGACCCTGTGAGCAGGAATGATCTCTGGGAGCAGAATTCTCGCAGTCTTTCCACTGAATTCTCTGTCCCTGTCCTTTGCCTGGCTCTCTGTTGCAGATGGAAGCTGCTGCTGCCATTCTCAGCTTGAAGCCCTCTTTTGATGCAAGCAGGTGCTCCCAGGTGTGTTCAGCAGCTGTTGCTCAGTGTTGATGCAAAGCTTTTGTGTTCCTCATGGAAGCAAGGAGCCATTGTGACACTGCAGGGGCTCATGGGATCAAGGAGACAATTGTGACAGTACAGAACCTCCTAGAAACGAGGCTCCATGGTGACACCGTGGGGAATCATGGAATCAAGGAGCCCCTTGTGACACAGAGAGGCCGCCTGGAAGCAATGGTCCATTGTTACACTGCGGATTCAAGAAGACCATGGGGACAGCACGGAACCTCATGGAACCCTCCATCCATTGGGACACAGCGGGGCCTCATGGACACAAGGGGACCATTGTGGCAAAGCAGGGCCTCATGGAAGCATGGAGAGCATTGTGACATTGTGGGCAATCATGGAAGCATGGAGAGCATTGTGCCACTAAGGAAACTGATGGAACCAAGGCCATCACTGGGCCACAATGGAAGCACATGGAATCAAGGCTCCATGATGACTTTGGAGGGCCTCATGGAGCACAGCATCCATTGTGACACAGCAAGACCTCGTGGAACCAAGGAGCCTTTGTGATACTCCAGATGCGCATGGAAGCCAGGCTGCACTGAGACACAGCGGGGCCTTGTTGGAACCAAAGACACCTCTGCAAAAAGCAGGGTAGCTCACAGAACCAAGGAGTCCATTGTTCCATTGTAGAAAATTATACATTACATTCTAGAAAACCTATGGAACCAAGGGGCTATTGTGACCCAGTGGGGCCACATGGAAGCAATTGTCCATTATGACAATGTGGATCAAAGGTGAGCATGGTGACACTGCGGAACCTCATGGAAGCAAGGAGCCATTGTGACGCAGTGGGGCCTCATGGAATCAAGGAGACCATGGTGACACAGGTGATGCACATGAAGCCAAGGAGCCATTGTGACCCAGTGGGGCCTCATGGAAACAAGGAGACCATGGTGACACAGGTGATGCACATGAAGCCAAGGAGCCATTGTGACACAGTGGGGCCTCATGGAATCAAGGACACTATTGTGACACAGGTGATGCACATGAAGCCAAGGAGCCATTGTGACACAGTGGGGCCTCATGGAATCAAGGAGACCATGGTGACACAGGTGATGCACATGAAGCCAAGGAGCCATTGTGACAAAGTTGGGCCTCATGGAATCAAGGAGACCATGGTGACACAGGTGATGCACATGAAGCCAAGGAGCCATTGTGACACAGTGGGGCCTCATGGAATCAAGGAGACCATGGTGACACAGGTGATGCACATGAAGCCAAGGAGCCATTGTGACACAGTGGGGCCTCATGGAATCAAGGAGACCATGGTGACACAGGTGATGCACATGAAGCCAAGGAGCCATTGTGACACAGCGGGGCTTCTTCCCTTCAGCTCTGCAGCTGGCTGTCCCAGCCCACGGCACCATGTGCCATCTGCTCTCCTTAGGGCTCTGCCTGCACACAGGCCCAGAGTAGTTTTCCTGTTTGTAAGGAAAGAATGGAAAAGCCTGAGCAGGTTTCCTCAACAACAAACCCTACATGCTCAGTCCAGGCTGCCTGGAATGATGTCCCCTTTCTACAAGGGACCCTGTGAGCAGGAATGATCTCTGGGAGCAGAATTCTCGCAGTCTTTCCACTGAATTCTCTGTCCCTGTCCTTTGCCTGGCTCTCTGTTGCAGATGGAAGCTGCTGCTGCCATTCTCAGCTTGAAGCCCTCTTTTGATGCAAGCAGGTGCTCCCAGGTGTGTTCAGCAGCTGTTGCTCAGTGTTGATGCAAAGCTTTTGTGTTCCTCATGGAAGCAAGGAGCCATTGTGACACTGCAGGGGCTCATGGGATCAAGGAGACAATTGTGACAGTACAGAACCTCCTAGAAACAAGGCTCCATGGTGACACCGTGGGGAATCATGGAATCAAGGAGCCCCTTGTGACACAGAGAGGCCGCCTGGAAGCAATGGTCCATTGTTACACTGCGGATTCAAGAAGACCATGGGGACAGCACGGAACCTCATGGAACCCTCCATCCATTGGGACACAGCGGGGCCTCATGGACACAAGGGGACCATTGTGGCAAAGCAGGGCCTCATGGAAGCATGGAGAGCATTGTGACATTGTGGGCAATCATGGAAGCATGGAGAGCATTGTGCCACTAAGGAAACTGATGGAACCAAGGCCATCACTGGGCCACAATGGAAGCACATGGAATCAAGGCTCCATGATGACTTTGGAGGGCCTCATGGAGCACAGCATCCATTGTGACACAGCAAGACCTCGTGGAACCAAGGAGCCTTTGTGATACTCCAGATGCGCATGGAAGCCAGGGTGCACTGAGACACAGCGGGGCCTTGTTGGAACCAAAGACACCTCTGCAAAAAGCAGGGGAGCTCACAGAACCAAGGAGTCCATTGTTACATTGTAGAAAATTATACATTACATTCTAGAAAACCTATGGAACCAAGGGGCTATTGTGACACAGTGGGGCCACATGGAAGCAATTGTCCATTATGACAATGTGGATCAAAGGTGAGCATGGTGACACTGCGGAACCTCATGGAAGCAAGGAGCCATTGTGACCCAGTGGGGCCTCATGGAATCAAGGAGACCATGGTGACACAGGTGATGCACATGAAGCCAAGGAGCCATTGTGACCCAGTGGGGCCTCATGGAATCAAGGAGACCATGGTGACACAGGTGATGCACATGAAGCCAAGGAGCCATTGTGACACAGTGGGGCCTCATGGAATCAAGGAGACCATGGTGACACAGGTGATGCACATGAAGCCAAGGAGCCATTTTGACACAACCGGTCTTCTTCCCTTGAGCTCTGCAGCTGGCGGTCCCTGCCCACGGCACCATGTGCCATCTGCTCTCCTCAGGGCTCTGCCTGCACACAGGCCCAGGGAAGTTTTCCTGTTTGTAAGGAAAGAATGGAAAAGCCTGAGCAGGTTTCCTGAACAACAAACCCACATACTCAGTCCAGCCTGCTTGCAATGATGTCCCCTTTCTACAAGGGACACTGTGAGCAGGAATGATCTCTGAGAGCAGAATTCTCACAGTCTTTCCACTGAATTCTCTGTCCCTGTCCTTTGCCTGGCTCTCTGTTGCAGATGGAAGCTGCTGCTGCCATTCTCAGCTTGAAGCCCTCTTTTGATGCAAGCAGGTGCTCCCAGGTGTGTTCAGCAGCTGTTGCTCAGTGTTGATGCAAAGCTTTTGTGTTCCTCATGGAAGCAAGGAGCCATTGTGACACTGCAGGGGCTCATGGGATCAAGGAGACAATTGTGACACTACAGAACCTCCTAGAAACAAGGCTCCATGGTGACACCGTGGCGAATCATGGAATCAAGGAGCCCCTTGTGACACAGAGAGGCCGCCTGGAAGCAATGGTCCATTGTTACACTGCGGATTCAAGAAGACCATGGGGACAGCACGGAACCTCATGGAACCATCCATCCATTGGGACACAGCGGGGCCTCATGGACACAAGGGGACCATTGTGGCAAAGCAGGGCCTCATGGAAGCATGGAGAGCATTGTGACATTGTGGGCAATCATGGAAGCATGGAGAGCATTGTGCCACTAAGGAAACTGATGGAACCAAGGCGATCACTGGGACACAATGGAAGCACATGGAATCAAGGCTCCATGATGACTTTGGAGGGCCTCATGGAGCACAGCATCCATTGTGACACAGCAAGACCTCGTGGAACCAAGGAGCCTTTGTGATACTCCAGATGCGCATGGAAGCCAGGGTGCACTGAGACACAGCGGGGCCTTGTTGGAACCAAAGACACCTCTGCAAAAAGCAGGGTAGCTCACAGAACCAAGGAGTCCATTGTTACATTGTAGAAAATTATACATTACATTCTAGAAAACCTATGGAACCAAGGGGCTATTGTGACACAGTGGGGCCACATGGAAGCAATTGTCCATTATGACAATGTGGATCAAAGGTGAGCATGGTGACACTGCGGAACCTCATGGAAGCAAGGAGCCATTGTGACACAGTGGGGCCTCATGGAATCAAGGAGACCATGGTGACACAGGTGATGCACATGAAGCCAAGGAGCCATTGTGACCCAGTGGGGCCTCATGGAATCAAGGAGACCATGGTGACACAGGTGATGCACATGAAGCCAAGGAGCCATTGTGACCCAGCGGGGCTTCTTCCCTTCAGCTCTGCATCTGGCTGTCCCAGCCCACAGCACCATGTGCCAAGTGCTCTCCTCAGGGCTCTGCCTGCACACAGGCCCAGAGAAGTTTTCCTGTTTGTAAGGAAAGAATGGAAAAGCCTGAGCAGGTTTCCTAAACAACAAACCCCACATGCTGAGTCCAGGCTGCCTGCAATGATGTCCCCTTTCTACAAGGGACACTGTGAGCAGGAATGTTGGGGTTTTAGTTTAGTCTTAGGTTTTCCTGTTAAAGGAATTTTCTCCCATATGCATGTTGCTAGGGGACAAATAGCTGTACTTAAGAAAGACAAAAAGGGGAGTGGGGCGGGCCTGGCTACTCTTTTGTCTACACCTGGGTGTGGGGACAGTTCGCTCTGAGCGTCCGGAGAGAGAAGCTGCAGAGAAAGGAGCTGCTGCTTCTTTCTTTTTGGCCGTTCTTTCTTCCTGCTGGAAGCAACGCCGGGACCCCAAAAGCCGCTTTTCCCTGCCCTGCTGGAGACCGAGCTGTGGCTGTCCTGCTCCGCTGCTGCTTCGAGCTTTCGCTACGCTGTAGCCCTGCCCGCCCTGCCTGCCTGGGCCTCCGTGGGTTTTTCCCATCTGGATACATCTCGTCTGCCACCCGGGATTTGCGTTCGTCCCTGCCGTTTCAGCCTGCTGTTCCTGAGAGTCCGGGATCGGCTGCCCAGCGGTTTGTGAAGCCTTTGTTCCATCCTTCCCGGGATCCCAGGGCACCAGAGCCGCGGGTTTCCCGAGCTCGCTCCGGAGCGCCCCCTGCAGCCGCGGGGGAACCATCGCACCTGCCCTGCTCACCGGGAGCCGCCAGCGCCCCTGCCGGCTGCGAGCGGAACTGCACCCGAGGGGAAACAGCCTGACAGCCGAGAAGGCTGGCACTGGGTTTGTGATTGCTGTTACTGCCATAGTTGTTGTTGTTTTGTTTGACTGGTTATATACATATATATATAGAGTAAAGAACTGTTATTCCTATTTCCCACATCTTTGCCTAAAGGCCCTTGATTTCAAAATATAATAACTTGGAGGGAAAAGGGGTTATATCTGCCACTTCAAGGGGGGCCTCTGCCTTCCTTAGCAGACGCCTGTCTTTAAAAACCGAGAGACAGGAATGATCTCTGGGAGCAGAATTCTCGCAGTCTTTCCACTGAATTCTCTGTCCCTGTCCTTTGCCTGGCTCTCTGTTGCAGATGGAAGCTGCTACTGCCTTTCTCTGCTTGAAGCCCTCTTTTGATGCAAGCAGGTGCTCCCAGGTGTGTTCAGCAGCTGTTGCTCAGTGTTGATGCAAAGCTTTTGTGTTCCTCATGGAAGCAAGGAGCCATTGTGACACTGCAGGGGCTCATGGGATCAAGGAGACAATTGTGACACTACAGAACCTCCTAGAAACAAGGCTCCATGGTGACACCGTGGGGAATCATGGAATCAAGGAGCCCCTTGTGACACAGAGAGGCCGCCTGGAAGCAATGGTCCATTGTTACACTGCGGATTCAAGAAGACCATGGGGACAGCACGGAACCTCATGGAACCCTCCATCCATTGGGACACAGCGGGGCCTCATGGACACAAGGGGAGCATTGTGGCAAAGCAGGGCCTCATGGAAGCATGGAGAGCATTGTGACATTGTGGGCAATCATGGAAGCATGGAGAGCATTGTGCCACTAAGGAAACTGATGGAACCAAGGCCATCACTGGGCCACAATGGAAGCACATGGAATCAAGGCTCCATGATGACTTTGGAGGGCCTCATGGAGCACAGCATCCATTGTGACACAGCAAGACCTCGTGGAACCAAGGAGCTTTTGTGATACTCCAGATGCGCATGGAAGCCAGGGTGCACTGAGACACAGCGGGGCCTTGTTGGAACCAAAGACACCTCTGCAAAAAGCAGGGGAGCTCACAGAACCAAGGAGTCCATTGTTCCATTGTAGAAAATTATACATTACATTCTAGAAAACCTATGGAACCAAGGGGCTATTGTGACCCAGTGGGGCCACATGGAAGCAATTGTCCATTATGACAATGTGGATCAAAGGTGAGCATGGTGACACTGCGGAACCTCATGGAAGCAAGGAGCCATTGTGACGCAGTGGGGCCTCATGGAATCAAGGAGACCATGGTGACACAGGTGATGCACACGAAGCCAAGGAGCCATTGTGACACAGTGGGGCCTCATGGAATCAAGGAGACCATGGTGACACAGGTGATGCACATGAAGCCAAGGAGCCATTGTGACCCAGCGGGGCTTCTTCCCTTCAGCTCTGCAGCTGGCTGTCCCAGCCCACGGCACCATGTGCCATCTGCTCTCCTTAGGGCTCTGCCTGCACACAGGCCCAGAGAAGTTTTCCTGTTTGTAAGGAAAGAATGGAAAAGCCTGAGCAGGTTTCCTCAACAACAAACCCTACATGCTCAGTCCAGGCTGCCTGGAATGATGTCCCCTTTCTACAAGGGACCCTGTGAGCAGGAATGATCTCTGGGAGCAGAATTCTCGCAGTCTTTCCACTGAATTCTCTGTCCCTGTCCTTTGCCTGGCTCTCTGTTGCAGATGGAAGCTGCTGCTGCCATTCTCAGCTTGAAGCCCTCTTTTGATGCAAGCAGGTGCTCCCAGGTGTGTTCAGCAGCTGTTGCTCAGTGTTGATGCAAAGCTTTTGTGTTCCTCATGGAAGCAAGGAGCCATTGTGACACTGCAGGGGCTCATGGCATCAAGGAGACAATTGTGACAGTACAGAACCTCCTAGAAACAAGGCTCCATGGTGACACCGTGGGGAATCATGGAATCAAGGAGCCCCTTGTGACACAGAGAGGCCGCCTGGAAGCAATGGTCCATTGTTACACTGCGGATTCAAGAAGACCATGGGGACAGCACGGAACCTCATGGAACCCTCCATCCATTGGGACACAGCGGGGCCTCATGGACACAAGGGGAGCATTGTGGCAAAGCAGGGCCTCATGGAAGCATGGAGAGCATTGTGACATTGTGGGCAATCATGGAAGCATGGAGAGCATTGTGCCACTAAGGAAACTGATGGAACCAAGGCGATCCCTGGGACACAATGGAAGCACATGGAATCAAGGCTCCATGATGACTTTGGAGGGCCTCATGGAGCACAGCATCCATTGTGACACAGCAAGACCTCGTGGAACCAAGGAGCCTTTGTGATACTCCAGATGCGCATGGAAGCCAGGGTGCACTGAGACACAGCGGGGCCTTGTTGGAACCAAAGACACCTCTGCAAAAAGCAGGGGAGCTCACAGAACCAAGGAGTCCATTGTTCCATTGTAGAAAATTATACATTACATTCTAGAAAACCTATGGAACCAAGGGGCTATTGTGACCCAGTGGGGCCACATGGAAGCAATTGTCCATTATGACAATGTGGATCAAAGGTGAGCATGGTGACACTGCGGAACCTCATGGAAGCAAGGAGCCATTGTGACGCAGTGGGGCCTCATGGAATCAAGGAGACCATGGTGACACAGGTGATGCACACGAAGCCAAGGAGCCATTGTGACCCAGTGGGGCCTCATGGAATCAAGGAGACCATGGTGACACAGGTGATGCACATGAAGCCAAGGAGCCATTGTGACCCAGTGGGGCCTCATGGAATCAAGGAGACCATGGTGACACAGGTGATGCACATGAAGCCAAGGAGCCATTGTGACACAGTGGGGCCTCATGGAATCAAGGAGACCATGGTGACACAGGTGATGCACATGAAGCCAAGGAGCCATTGTGACACAGCGGGGCTTCTTCCCTTCAGCTCTGCAGCTGGCTGTCCCAGCCCACGGCACCATGTGCCATCTGCTCTCCTTAGGGCTCTGCCTGCACACAGGCCCAGAGAAGTTTTCCTGTTTGTAAGGAAAGAATGGAAAAGCCTGAGCAGGTTTCCTAAACAACAAACCCTACATGCTCAGTCCAGGCTGCCTGGAATGATGTCCCCTTTCTACAAGGGACCCTGTGAGCAGGAATGATCTCTGGGAGCAGAATTCTCGCAGTCTTTCCACTGAATTCTCTGTCCCTGTCCTTTCCCTGGCTCTCTGTTGCAGATGGAAGCTGCTGCTGCCATTCTCAGCTTGAAGCCCTCTTTTGATGCAAGCAGGTGCTCCCAGGTGTGTTCAGCAGCTGTTGCTCAGTGTTGATGCAAAGCTTTTGTGTTCCTCATGGAAGCAAGGAGCCATTGTGACACTGCAGGGGCTCATGGGATCAAGGAGACAATTGTGACAGTACAGAACCTCCTAGAAACAAGGCTCCATGGTGACACCGTGGGGAATCATGGAATCAAGGAGCCCCTTGTGACACAGAGAGGCCGCCTGGAAGCAATGGTCCATTGTTACACTGCGGATTCAAGAAGACCATGGGGACAGCACGGAACCTCATGGAACCCTCCATCCATTGGGACACAGCGGGGCCTCATGGACACAAGGGGAGCATTGTGGCAAAGCAGGGCCTCATGGAAGCATGGAGAGCATTGTGACATTGTGGGCAATCATGGAAGCATGGAGAGCATTGTGCCACTAAGGAAACTGATGGAACCAAGGCCATCACTGGGCCACAATGGAAGCACATGGAATCAAGGCTCCATGATGACTTTGGAGGGCCTCATGGAGCACAGCATCCATTGTGACACAGCAAGACCTCGTGGAACCAAGGAGCTTTTGTGATACTCCAGATGCGCATGGAAGCCAGGGTGCACTGAGACACAGCGGGGCCTTGTTGGAACCAAAGACACCTCTGCAAAAAGCAGGGGAGCTCACAGAACCAAGGAGTCCATTGTTCCATTGTAGAAAATTATACATTACATTCTAGAAAACCTATGGAACCAAGGGGCTATTGTGACACAGTGGGGCCACATGGAAGCAATTGTCCATTATGACAATGTGGATCAAAGGTGAGCATGGTGACACTGCGGAACCTCATGGAAGCAAGGAGCCATTGTGACGCAGTGGGGCCTCATGGAATCAAGGAGACCATGGTGACACAGGTGATGCACACGAAGCCAAGGAGCCATTGTGACACAGTGGGGCCTCATGGAATCAAGGAGACCATGGTGACACAGGTGATGCACATGAAGCCAAGGAGCCATTGTGACACAGCGGGGCTTCTTCCCTTGAGCTCTGCAGCTGGCGGTCCCAGCCCACAGCACCATGTGCCAACTGCTCTCCTTAGGGCTCTGCCTGCACACAGGCCCAGAGAAGTTTTCCTGTTTGTAAGGAAAGAATGGAAAAGCCTGAGCAGGTTTCCTCAACAACAAACCCTACATGCTCAGTCCAGGCTGCCTGGAATGATGTCCCCTTTCTACAAGGGACCCTGTGAGCAGGAATGATCTCTGGGAGCAGAATTCTCGCAGTCTTTCCACTGAATTCTCTGTCCCTGTCCTTTGCCTGGCTCTCTGTTGCAGATGGAAGCTGCTGCTGCCATTCTCAGCTTGAAGCCCTCTTTTGATGCAAGCAGGTGCTCCCAGGTGTGTTCAGCAGCTGTTGCTCAGTGTTGATGCAAAGCTTTTGTGTTCCTCATGGAAGCAAGGAGCCATTGTGACACTGCAGGGGCTCATGGGATCAAGGAGACAATTGTGACACTACAGAACCTCCTAGAAACAAGGCTCCATGGTGACACCGTGGGGAATCATGGAATCAAGGAGCCCCTTGTGACACAGAGAGGCCGCCTGGAAGCAATGGTCCATTGTTACACTGCGGATTCAAGAAGACCATGGGGACAGCACGGAACCTCATGGAACCCTCCATCCATTGGGACACAGCGGGGCCTCATGGACACAAGGGGACCATTGTGGCAAAGCAGGGCCTCATGGAAGCATGGAGAGCATTGTGACATTGTGGGCAATCATGGAAGCATGGAGAGCATTGTGCCACTAAGGAAACTGATGGAACCAAGGCCATCACTGGGCCACAATGGAAGCACATGGAATCAAGGCTCCATGATGACTTTGGAGGGCCTCATGGAGCACAGCATCCATTGTGACACAGCAAGACCTCGTGGAACCAAGGAGCCTTTGTGATACTCCAGATGCGCATGGAAGCCAGGCTGCACTGAGACACAGCGGGGCCTTGTTGGAACCAAAGACACCTCTGCAAAAAGCAGGGGAGCTCACAGAACCAAGGAGTCCATTGTTACATTGTAGAAAATTATACATTACATTCTAGAAAACCTATGGAACCAAGGGGCTATTGTGACACAGTGGGGCCACATGGAAGCAATTGTCCATTATGACAATGTGGATCAAAGGTGAGCATGGTGACACTGCGGAACCTCATGGAAGCAAGGAGCCACTGTGACGCAGTGGGGCCTCATGGAATCAAGGAGACCATGGTGACACAGGTGATGCACATGAAGCCAAGGAGCCATTGTGACACAGTGGGGCCTCATGGAATCAAGGAGACCATGGTGACACAGGTGATGCACACGAAGCCAAGGAGCCATTGTGACACAGTGGGGCCTCATGGAATCAAGGAGACCATGGTGACACAGGTGATGCACATGAAGCCAAGGAGCCATTGTGACACAGTGGGGCCTCATGGAATCAAGGAGACCATGGTGACACAGGTGATGCACATGAAGCCAAGGAGCCATTGTGACACAGCGGGGCTTCTTCCCTTCAGCTCTGCAGCTGGCTGTCCCAGCCCACGGCACCATGTGCCATCTGCTCTCCTTAGGGCTCTGCCTGCACACAGGCCCAGAGAAGTTTTCCTGTTTGTAAGGAAAGAATGGAAAAGCCTGAGCAGGTTTCCTCAACAACAAACCCTACATGCTCAGTCCAGGCTGCCTGGAATGATGTCCCCTTTCTACAAGGGACCCTGTGAGCAGGAATGATCTCTGGGAGCAGAATTCTCGCAGTCTTTCCACTGAATTCTCTGTCCCTGTCCTTTGCCTGGCTCTCTGTTGCAGATGGAAGCTGCTGCTGCCATTCTCAGCTTGAAGCCCTCTTTTGATGCAAGCAGGTGCTCCCAGGTGTGTTCAGCAGCTGTTGCTCAGTGTTGATGCAAAGCTTTTGTGTTCCTCATGGAAGCAAGGAGCCATTGTGACACTGCAGGGGCTCATGGGATCAAGGAGACAATTGTGACAGTACAGAACCTCCTAGAAACGAGGCTCCATGGTGACACCGTGGGGAATCATGGAATCAAGGAGCCCCTTGTGACACAGAGAGGCCGCCTGGAAGCAATGGTCCATTGTTACACTGCGGATTCAAGAAGACCATGGGGACAGCACGGAACCTCATGGAACCCTCCATCCATTGGGACACAGCGGGGCCTCATGGACACAAGGGGACCATTGTGGCAAAGCAGGGCCTCATGGAAGCATGGAGAGCATTGTGACATTGTGGGCAATCATGGAAGCATGGAGAGCATTGTGCCACTAAGGAAACTGATGGAACCAAGGCCATCACTGGGCCACAATGGAAGCACATGGAATCAAGGCTCCATGATGACTTTGGAGGGCCTCATGGAGCACAGCATCCATTGTGACACAGCAAGACCTCGTGGAACCAAGGAGCCTTTGTGATACTCCAGATGCGCATGGAAGCCAGGCTGCACTGAGACACAGCGGGGCCTTGTTGGAACCAAAGACACCTCTGCAAAAAGCAGGGGAGCTCACAGAACCAAGGAGTCCATTGTTCCATTGTAGAAAATTATACATTACATTCTAGAAAACCTATGGAACCAAGGGGCTATTGTGACCCAGTGGGGCCACATGGAAGCAATTGTCCATTATGACAATGTGGATCAAAGGTGAGCATGGTGACACTGCGGAACCTCATGGAAGCAAGGAGCCATTGTGACGCAGTGGGGCCTCATGGAATCAAGGAGACCATGGTGACACAGGTGATGCACATGAAGCCAAGGAGCCATTGTGACCCAGTGGGGCCTCATGGAAACAAGGAGACCATGGTGACACAGGTGATGCACATGAAGCCAAGGAGCCATTGTGACACAGTGGGGCCTCATGGAATCAAGGACACTATTGTGACACAGGTGATGCACATGAAGCCAAGGAGCCATTGTGACACAGTGGGGCCTCATGGAATCAAGGAGACCATGGTGACACAGGTGATGCACATGAAGCCAAGGAGCCATTGTGACAAAGTTGGGCCTCATGGAATCAAGGAGACCATGGTGACACAGGTGATGCACATGAAGCCAAGGAGCCATTGTGACACAGTGGGGCCTCATGGAATCAAGGAGACCATGGTGACACAGGTGATGCACATGAAGCCAAGGAGCCATTGTGACACAGTGGGGCCTCATGGAATCAAGGAGACCATGGTGACACAGGTGATGCACATGAAGCCAAGGAGCCATTGTGACACAGCGGGGCTTCTTCCCTTCAGCTCTGCAGCTGGCTGTCCCAGCCCACGGCACCATGTGCCATCTGCTCTCCTTAGGGCTCTGCCTGCACACAGGCCCAGAGAAGTTTTCCTGTTTGTAAGGAAAGAATGGAAAAGCCTGAGCAGGTTTCCTCAACAACAAACCCTACATGCTCAGTCCAGGCTGCCTGGAATGATGTCCCCTTTCTACAAGGGACCCTGTGAGCAGGAATGATCTCTGGGAGCAGAATTCTCGCAGTCTTTCCACTGAATTCTCTGTCCCTGTCCTTTGCCTGGCTCTCTGTTGCAGATGGAAGCTGCTGCTGCCATTCTCAGCTTGAAGCCCTCTTTTGATGCAAGCAGGTGCTCCCAGGTGTGTTCAGCAGCTGTTGCTCAGTGTTGATGCAAAGCTTTTGTGTTCCTCATGGAAGCAAGGAGCCATTGTGACACTGCAGGGGCTCATGGGATCAAGGAGACAATTGTGACAGTACAGAACCTCCTAGAAACAAGGCTCCATGGTGACACCGTGGGGAATCATGGAATCAAGGAGCCCCTTGTGACACAGAGAGGCCGCCTGGAAGCAATGGTCCATTGTTACACTGCGGATTCAAGAAGACCATGGGGACAGCACGGAACCTCATGGAACCCTCCATCCATTGGGACACAGCGGGGCCTCATGGACACAAGGGGACCATTGTGGCAAAGCAGGGCCTCATGGAAGCATGGAGAGCATTGTGACATTGTGGGCAATCATGGAAGCATGGAGAGCATTGTGCCACTAAGGAAACTGATGGAACCAAGGCCATCACTGGGCCACAATGGAAGCACATGGAATCAAGGCTCCATGATGACTTTGGAGGGCCTCATGGAGCACAGCATCCATTGTGACACAGCAAGACCTCGTGGAACCAAGGAGCCTTTGTGATACTCCAGATGCGCATGGAAGCCAGGCTGCACTGAGACACAGCGGGGCCTTCTTGGAACCAAAGACACCTCTGCAAAAAGCAGGGGAGCTCACAGAACCAAGGAGTCCATTGTTCCATTGTAGAAAATTATACATTACATTCTAGAAAACCTATGGAACCAAGGGGCTATTGTGACACAGTGGGGCCACATGGAAGCAATTGTCCATTATGACAATGTGGATCAAAGGTGAGCATGGTGACACTGCGGAACCTCATGGAAGCAAGGAGCCATTGTGACACAGTGGGGCCTCATGGAATCAAGGAGACCATGGTGACACAGGTGATGCACATGAAGCCAAGGAGCCATTGTGACCCAGTGGGGCCTCATGGAATCAAGGAGACCATGGTGACACAGGTGATGCACATGAAGCCAAGGAGCCATTGTGACACAGTGGGGCCTCATGGAATCAAGGAGACCATGGTGACACAGGTGATGCACATGAAGCCAAGGAGCCATTTTGACACAACCGGTCTTCTTCCCTTGAGCTCTGCAGCTGGCGGTCCCTGCCCACGGCACCATGTGCCATCTGCTCTCCTCAGGGCTCTGCCTGCACACAGGCCCAGGGAAGTTTTCCTGTTTGTAAGGAAAGAATGGAAAAGCCTGAGCAGGTTTCCTGAACAACAAACCCACATACTCAGTCCAGCCTGCTTGCAATGATGTCCCCTTTCTACAAGGGACACTGTGAGCAGGAATGATCTCTGAGAGCAGAATTCTCACAGTCTTTCCACTGAATTCTCTGTCCCTGTCCTTTGCCTGGCTCTCTGTTGCAGATGGAAGCTGCTGCTGCCATTCTCAGCTTGAAGCCCTCTTTTGATGCAAGCAGGTGCTCCCAGGTGTGTTCAGCAGCTGTTGCTCAGTGTTGATGCAAAGCTTTTGTGTTCCTCATGGAAGCAAGGAGCCATTGTGACACTGCAGGGGCTCATGGGATCAAGGAGACAATTGTGACACTACAGAACCTCCTAGAAACAAGGCTCCATGGTGACACCGTGGCGAATCATGGAATCAAGGAGCCCCTTGTGACACAGAGAGGCCGCCTGGAAGCAATGGTCCATTGTTACACTGCGGATTCAAGAAGACCATGGGGACAGCACGGAACCTCATGGAACCATCCATCCATTGGGACACAGCGGGGCCTCATGGACACAAGGGGACCATTGTGGCAAAGCAGGGCCTCATGGAAGCATGGAGAGCATTGTGACATTGTGGGCAATCATGGAAGCATGGAGAGCATTGTGCCACTAAGGAAACTGATGGAACCAAGGCGATCACTGGGACACAATGGAAGCACATGGAATCAAGGCTCCATGATGACTTTGGAGGGCCTCATGGAGCACAGCATCCATTGTGACACAGCAAGACCTCGTGGAACCAAGGAGCCTTTGTGATACTCCAGATGCGCATGGAAGCCAGGCTGCACTGAGACACAGCGGGGCCTTGTTGGAACCAAAGACACCTCTGCAAAAAGCAGGGTAGCTCACAGAACCAAGGAGTCCATTGTTACATTGTAGAAAATTATACATTACATTCTAGAAAACCTATGGAACCAAGGGGCTATTGTGACACAGTGGGGCCACATGGAAGCAATTGTCCATTATGACAATGTGGATCAAAGGTGAGCATGGTGACACTGCGGAACCTCATGGAAGCAAGGAGCCATTGTGACACAGTGGGGCCTCATGGAATCAAGGAGACCATGGTGACACAGGTGATGCACATGAAGCCAAGGAGCCATTGTGACCCAGTGGGGCCTCATGGAATCAAGGAGACCATGGTGACACAGGTGATGCACATGAAGCCAAGGAGCCATTGTGACCCAGCGGGGCTTCTTCCCTTCAGCTCTGCATCTGGCTGTCCCAGCCCACAGCACCATGTGCCAAGTGCTCTCCTCAGGGCTCTGCCTGCACACAGGCCCAGAGAAGTTTTCCTGTTTGTAAGGAAAGAATGGAAAAGCCTGAGCAGGTTTCCTAAACAACAAACCCCACATGCTGAGTCCAGGCTGCCTGCAATGATGTCCCCTTTCTACAAGGGACACTGTGAGCAGGAATGTTGGGGTTTTAGTTTAGTCTTAGGTTTTCCTGTTAAAGGAATTTTCTCCCATATGCATGTTGCTAGGGGACAAATAGCTGTACTTAAGAAAGACAAAAAGGGGAGTGGGGCGGGCCTGGCTACTCTTTTGTCTACACCTGGGTGTGGGGACAGTTCGCTCTGAGCGTCCGGAGAGAGAAGCTGCAGAGAAAGGAGCTGCTGCTTCTTTCTTTTTGGCCGTTCTTTCTTCCTGCTGGAAGCAACGCCGGGACCCCAAAAGCCGCTTTTCCCTGCCCTGCTGGAGACCGAGCTGTGGCTGTCCTGCTCCGCTGCTGCTTCGAGCTTTCGCTACGCTGTAGCCCTGCCCGCCCTGCCTGCCTGGGCCTCCGTGGGTTTTTCCCATCTGGATACATCTCGTCTGCCACCCGGGATTTGCGTTCGTCCCTGCCGTTTCAGCCTGCTGTTCCTGAGAGTCCGGGATCGGCTGCCCAGCGGTTTGTGAAGCCTTTGTTCCATCCTTCCCGGGATCCCAGGGCACCAGAGCCGCGGGTTTCCCGAGCTCGCTCCGGAGCGCCCCCTGCAGCCGCGGGGGAACCATCGCACCTGCCCTGCTCACCGGGAGCCGCCAGCGCCCCTGCCGGCTGCGAGCGGAACTGCACCCGAGGGGAAACAGCCTGACAGCCGAGAAGGCTGGCACTGGGTTTGTGATTGCTGTTACTGCCATAGTTGTTGTTGTTTTGTTTGACTGGTTATATACATATATATATAGAGTAAAGAACTGTTATTCCTATTTCCCACATCTTTGCCTAAAGGCCCTTGATTTCAAAATATAATAACTTGGAGGGAAAAGGGGTTATATCTGCCACTTCAAGGGGGGCCTCTGCCTTCCTTAGCAGACGCCTGTCTTTAAAAACCGAGAGACCGGAATGATCTCTGGGAGCAGAATTCTCGCAGTCTTTCCACTGAATTCTCTGTCCCTGTCCTTTGCCTGGCTCTCTGTTGCAGATGGAAGCTGCTACTGCCTTTCTCTGCTTGAAGCCCTCTTTTGATGCAAGCAGGTGCTCCCAGGTGTGTTCAGCAGCTGTTGCTCAGTGTTGATGCAAAGCTTTTGTGTTCCTCATGGAAGCAAGGAGCCATTGTGACACTGCAGGGGCTCATGGGATCAAGGAGACAATTGTGACACTACAGAACCTCCTAGAAACAAGACTCCATGATGACACCGTGGGGAATCATGGAACCACATGGAAATGTGTTCCTCATGAGACGCAGCAGGGCCTTGTTGGAACCAAAGACACCTCTGCAAAAAGCAGGGTAGCTCACAGAACCAAGGAGTCCATTGTTACAATAGAAAACCTATGGAAGCAAGGAGACCATTGTGACCCAGTGGGGCCTCATGGAATCAAGGAGACCATGGTGACACAGGTGATGCACATGAAGCCAAGGAGCCATTGTGACACAGCGGGGCTTCTTCCCTTGAGCTCTGCAGCTGGCGGTCCCAGCCCACAGCACCATGTGCCAACTGCTCTCCTTAGGGCTCTGCCTGCACACAGGCCCAGAGAAGTTTTCCTGTTTGTAAGGAAAGAATGGAAAAGCCTGAGCAGGTTTCCTCAACAACAAACCCTACATGCTCAGTCCAGGCTGCCTGGAATGATGTCCCCTTTCTACAAGGGACACTGTGAGCAGGAATGATCTCTGGGAGCAGAATTCTCGCAGTCTTTCCACTGAATTCTCTGTCCCTGTCCTTTGCCTGGCTCTCTGTTGCAGATGGAAGCTGCTGGTGCCATTCTCAGCTTGAAGCCCTCTTTTGATGCAAGCAGGTGCTCCCAGGTGTGTTCAGCAGCTGTTGCTCAGTGTTGATGCAAAGCTTTTGTGTTCCTCATGGAAGCAAGGAGCCATTGTGACACTGCAGGGGCTCATGGGATCAAGGAGACAATTGTGACAGTACAGAACCTCCTAGAAACGAGGCTCCATGGTGACACCGTGGGGAATCATGGAATCAAGGAGCCCCTTGTGACACAGAGAGGCCGCCTGGAAGCAATGGTCCATTGTTACACTGCGGATTCAAGAAGACCATGGGGACAGCACGGAACCTCATGGAACCCTCCATCCACTGGGACACAGCGGGGCCTCATGGACACAAGGGGACCATTGTGGCAAAGCAGGGCCTCATGGAAGCATGGAGAGCATTGTGACATTGTGGGCAATCATGGAAGCATGGAGAGCATTGTGCCACTAAGGAAACTGATGGAACCAAGGCCATCACTGGGCCACAATGGAAGCACATGGAATCAAGGCTCCATGATGACTTTGGAGGGCCTCATGGAGCACAGCATCCATTGTGACACAGCAAGACCTCGTGGAACCAAGGAGCCTTTGTGATACTCCAGATGCGCATGGAAGCCAGGGTGCACTGAGACACAGAGGGGCCTTGTTGGAACCAAAGACACCTCTGCAAAAAGCAGGGTAGCTCACAGAACCAAGGAGTCCATTGTTCCATTGTAGAAAATTATACATTACATTCTAGAAAACCTATGGAACCAAGGGGCTATTGTGACACAGTGGGGCCACATGGAAGCAATTGTCCATTATGACAATGTGGATCAAAGGTGAGCATGGTGACACTGCGGAACCTCATGGAAGCAAGGAGCCATTGTGACGCAGTGGGGCCTCATGGAATCAAGGAGACCATGGTGACACAGGTGATGCACATGAAGCCAAGGAGCCATTGTGACCCAGTGGGGCCTCATGGAATCAAGGAGACCATGGTGACACAGGTGATGCACATGAAGCCAAGGAGCCATTGTGACACAGTGGGGCCTCATGGAATCAAGGAGACCATGGTGACACAGGTGATGCACATGAAGCCAAGGAGCCATTGTGACACAGTGGGGCCTCATGGAATCAAGGAGACCATGGTGACACAGGTGATGCACATGAAGCCAAGGAGCCATTGTGACCCAGTGGGGCCTCATGGAATCAAGGACACTATTGTGACACAGCTGATGCACATGAAGCCAAGGAGCCATTGTGACACAGCGGGGCTTCTTCCCTTGAGCTCTGCAGCTGGCGGTCCCAGCCCACGGCACCATGTGCCATCTGCTCTCCTCAGGGCTCTGCCTGCACACAGGCCCAGAGAAGTTTTCCTGTTTGTAAGGAAAGAATGGAAAAGCCTGAGCAGGTTTCCTAAACAACAAACCCTACATGCTCAGTCCAGGCTGCCTGCAATGATGTCCCCTTTCTAAAAGGGACACTGTGAGCAGGAATGATCTCTGGGAGCAGAATTCTCGCAGTCTTTCCACTGAATTCTCTGCCCCTGTCCTTTGCCTGGCTCTCTGTTGCAGATGGAGACTGCTGGTGCCTTTCTCAGCTTGAAGCCCTCTTTTGATGCAAGCAGGTTCTCCCAGGTGTGTTCAGCAGCTGTTGCTCAGTGTTGATGCAAAGCTTTTGTGTTCCTCATGGAAGCAAGGAGCCATTGTGACACTGCAGGGGCTCATGGGATCAAGGAGACAATTGTGACAGTACAGAACCTCCTAGAAACAAGGCTCCATGGTGACACCGTGGCGAATCATGGAATCAAGGAGCCCCTTGTGACACAGAGAGGCCGCCTGGAAGCAATGGTCCATTGTTACACTGCGGATTCAAGAAGACCATGGGGACAGCACGGAACCTCATGGAACCCTCCGTCCATTGGGACACAGCGGGGCCTCATGGACACAAGGGGACCATTGTGGCAAAGCAGGGCCTCATGGAAGCATGGAGAGCATTGTGACATTGTGGGCAATCATGGAAGCATGGAGAGCATTGTGCCACTAAGGAAACTGATGGAACCAAGGCGATCCCTGGGACACAATGGAAGCACATGGAATCAAGTCTCCATGAATACTTTTTAGGGCCTCATGGAGCACAGCATCCATTGTGACACAGCAAGACCTCGTGGAACCAAGGAGCCTTTGTGATACTCCAGATGCGCATGGAAGCCAGGGTGCACTGAGACACAGCGGGGCCTTGTTGGAACCAAAGACACCTCTGCAAAAAGCAGGGTAGCTCACAGAACCAAGGAGTCCATTGTTACATTGTAGAAAATTATACATTACATTCTAGAAAACCTATGGAACCAAGGGGCTATTGTGACACAGTGGGGCCACATGGAAGCAATTGTCCATTATGACAATGTGGATCAAAGGTGAGCATGGTGACACTGCGGAACCTCATGGAAGCAAGGAGCCATTGTGACGCAGTGGGGCCTCATGGAATCAAGGAGACCATGGTGACACAGGTGATGCACATGAAGCCAAGGAGCCATTGTGACGCATTGGGGCCTCATGGAATCAAGGAGACCATGGTGACACAGGTGATGCACATGAAGCCAAGGAGCCATTGTGACACAGTGGGGCCTCATGGAATCAAGGACACTATTGTGACACAGGTGATGCACATGAAGCCAAGGAGCCATTGTGACACAGTGGGGCCTCATGGAATCAAGGAGACCATGGTGACACAGGTGATGCACATGAAGCCAAGGAGCCATTGTGACAAAGTTGGGCCTCATGGAATCAAGGAGACCATGGTGACACAGGTGATGCACATGAAGCCAAGGAGCCATTGTGACACAGTGGGGCCTCATGGAATCAAGGAGACCATGGTGACACAGGTGATGCACATGAAGCCAAGGAGCCATTGTGACACAGTGGGGCCTCATGGAATCAAGGAGACCATGGTGACACAGGTGATGCACATGAAGCCAAGGAGCCATTGTGACACAGCGGGGCTTCTTCCCTTCAGCTCTGCAGCTGGCTGTCCCAGCCCACGGCACCATGTGCCATCTGCTCTCCTTAGGGCTCTGCCTGCACACAGGCCCAGAGAAGTTTTCCTGTTTGTAAGGAAAGAATGGAAAAGCCTGAGCAGGTTTCCTCAACAACAAACCCTACATGCTCAGTCCAGGCTGCCTGGAATGATGTCCCCTTTCTACAAGGGACCCTGTGAGCAGGAATGATCTCTGGGAGCAGAATTCTCGCAGTCTTTCCACTGAATTCTCTGTCCCTGTCCTTTGCCTGGCTCTCTGTTGCAGATGGAAGCTGCTGCTGCCATTCTCAGCTTGAAGCCCTCTTTTGATGCAAGCAGGTGCTCCCAGGTGTGTTCAGCAGCTGTTGCTCAGTGTTGATGCAAAGCTTTTGTGTTCCTCATGGAAGCAAGGAGCCATTGTGACACTGCAGGGGCTCATGGGATCAAGGAGACAATTGTGACAGTACAGAACCTCCTAGAAACAAGGCTCCATGGTGACACCGTGGCGAATCATGGAATCAAGGAGCCCCTTGTGACACAGAGAGGCCGCCTGGAAGCAATGGTCCATTGTTACACTGCGGATTCAAGAAGACCATGGGGACAGCACGGAACCTCATGGAACCCTCCATCCATTGGGACACAGCGGGGCCTCATGGACACAAGGGGACCATTGTGGCAAAGCAGGGCCTCATGGAAGCATGGAGAGCATTGTGACATTGTGGGCAATCATGGAAGCATGGAGAGCATTGTGCCACTAAGGAAACTGATGGAACCAAGGCCATCACTGGGCCACAATGGAAGCACATGGAATCAAGGCTCCATGATGACTTTGGAGGGCCTCATGGAGCACAGCATCCATTGTGACACAGCAAGACCTCGTGGAACCAAGGAGCCTTTGTGATACTCCAGATGCGCATGGAAGCCAGGGTGCACTGAGACACAGCGGGGCCTTGTTGGAACCAAAGACACCTCTGCAAAAAGCAGGGGAGCTCACAGAACCAAGGAGTCCATTGTTACATTGTAGAAAATTATACATTACATTCTAGAAAACCTATGGAACCAAGGGGCTATTGTGACACAGTGGGGCCACATGGAAGCAATTGTCCATTATGACAATGTGGATCAAAGGTGAGCATGGTGACACTGCGGAACCTCATGGAAGCAAGGAGCCATTGTGACGCAGTGGGGCCTCATGGAATCAAGGAGACCATGGTGACACAGGTGATGCACATGAAGCCAAGGAGCCATTGTGACACAGTGGGGCCTCATGGAATCAAGGAGACCATGGTGACACAGGTGATGCACACGAAGCCAAGGAGCCATTGTGACACAGTGGGGCCTCATGGAATCAAGGAGACCATGGTGACACAGGTGATGCACATGAAGCCAAGGAGCCATTGTGACACAGTGGGGCCTCATGGAATCAAGGAGACCATGGTGACACAGGTGATGCACATGAAGCCAAGGAGCCATTGTGACACAGCGGGGCTTCTTCCCTTCAGCTCTGCAGCTGGCTGTCCCAGCCCACGGCACCATGTGCCATCTGCTCTCCTTAGGGCTCTGCCTGCACACAGGCCCAGAGAAGTTTTCCTGTTTGTAAGGAAAGAATGGAAAAGCCTGAGCAGGTTTCCTCAACAACAAACCCTACATGCTCAGTCCAGGCTGCCTGGAATGATGTCCCCTTTCTACAAGGGACCCTGTGAGCAGGAATGATCTCTGGGAGCAGAATTCTCGCAGTCTTTCCACTGAATTCTCTGTCCCTGTCCTTTGCCTGGCTCTCTGTTGCAGATGGAAGCTGCTGCTGCCATTCTCAGCTTGAAGCCCTCTTTTGATGCAAGCAGGTGCTCCCAGGTGTGTTCAGCAGCTGTTGCTCAGTGTTGATGCAAAGCTTTTGTGTTCCTCATGGAAGCAAGGAGCCATTGTGACACTGCAGGGGCTCATGGGATCAAGGAGACAATTGTGACAGTACAGAACCTCCTAGAAACAAGGCTCCATGGTGACACCGTGGGGAATCATGGAATCAAGGAGCCCCTTGTGACACAGAGAGGCCGCCTGGAAGCAATGGTCCATTGTTACACTGCGGATTCAAGAAGACCATGGGGACAGCACGGAACCTCATGGAACCCTCCATCCATTGGGACACAGCGGGGCCTCATGGACACAAGGGGACCATTGTGGCAAAGCAGGGCCTCATGGAAGCATGGAGAGCATTGTGACATTGTGGGCAATCATGGAAGCATGGAGAGCATTGTGCCACTAAGGAAACTGATGGAACCAAGGCCATCACTGGGCCACAATGGAAGCACATGGAATCAAGGCTCCATGATGACTTTGGAGGGCCTCATGGAGCACAGCATCCATTGTGACACAGCAAGACCTCGTGGAACCAAGGAGCCTTTGTGATACTCCAGATGCGCATGGAAGCCAGGGTGCACTGAGACACAGCGGGGCCTTGTTGGAACCAAAGACACCTCTGCAAAAAGCAGGGGAGCTCACAGAACCAAGGAGTCCATTGTTCCATTGTAGAAAATTATACATTACATTCTAGAAAACCTATGGAACCAAGGGGCTATTGTGACCCAGTGGGGCCACATGGAAGCAATTGTCCATTATGACAATGTGGATCAAAGGTGAGCATGGTGACACTGCGGAACCTCATGGAAGCAAGGAGCCATTGTGACGCAGTGGGGCCTCATGGAATCAAGGAGACCATGGTGACACAGGTGATGCACATGAAGCCAAGGAGCCATTGTGACCCAGTGGGGCCTCATGGAAACAAGGAGACCATGGTGACACAGGTGATGCACATGAAGCCAAGGAGCCATTGTGACACAGTGGGGCCTCATGGAATCAAGGACACTATTGTGACACAGGTGATGCACATGAAGCCAAGGAGCCATTGTGACACAGTGGGGCCTCATGGAATCAAGGAGACCATGGTGACACAGGTGATGCACATGAAGCCAAGGAGCCATTGTGACAAAGTTGGGCCTCATGGAATCAAGGAGACCATGGTGACACAGGTGATGCACATGAAGCCAAGGAGCCATTGTGACACAGTGGGGCCTCATGGAATCAAGGAGACCATGGTGACACAGGTGATGCACATGAAGCCAAGGAGCCATTGTGACACAGTGGGGCCTCATGGAATCAAGGAGACCATGGTGACACAGGTGATGCACATGAAGCCAAGGAGCCATTGTGACACAGCGGGGCTTCTTCCCTTCAGCTCTGCAGCTGGCTGTCCCAGCCCACGGCACCATGTGCCATCTGCTCTCCTTAGGGCTCTGCCTGCACACAGGCCCAGAGAAGTTTTCCTGTTTGTAAGGAAAGAATGGAAAAGCCTGAGCAGGTTTCCTCAACAACAAACCCTACATGCTCAGTCCAGGCTGCCTGGAATGATGTCCCCTTTCTACAAGGGACCCTGTGAGCAGGAATGATCTCTGGGAGCAGAATTCTCGCAGTCTTTCCACTGAATTCTCTGTCCCTGTCCTTTGCCTGGCTCTCTGTTGCAGATGGAAGCTGCTGCTGCCATTCTCAGCTTGAAGCCCTCTTTTGATGCAAGCAGGTGCTCCCAGGTGTGTTCAGCAGCTGTTGCTCAGTGTTGATGCAAAGCTTTTGTGTTCCTCATGGAAGCAAGGAGCCATTGTGACACTGCAGGGGCTCATGGGATCAAGGAGACAATTGTGACAGTACAGAACCTCCTAGAAACAAGGCTCCATGGTGACACCGTGGCGAATCATGGAATCAAGGAGCCCCTTGTGACACAGAGAGGCCGCCTGGAAGCAATGGTCCATTGTTACACTGCGGATTCAAGAAGACCATGGGGACAGCACGGAACCTCATGGAACCCTCCATCCATTGGGACACAGCGGGGCCTCATGGACACAAGGGGACCATTGTGGCAAAGCAGGGCCTCATGGAAGCATGGAGAGCATTGTGACATTGTGGGCAATCATGGAAGCATGGAGAGCATTGTGCCACTAAGGAAACTGATGGAACCAAGGCCATCACTGGGCCACAATGGAAGCACATGGAATCAAGGCTCCATGATGACTTTGGAGGGCCTCATGGAGCACAGCATCCATTGTGACACAGCAAGACCTCGTGGAACCAAGGAGCCTTTGTGATACTCCAGATGCGCATGGAAGCCAGGGTGCACTGAGACACAGCGGGGCCTTGTTGGAACCAAAGACACCTCTGCAAAAAGCAGGGGAGCTCACAGAACCAAGGAGTCCATTGTTACATTGTAGAAAATTATACATTACATTCTAGAAAACCTATGGAACCAAGGGGCTATTGTGACACAGTGGGGCCACATGGAAGCAATTGTCCATTATGACAATGTGGATCAAAGGTGAGCATGGTGACACTGCGGAACCTCATGGAAGCAAGGAGCCATTGTGACGCAGTGGGGCCTCATGGAATCAAGGAGACCATGGTGACACAGGTGATGCACATGAAGCCAAGGAGCCATTGTGACCCAGTGGGGCCTCATGGAATCAAGGAGACCATGGTGACACAGGTGATGCACATGAAGCCAAGGAGCCATTGTGACACAGTGGGGCCTCATGGAATCAAGGAGACCATGGTGACACAGGTGATGCACATGAAGCCAAGGAGCCATTTTGACACAACCGGTCTTCTTCCCTTGAGCTCTGCAGCTGGCGGTCCCTGCCCACGGCACCATGTGCCATCTGCTCTCCTCAGGGCTCTGCCTGCACACAGGCCCAGGGAAGTTTTCCTGTTTGTAAGGAAAGAATGGAAAAGCCTGAGCAGGTTTCCTGAACAACAAACCCACATACTCAGTCCAGCCTGCTTGCAATGATGTCCCCTTTCTACAAGGGACACTGTGAGCAGGAATGATCTCTGAGAGCAGAATTCTCACAGTCTTTCCACTGAATTCTCTGTCCCTGTCCTTTGCCTGGCTCTCTGTTGCAGATGGAAGCTGCTGCTGCCATTCTCAGCTTGAAGCCCTCTTTTGATGCAAGCAGGTGCTCCCAGGTGTGTTCAGCAGCTGTTGCTCAGTGTTGATGCAAAGCTTTTGTGTTCCTCATGGAAGCAAGGAGCCATTGTGACACTGCAGGGGCTCATGGGATCAAGGAGACAATTGTGACACTACAGAACCTCCTAGAAACAAGGCTCCATGGTGACACCGTGGCGAATCATGGAATCAAGGAGCCCCTTGTGACACAGAGAGGCCGCCTGGAAGCAATGGTCCATTGTTACACTGCGGATTCAAGAAGACCATGGGGACAGCACGGAACCTCATGGAACCATCCATCCATTGGGACACAGCGGGGCCTCATGGACACAAGGGGACCATTGTGGCAAAGCAGGGCCTCATGGAAGCATGGAGAGCATTGTGACATTGTGGGCAATCATGGAAGCATGGAGAGCATTGTGCCACTAAGGAAACTGATGGAACCAAGGCGATCACTGGGACACAATGGAAGCACATGGAATCAAGGCTCCATGATGACTTTGGAGGGCCTCATGGAGCACAGCATCCATTGTGACACAGCAAGACCTCGTGGAACCAAGGAGCCTTTGTGATACTCCAGATGCGCATGGAAGCCAGGCTGCACTGAGACACAGCGGGGCCTTGTTGGAACCAAAGACACCTCTGCAAAAAGCAGGGTAGCTCACAGAACCAAGGAGTCCATTGTTACATTGTAGAAAATTATACATTACATTCTAGAAAACCTATGGAACCAAGGGGCTATTGTGACACAGTGGGGCCACATGGAAGCAATTGTCCATTATGACAATGTGGATCAAAGGTGAGCATGGTGACACTGCGGAACCTCATGGAAGCAAGGAGCCATTGTGACACAGTGGGGCCTCATGGAATCAAGGAGACCATGGTGACACAGGTGATGCACATGAAGCCAAGGAGCCATTGTGACCCAGTGGGGCCTCATGGAATCAAGGAGACCATGGTGACACAGGTGATGCACATGAAGCCAAGGAGCCATTGTGACCCAGCGGGGCTTCTTCCCTTCAGCTCTGCATCTGGCTGTCCCAGCCCACAGCACCATGTGCCAAGTGCTCTCCTCAGGGCTCTGCCTGCACACAGGCCCAGAGAAGTTTTCCTGTTTGTAAGGAAAGAATGGAAAAGCCTGAGCAGGTTTCCTAAACAACAAACCCCACATGCTGAGTCCAGGCTGCCTGCAATGATGTCCCCTTTCTACAAGGGACACTGTGAGCAGGAATGTTGGGGTTTTAGTTTAGTCTTAGGTTTTCCTGTTAAAGGAATTTTCTCCCATATGCATGTTGCTAGGGGACAAATAGCTGTACTTAAGAAAGACAAAAAGGGGAGTGGGGCGGGCCTGGCTACTCTTTTGTCTACACCTGGGTGTGGGGACAGTTCGCTCTGAGCGTCCGGAGAGAGAAGCTGCAGAGAAAGGAGCTGCTGCTTCTTTCTTTTTGGCCGTTCTTTCTTCCTGCTGGAAGCAACGCCGGGACCCCAAAAGCCGCTTTTCCCTGCCCTGCTGGAGACCGAGCTGTGGCTGTCCTGCTCCGCTGCTGCTTCGAGCTTTCGCTACGCTGTAGCCCTGCCCGCCCTGCCTGCCTGGGCCTCCGTGGGTTTTTCCCATCTGGATACATCTCGTCTGCCACCCGGGATTTGCGTTCGTCCCTGCCGTTTCAGCCTGCTGTTCCTGAGAGTCCGGGATCGGCTGCCCAGCGGTTTGTGAAGCCTTTGTTCCATCCTTCCCGGGATCCCAGGGCACCAGAGCCGCGGGTTTCCCGAGCTCGCTCCGGAGCGCCCCCTGCAGCCGCGGGGGAACCATCGCACCTGCCCTGCTCACCGGGAGCCGCCAGCGCCCCTGCCGGCTGCGAGCGGAACTGCACCCGAGGGGAAACAGCCTGACAGCCGAGAAGGCTGGCACTGGGTTTGTGATTGCTGTTACTGCCATAGTTGTTGTTGTTTTGTTTGACTGGTTATATACATATATATATAGAGTAAAGAACTGTTATTCCTATTTCCCACATCTTTGCCTAAAGGCCCTTGATTTCAAAATATAATAACTTGGAGGGAAAAGGGGTTATATCTGCCACTTCAAGGGGGGCCTCTGCCTTCCTTAGCAGACGCCTGTCTTTAAAAACCGAGAGACCGGAATGATCTCTGGGAGCAGAATTCTCGCAGTCTTTCCACTGAATTCTCTGTCCCTGTCCTTTGCCTGGCTCTCTGTTGCAGATGGAAGCTGCTACTGCCTTTCTCTGCTTGAAGCCCTCTTTTGATGCAAGCAGGTGCTCCCAGGTGTGTTCAGCAGCTGTTGCTCAGTGTTGATGCAAAGCTTTTGTGTTCCTCATGGAAGCAAGGAGCCATTGTGACACTGCAGGGGCTCATGGCATCAAGGAGACAATTGTGACACTACAGAACCTCCTAGAAACAAGACTCCATGATGACACCGTGGGGAATCATGGAACCACATGGAAATGTGTTCCTCATGAGACGCAGCAGGGCCTTGTTGGAACCAAAGACACCTCTGCAAAAAGCAGGGTAGCTCACAGAACCAAGGAGTCCATTGTTACCATAGAAAACCTATGGAAGCAAGGAGACCATTGTGACCCAGTGGGGCCTCATGGAATCAAGGAGACCATGGTGACACAGGTGATGCACATGAAGTCAAGGAGCCATTGTGACACAGTGGGGCCTCATGGAATCAAGGAGACCATGGTGACACAGGTGATGCACATGAAGCCAAGGAGCCATTGTGACACAGCGGGGCTTCTTCCCTTCAGCTCTGCAGCTGGCTGTCCCAGCCCACAGCACCATGTGCCAAGTGCTCTCCTCAGGGCTCTGCCTGCACACAGGCCCAGAGAAGTTTTCCTGTTTGTAAGGAAAGAATGAAAAAGCCTGAGCAGGTTCCCTAGACAACCAAACCCACATGCTCAGTCCAGGCTGCCTGCAATGATGTCCCCTTTCTACAAGGGACACTGTGAGCAGGAATGATGTCTGGGAGCAGAATTCTCGCAGTCTTTCCACGGAATTCTCTGTCCCTGTCCTTTGCCTGGCTCTCTGTTGCAGATGGAAGCTGCTGCTGCCATTCTCAGCTTGAAGCCCTCTTTTGATGCAAGCAGATGCTCCCAGGTGCGTTCAGCAGATGTTGCTCAGTGTTGATGCAAAGCTTTTGTGTTCCTCATGGAAGCAAGGAGCCATTGTGACACTGCAGGGGCTCATGGCATCAAGGAGACAATTGTGACACTACAGAACCTCCTAGAAACAAGGCTCCTTGGGGACACCATGGGGAATCATGGAACCACATGGAAATGTGTTCCTCATGAGACACAGCAGGGCCTTGTTGGAACCAAAGACACCTCTGCAAAAAGCAGGGTAGCTCACAGAACCAAGGAGTCCATTGTTACAATAGAAAACCTATGGAAGCAAGGAGACCATTGTGACACAGTGGGGCCACATGGAAGCCAAGGAGCCATTGTGACCCAGTGGGGCCTCATGGAATCAAGGAGACCATGGTGACACAGGTGATGCACATGAAGCCAAGGAGCCATTGTGACACAGTGGGGCCTCATGGAATCAAGGAGACCATGGTGACACAGGTGATGCACATGAAGCCAAGGAGCCATTGTGACACAGCGGGGCTTCTTCCCTTCAGCTCTGCAACTGGCTGTCCCAGCCCACAGCACTATGTGCCAACTGCTCTCCTCAGGACTCTGCCTGCACACAGGCCCAGAGAAGTTTTCCTGTTTGTAAGGAAAGAATGGAAAAGCCTGAGCAGCTTTCCTAAACAACAAACCCCACATGCTGAGTCCAGGCTGCCTGCAATGATGTCCCCTTTCTACAAGGGACACTGTGAGCAGGAATGATCTCTGAGAGCAGAATTCTCACAGTCTTTCCACGGAATTCTCTGTCCCTGTCCTTTCCCTGGCTCTCTGTTGCAGATGGAAGCTGCTGGTGCCTTTCTCATCTTGAAGCCCTCGTTTGATGCAAGCAGATGCTCCCAGGTGTGTTCAGCAGCTGTTGCTCAGTGTTGATGCAAAGCTTTTGTGTTCCTCATGGAAGCAAGGAGCCATTGTGACACTGCAGGGGCTCATGGGATCAAGGAGACAATTGTGACACTACAGAACCTCCTAGAAACAAGACTCCATGATGACACCGTGGGGAATCATGGAACCACATGGAAATGTGTTCCTCATGAGACGCAGCAGGGCCTTGTTGGAACCAAAGACACCTCTACCAAAAGCAGGGTAGCTCACAGAACCAAGGAGTCCATTGTTACAATAGAAAACCTATGGAAGCAAGGAGACCATGGTGACACAGGTGATGCACATGAAGCCAAGGAGCCATTGTGACCCAGTGGGGCCTCATGGAATCAAGGAGACCATGGTGACACAGGTGATGCACATGAAGCCAAGGAGCCATTGTGACACAGTGGGGCCTCATGGAATCAAGGAGACCATGGTGACACAGGTGATGCACATGAAGCCAAGGAGCCATTGTGACACAGCGGGGCTTCTTCCCTTGAGCTCTGCAGCTGGCTGTCCCACACCGAGGCACCATGTGCCAAGTGCTCTCCTCAGGGCTCTGCCTGCACACAGGCCCAGGAGAAGTTTTCCTGTTTGTAAGGAAAGAATGGAAAAGCCTGAGCAGGTTCCCTAGACAACCAAACCCACATGCTCAGTCCAGGCTGCCTGCAATGATGTCCCCTTTCTACAAGGAATACTGTGAGCAGGAATGATCTCTGGGAGCAGAATTCTCGCAGTCTTTCCACGGAATTCCCTGTCCCTGTCCTTTGCCTGGCTCTCTGTTGCAGATGGAAGCTGCTGCTGCCATTCTCTGCTTGAAGCCCTCTTTTGATGCAAGCAGGTGCTCCCAGGTGTGTTCAGCAGCTGTTGCTCAGTGTTGATGCAAAGCTTTTGTGTTCCTCATGGAAGCAAGGAGCCATTGTGACACTGCAGGGGCTCATGGCATCAAGGAGACAATTGTGACACTACAGAACCTCCTAGAAACAAGGCTCCATGGTGACACCGTGGGGAATCATGGAATCAAGGAGCCCCTTGTGACACAGAGAGGCCGCCTGGAAGCAATGGTCCATTGTTACACTGCGGATTCAAGAAGACCATGGGGACAGCACGGAACCTCATGGAACCCTCCGTCCATTGGGACACAGCGGGGCCTCATGGACACAAGGGGACCATTGTGGCAAAGCAGGGCCTCATGGAAGCATGGAGAGCATTGTGACATTGTGGGCAATCATGGAAGCATGGAGAGCATTGTGCCACTAAGGAAACTGATGGAACCAAGGCGATCCCTGGGACACAATGGAAGCACATGGAATCAAGGCTCCATGATGACTTTGGAGGGCCTCATGGAGCACAGCATCCATTGTGACACAGCAAGACCTCGTGGAACCAAGGAGCCTTTGTGATACTCCAGATGCGCATGGAAGCCAGGGTGCACTGAGACACAGCGGGGCCTTGTTGGAACCAAAGACACCTCTGCAAAAAGCAGGGGAGCTCACAGAACCAAGGAGTCCATTGTTACATTGTAGAAAATTATACATTACATTCTAGAAAACCTATGGAACCAAGGGGCTATTGTGACACAGTAGGGCCACATGGAAGCAATTGTCCATTATGACAATGTGGATCAAAGGTGAGCATGGTGACACTGCGGAACCTCATGGAAGCAAGGAGCCATTGTGACACAGTGGGGCCTCATGGAATCAAGGAGACCATGGTGACACAGGTGATGCACATGAAGCCAAGGAGCCATTGTGACACAGTGGGGCCTCATGGAATCAAGGAGACCATGGTGACACAGGTGATGCACATGAAGCCAAGGAGCCATTGTGACCCAGTGGGGCCTGATGGAATCAAGGAGACCATGGTGACACAGGTGATGCACATGAAGCCAAGGAGCCATTGTGACACAGTGGGGCCTCATGGAATCAAGGAGACCATGGTGACACAGGTGATGCACATGAAGCCAAGGAGCCATTGTGACACAGTGGGGCCTCATGGAATCAAGGAGACCATGGTGACACAGGTGATGCACATGAAGCCAAGGGGCCATTGTGACACACTGGGGCCTCATGGAATCAAGGAGACCATGGTGACACAGGTGATGCACATGAAGCCAAGGAGCCATTGTGACCCAGTGGGGCCTCATGGAATCAAGGAGACCATGGTGACACAGGTGATGCACATGAAGCCAAGGAGCCATTGTGACACAGTGGGGCCTCATGGAATCAAGGAGACCATGGTGACACAGGTGATGCACATGAAGCCAAGGAGCCATTGTGACCCAGTGGGGCCTCATGGAATCAAGGAGACCATGGTGACACAGGTGATGCACATGAAGCCAAGGAGCCATTGTGA
Organism: Corvus hawaiiensis; assembly: GCF_020740725.1. Lineage (NCBI taxonomy): Eukaryota > Metazoa > Chordata > Aves > Passeriformes > Corvidae > Corvus > Corvus hawaiiensis. The sequence goes on along the minus strand of NC_063240.1, from coordinate 215,279 downwards.
CACAGCGGGGCTTCTTCCCTTCAGCTCTGCAGCTGGCTGTCCCACACCGAGGCACCATGTGCCAAGTGCTCTCCTCAGGGCTCTGCCTGCACACAGGCCCAGAGAAGTTTTCCTGTTTGTAAGGAAAGAATGAAAAAGCCTGAGCAGGTTCCCTAGACAACCAAACCCACATGCTGAGTCCAGGCTGCCTGCAATGATGTCCCCTTTCTACAAGGGACACTGTGAGCAGGAATGATGTCTGGGAGCAGAATTCTCGCAGTCTTTCCACGGAATTCCCTGTCCCTGTCCTTTGCCTGGCTCTCTGTTGCAGATGGAAGCTGCTGGTGCCTTTCTCAGCTTGAAGCCCTCTTTTGATGCAAGCAGATGCTCCCAGGTGTGTTCAGCAGCTGTTGCTCAGTGTTGATGCAAAGCTTTTGTGTTCCTCATGGAAGCAAGGAGCCATTGTGACACTGCAGGGGCTCATGGCATCAAGGAGACAATTGTGACACTACAGAACCTCCTAGAAACAAGGCTCCATGGTGACACCGTGGGGAATCATGGAACCACATGGAAATGTGTCCCTCATGAGACGCAGCAGGGCCTTGTTGGAACCAAAGACACCTCTGCAAAAAGCAGGGTAGCTCACAGAACCAAGGAGTCCATTGTTACAATAGAAAACCTATGGAAGCAAGGGGCCATTGTGACACAGTGGGGCCTCATGGAATCAAGGAGACCATGGTGACACAGGTGATGCACATGAAGCCAAGGAGCCATTGTGACACAGTGGGGCCTCATGGAATCAAGGAGACCATGGTGACACAGGTGATTCACATGAAGCCAAGGAGCCATTGTGACACAGTGGGGCCTCATGGAATCAAGGAGACCATGGTGACACAGGTGATGCACATGAACCCAAGGAGCCATTGTGACACAACCGGTCTTCTTCCCTTGAGCTCTGCAGCTGGCCGTCCCAGCCCACGGCACCATGTGCCATCTGCTCTCCTCAGGGCTCTGCCTGCACACAGGCCCAGGAAAGTTTTCCTGATGTAAGGAAAGAATGGAAAAGCCTGAGCAGGTTTCCTGAACAACAAACCCACATACTCAGTCCAGCCTGCTTGCAATGATGTCCCCTTTCTACAAGGGACACTGTGAGCAGGAATGATCTCTGAGAGCAGAATTCTCACAGTCTTTCCACTGAATTCTCTGTCCCTGTCCTTTGCCTGGCTCTCTGTTGCAGATGGAAGCTGCTGCTGCCATTCTCAGCTTGAAGCCCTCTTTTGATGCAAGCAGGTGCTCCCAGGTGTGTTCAGCAGCTGTTGCTCAGTGTTGATGCAAAGCTTTTGTGTTCCTCATGGAAGCAAGGAGCCATTGTGACACTGCAGGGGCTCATGGGATCAAGGAGACAATTGTGACACTACAGAACCTCCTAGAAACAAGGCTCCATGGTGACACCGTGGCGAATCATGGAATCAAGGAGCCCCTTGTGACACAGAGAGGCCGCCTGGAAGCAATGGTCCATTGTTACACTGCGGATTCAAGAAGACCATGGGGACAGCACGGAACCTCATGGAACCATCCGTCCATTGGGACACAGCGGGGCCTCATGGACACAAGGGGACCATTGTGGCAAAGCAGGGCCTCATGGAAGCATGGAGAGCATTGTGACATTGTGGGCAATCATGGAAGCATGGAGAGCATTGTGCCACTAAGGAAACTGATGGAACCAAGGCGATCCCTGGGACACAATGGAAGCACATGGAATCAAGGCTCCATGATGACTTTGGAGGGCCTCATGGAGCATAGCATCCATTGTGACACAGCAAGACCTCGTGGAACCAAGGAGCCTTTGTGATACTCCAGATGCGCATGGAAGCCAGGCTGCACTGAGACACAGCGGGGCCTTGTTGGAACCAAAGACACCTCTGCAAAAAGCAGGGGAGCTCACAGAACCAAGGAGTCCATTGTTACATTGTAGAAAATTATACATTACATTCTAGAAAACCTATGGAACCAAGGGGCTATTGTGACACAGTGGGGCCACATGGAAGCAATTGTCCATTATGACAATGTGGATCAAAGGTGAGCATGGTGACACTGCGGAACCTCATGGAAGCAAGGAGCCATTGTGACACAGTGGGGCCTCATGGAATCAAGGAGACCATGGTGACACAGGTGATGCACATGAAGCCAAGGAGCCATTGTGACCCAGTGGGGCCTCATGGAATCAAGGAGACCATGGTGACACAGGTGATGCACATGAAGCCAAGGAGCCATTGTGACACAGTGGGGCCTCATGGAATCAAGGAGACCATGGTGACACAGGTGATGCACATGAAGCCAAGGAGCCATTGTGACCCAGTGGGGCCTCATGGAATCAAGGAGACCATGGTGACACAGGTGATGCACATGAAGCCAAGGAGCCATTGTGACACAGCGGGGCTTCTTCCCTTCAGCTCTGCAACTGGCTGTCCCAGCCCACAGCACTATGTGCCAACTGCTCTCCTCAGGACTCTGCCTGCACACAGGCCCAGAGAAGTTTTCCTGTTTGTAAGGAAAGAATGGAAAAGCCTGAGCAGCTTTCCTAAACAACAAACCCCACATGCTGAGTCCAGGCTGCCTGCAATGATGTCCCCTTTCTACAAGGGACACTGTGAGCAGGAATGATCTCTGAGAGCAGAATTCTCACAGTCTTTCCACGGAATTCTCTGTCCCTGTCCTTTCCCTGGCTCTCTGTTGCAGATGGAAGCTGCTGGTGCCTTTCTCATCTTGAAGCCCTCGTTTGATGCAAGCAGATGCTCCCAGGTGTGTTCAGCAGCTGTTGCTCAGTGTTGATGCAAAGCTTTTGTGTTCCTCATGGAAGCAAGGAGCCATTGTGACACTGCAGGGGCTCATGGCATCAAGGAGACAATTGTGACACTACAGAACCTCCTAGAAACAAGGCTCCATGGTGACACCGTGGGGAATCATGGAATCAAGGAGCCCCTTGTGACACAGAGAGGCCGCCTGGAAGCAATGGTCCATTGTTACACTGCGGATTCAAGAAGACCATGGGGACAGCACGGAACCTCATGGAACCATCCGTCCATTGGGACACAGCGGGGCCTCATGGACACAAGGGGACCATTGTGGCAAAGCAGGGCCTCATGGAAGCATGGAGAGCATTGTGACATTGTGGGCAATCGTGGAAGCATGGAGAGCATTGTGCCACTAAGGAAACTGATGGAACCAAGGCGATCCCTGGGACACAATGGAAGCACATGGAATCAAGGCTCCATGATGACTTTGGAGGGCCTCATGGAGCACAGCATCCATTGTGACACAGCAAGACCTCGTGGAACCAAGGAGCCTTTGTGATACTCCAGATGCGCATGGAAGCCAGGGTGCACTGAGACACAGCAGGGCCTTGTTGGAACCAAAGACACCTCTGCAAAAAGCAGGGTAGCTCACAGAACCAAGGAGTCCATTGTTACATTGTAGAAAATTATACATTACATTCTAGAAAACCTATGGAACCAAGGGGCTATTGTGACACAGTGGGGCCACATGGAAGCAATTGTCCATTATGACAATGTGGATCAAAGGTGAGCATGGTGACACTGCGGAACCTCATGGAAGCAAGGAGCCATTGTGACGCAGTGGGGCCTCATGGAATCAAGGAGACCATGGTGACACAGGTGATGCACATGAAGCCAAGGAGCCATTGTGACCCAGTGGGGCCTCATGGAATCAAGGAGACCATGGTGACACAGGTGATGCACATGAAGCCAAGGAGCCATTGTGACACAGTGGGGCCTCATGGAATCAAGGAGACCATGGTGACACAGGTGATGCACATGAAGCCAAGGAGCCATTGTGACACAACCGGTCTTCTTCCCTTGAGCTCTGCAGCTGGCGGTCCCAGCCCACGGCACCATGTGCCATCTGCTCTCCTCAGGGCTCTGCCTGCACACAGGCCCAGGGAAGTTTTCCTGTTTGTAAGGAAAGAATGGAAAAGCCTGAGCAGGTTTCCTGAACAACAAACCCACATACTCAGTCCAGCCTGCTTGCAATGATGTCCCCTTTCTACAAGGGACACTGTGAGCAGGAATGATCTCTGAGAGCAGAATTCTCACAGTCTTTCCACTGAATTCTCTGTCCCTGTCCTTTGCCTGGCTCTCTGTTGCAGATGGAAGCTGCTGCTGCCATTCTCAGCTTGAAGCCCTCTTTTGATGCAAGCAGGTGCTCCCAGGTGTGTTCAGCAGCTGTTGCTCAGTGTTGATGCAAAGCTTTTGTGTTCCTCATGGAAGCAAGGAGCCATTGTGACACTGCAGGGGCTCATGGGATCAAGGAGACAATTGTGACACTACAGAACCTCCTAGAAACAAGGCTCCATGGTGACACCGTGGCGAATCATGGAATCAAGGAGCCCCTTGTGACACAGAGAGGCCGCCTGGAAGCAATGGTCCATTGTTACACTGCGGATTCAAGAAGACCATGGGGACAGCACGGAACCTCATGGAACCATCCATCCATTGGGACACAGCGGGGCCTCATGGACACAAGGGGACCATTGTGGCAAAGCAGGGCCTCATGGAAGCATGGAGAGCATTGTGACATTGTGGGCAATCATGGAAGCATGGAGAGCATTGTGCCACTAAGGAAACTGATGGAACCAAGGCGATCACTGGGACACAATGGAAGCACATGGAATCAAGGCTCCATGATGACTTTGGAGGGCCTCATGGAGCACAGCATCCATTGTGACACAGCAAGACCTCGTGGAACCAAGGAGCCTTTGTGATACTCCAGATGCGCATGGAAGCCAGGCTGCACTGAGACACAGCGGGGCCTTGTTGGAACCAAAGACACCTCTGCAAAAAGCAGGGTAGCTCACAGAACCAAGGAGTCCATTGTTACATTGTAGAAAATTATACATTACATTCTAGAAAACCTATGGAACCAAGGGGCTATTGTGACACAGTGGGGCCACATGGAAGCAATTGTCCATTATGGCAATGTGGATCAAAGGTGAGCATGGTGACACTGCGGAACCTCATGGAAGCAAGGAGCCATTGTGACACAGTGGGGCCTCATGGAATCAAGGAGACCATGGTGACACAGGTGATGCACATGAAGCCAAGGAGCCATTGTGACCCAGTGGGGCCTCATGGAATCAAGGAGACCATGGTGACACAGGTGATGCACATGAAGCCAAGGAGCCATTGTGACCCAGCGGGGCTTCTTCCCTTCAGCTCTGCATCTGGCTGTCCCAGCCCACAGCACCATGTGCCAAGTGCTCTCCTCAGGGCTCTGCCTGCACACAGGCCCAGAGAAGTTTTCCTGTTTCTAAGGAAAGAATGGAAAAGCCTGAGCAGGTTTCCTAAACAACAAACCCCACATGCTGAGTCCAGGCTGCCTGCAATGATGTCCCCTTTCTACAAGGGACACTGTGAGCAGGAATGTTGGGGTTTTAGTTTAGTCTTAGGTTTTCCTGTTAAAGGAATTTTCTCCCATATGCATGTTGCTAGGGGACAAATAGCTGTACTTAAGAAAGACAAAAAGGGGAGTGGGGCGGGCCTGGCTACTCTTTTGTCTACACCTGGGTGTGGGGACAGTTCGCTCTGAGCGTCCGGAGAGAGAAGCTGCAGAGAAAGGAGCTGCTGCTTCTTTCTTTTTGGCCGTTCTTTCTTCCTGCTGGAAGCAACGCCGGGACCCCAAAAGCCGCTTTTCCCTGCCCTGCTGGAGACCGAGCTGTGGCTGTCCTGCTCCGCTGCTGCTTCGAGCTTTCGCTACGCTGTAGCCCTGCCCGCCCTGCCTGCCTGGGCCTCCGTGGGTTTTTCCCATCTGGATACATCTCGTCTGCCACCCGGGATTTGCGTTCGTCCCTGCCGTTTCAGCCTGCTGTTCCTGAGAGTCCGGGATCGGCTGCCCAGCGGTTTGTGAAGCCTTTGTTCCATCCTTCCCGGGATCCCAGGGCACCAGAGCCGCGGGTTTCCCGAGCTCGCTCCGGAGCGCCCCCTGCAGCCGCGGGGGAACCATCGCACCTGCCCTGCTCACCGGGAGCCGCCAGCGCCCCTGCCGGCTGCGAGCGGAACTGCACCCGAGGGGAAACAGCCTGACAGCCGAGAAGGCTGGCACTGGGTTTGTGATTGCTGTTACTGCCATAGTTGTTGTTGTTTTGTTTGACTGGTTATATACATATATATATAGAGTAAAGAACTGTTATTCCTATTTCCCACATCTTTGCCTAAAGGCCCTTGATTTCAAAATATAATAACTTGGAGGGAAAAGGGGTTATATCTGCCACTTCAAGGGGGGCCTCTGCCTTCCTTAGCAGACGCCTGTCTTTAAAAACCGAGAGACCGGAATGATCTCTGGGAGCAGAATTCTCGCAGTCTTTCCACTGAATTCTCTGTCCCTGTCCTTTGCCTGGCTCTCTGTTGCAGATGGAAGCTGCTACTGCCTTTCTCTGCTTGAAGCCCTCTTTTGATGCAAGCAGGTGCTCCCAGGTGTGTTCAGCAGCTGTTGCTCAGTGTTGATGCAAAGCTTTTGTGTTCCTCATGGAAGCAAGGAGCCATTGTGACACTGCAGGGGCTCATGGCATCAAGGAGACAATTGTGACACTACAGAACCTCCTAGAAACAAGACTCCATGATGACACCGTGGGGAATCATGGAACCACATGGAAATGTGTTCCTCATGAGACGCAGCAGGGCCTTGTTGGAACCAAAGACACCTCTGCAAAAAGCAGGGTAGCTCACAGAACCAAGGAGTCCATTGTTACAATAGAAAACCTATGGAAGCAAGGAGACCATTGTGACCCAGTGGGGCCTCATGGAATCAAGGAGACCATGGTGACACAGGTGATGCACATGAAGTCAAGGAGCCATTGTGACACAGTGGGGCCTCATGGAATCAAGGAGACCATGGTGACACAGGTGATGCACATGAAGCCAAGGAGCCATTGTGACACAGCGGGGCTTCTTCCCTTCAGCTCTGCAGCTGGCTGTCCCAGCCCACAGCACCATGTGCCAAGTGCTCTCCTCAGGGCTCTGCCTGCACACAGGCCCAGAGAAGTTTTCCTGTTTGTAAGGAAAGAATGAAAAAGCCTGAGCAGGTTCCCTAGACAACCAAACCCACATGCTCAGTCCAGGCTGCCTGCAATGATGTCCCCTTTCTACAAGGGACACTGTGAGCAGGAATGATGTCTGGGAGCAGAATTCTCGCAGTCTTTCCACTGAATTCTCTGCCCCTGTCCTTTGCCTGGCTCTCTGTTGCAGATGGAAGCTGCTGCTGCCATTCTCAGCTTGAAGCCCTCTTTTGATGCAAGCAGATGCTCCCAGGTGCGTTCAGCAGCTGTTGCTCAGTGTTGATGCAAAGCTTTTGTGTTCCTCATGGAAGCAAGGAGCCATTGTGACACTGCAGGGGCTCATGGCATCAAGGAGACAATTGTGACACTACAGAACCTCCTAGAAACAAGGCTCCTTGGGGACACCATGGGGAATCATGGAACCACATGGAAATGTGTTCCTCATGAGACACAGCAGGGCCTTGTTGGAACCAAAGACACCTCTGCAAAAAGCAGGGTAGCTCACAGAACCAAGGAGTCCATTGTTACAATAGAAAACCTATGGAAGCAAGGAGACCATTGTGACACAGTGGGGCCACATGGAAGCCAAGGAGCCATTGTGACCCAGTGGGGCCTCATGGAATCAAGGAGACCATGGTGACACAGGTGATGCACATGAAGCCAAGGAGCCATTGTGACCCAGTGGGGCCTCATGGAATCAAGGAGACCATGGTGACACAGGTGATGCACATGAAGCCAAGGAGCCATTGTGACACAGCGGGGCTTCTTCCCTTCAGCTCTGCAACTGGCTGTCCCAGCCCACAGCACTATGTGCCAACTGCTCTCCTCAGGACTCTGCCTGCACACAGGCCCAGAGAAGTTTTCCTGTTTGTAAGGAAAGAATGGAAAAGCCTGAGCAGCTTTCCTAAACAACAAACCCCACATGCTGAGTCCAGGCTGCCTGCAATGATGTCCCCTTTCTACAAGGGACACTGTGAGCAGGAATGATCTCTGAGAGCAGAATTCTCAGAGTCTTTCCACGGAATTCTCTGTCCCTGTCCTTTCCCTGGCTCTCTGTTGCAGATGGAAGCTGCTGGTGCCTTTCTCATCTTGAAGCCCTCGTTTGATGCAAGCAGATGCTCCCAGGTGTGTTCAGCAGCTGTTGCTCAGTGTTGATGCAAAGCTTTTGTGTTCCTCATGGAAGCAAGGAGCCATTGTGACACTGCAGGGGCTCATGGCATCAAGGAGACAATTGTGACACTACAGAACCTCCTAGAAACAAGACTCCATGATGACACCGTGGGGAATCATGGAACCACATGGAAATGTGTTCCTCATGAGACGCAGCAGGGCCTTGTTGGAACCAAAGACACCTCTACCAAAAGCAGGGTAGCTCACAGAACCAAGGAGTCCATTGTTACAATAGAAAACCTATGGAAGCAAGGAGACCATGGTGACACAGGTGATGCACATGAAGCCAAGGAGCCATTGTGACCCAGTGGGGCCTCATGGAATCAAGGAGACCATGGTGACACAGGTGATGCACATGAAGCCAAGGAGCCATTGTGACACAGTGGGGCCTCATGGAATCAAGGAGACCATGGTGACACAGGTGATGCACATGAAGCCAAGGAGCCATTGTGACACAGCGGGGCTTCTTCCCTTCAGCTCTGCAGCTGGCTGTCCCAGCCCACAGCACCATGTGCCAAGTGCTCTCCTCAGGGCTCTGCCTGCACACAGGCCCAGAGAAGTTTTCCTGTTTGTAAGGAAAGAATGGAAAAGCCTGAGCAGGTTTCCTAAACAACAAACCCCACATGCTGAGTCCAGGCTGCCTGCAATGATGTCCCCTTTCTACAAGGGACACTGTGAGCAGGAATGTTGGGGTTTTAGTTTAGTCTTAGGTTTTCCTGTTAAAGGAATTTTCTCCCATATGCATGTTGCTAGGGGACAAATAGCTGTACTTAAGAAAGACAAAAAGGGGAGTGGGGCGGGCCTGGCTACTCTTTTGTCTACACCTGGGTGTGGGGACAGTTCGCTCTGAGCGTCCGGAGAGAGAAGCTGCAGAGAAAGGAGCTGCTGCTTCTTTCTTTTTGGCCGTTCTTTCTTCCTGCTGGAAGCAACGCCGGGACCCCAAAAGCCGCTTTTCCCTGCCCTGCTGGAGACCGAGCTGTGGCTGTCCTGCTCCGCTGCTGCTTCGAGCTTTCGCTACGCTGTAGCCCTGCCCGCCCTGCCTGCCTGGGCCTCCGTGGGTTTTTCCCATCTGGATACATCTCGTCTGCCACCCGGGATTTGCGTTCGTCCCTGCCGTTTCAGCCTGCTGTTCCTGAGAGTCCGGGATCGGCTGCCCAGCGGTTTGTGAAGCCTTTGTTCCATCCTTCCCGGGATCCCAGGGCACCAGAGCCGCGGGTTTCCCGAGCTCGCTCCGGAGCGCCCCCTGCAGCCGCGGGGGAACCATCGCACCTGCCCTGCTCACCGGGAGCCGCCAGCGCCCCTGCCGGCTGCGAGCGGAACTGCACCCGAGGGGAAACAGCCTGACAGCCGAGAAGGCTGGCACTGGGTTTGTGATTGCTGTTACTGCCATAGTTGTTGTTGTTTTGTTTGACTGGTTATATACATATATATATAGAGTAAAGAACTGTTATTCCTATTTCCCACATCTTTGCCTAAAGGCCCTTGATTTCAAAATATAATAACTTGGAGGGAAAAGGGGTTATATCTGCCACTTCAAGGGGGGCCTCTGCCTTCCTTAGCAGACGCCTGTCTTTAAAAACCGAGAGACCGGAATGATCTCTGGGAGCAGAATTCTCGCAGTCTTTCCACTGAATTCTCTGTCCCTGTCCTTTGCCTGGCTCTCTGTTGCAGATGGAAGCTGCTACTGCCTTTCTCTGCTTGAAGCCCTCTTTTGATGCAAGCAGGTGCTCCCAGGTGTGTTCAGCAGCTGTTGCTCAGTGTTGATGCAAAGCTTTTGTGTTCCTCATGGAAGCAAGGAGCCATTGTGACACTGCAGGGGCTCATGGGATCAAGGAGACAATTGTGACACTACAGAACCTCCTAGAAACAAGACTCCATGATGACACCGTGGGGAATCATGGAACCACATGGAAATGTGTTCCTCATGAGACGCAGCAGGGCCTTGTTGGAACCAAAGACACCTCTGCAAAAAGCAGGGTAGCTCACAGAACCAAGGAGTCCATTGTTACAATAGAAAACCTATGGAAGCAAGGAGACCATTGTGACCCAGTGGGGCCTCATGGAATCAAGGAGACCATGGTGACACAGGTGATGCACATGAAGTCAAGGAGCCATTGTGACACAGTGGGGCCTCATGGAATCAAGGAGACCATGGTGACACAGGTGATGCACATGAAGCCAAGGAGCCATTGTGACACAGCGGGGCTTCTTCCCTTCAGCTCTGCAGCTGGCTGTCCCAGCCCACAGCACCATGTGCCAAGTGCTCTCCTCAGGGCTCTGCCTGCACACAGGCCCAGAGAAGTTTTCCTGTTTGTAAGGAAAGAATGAAAAAGCCTGAGCAGGTTCCCTAGACAACCAAACCCACATGCTGAGTCCAGGCTGCCTGCAATGATGTCCCCTTTCTACAAGGGACACTGTGAGCAGGAATGATGTCTGGGAGCAGAATTCTCGCAGTCTTTCCACGGAATTCTCTGTCCCTGTCCTTTGCCTGGCTCTCTGTTGCAGATGGAAGCTGCTGGTGCCATTCTCAGCTTGAAGCCCTCTTTTGATGCAAGCAGATGCTCCCAGGTGCGTTCAGCAGCTGTTGCTCAGTGTTGATGCAAAGCTTTTGTGTTCCTCATGGAAGCAAGGAGCCATTGTGACACTGCAGGGGCTCATGGCATCAAGGAGACAATTGTGACACTACAGAACCTCCTAGAAACAAGGCTCCTTGGGGACACCATGGGGAATCATGGAACCACATGGAAATGTGTTCCTCATGAGACACAGCAGGGCCTTGTTGGAACCAAAGACACCTCTGCAAAAAGCAGGGTAGCTCACAGAACCAAGGAGTCCATTGTTACAATAGAAAACCTATGGAAGCAAGGAGACCATTGTGACACAGTGGGGCCACATGGAAGCCAAGGAGCCATTGTGACCCAGTGGGGCCTCATGGAATCAAGGAGACCATGGTGACACAGGTGATGCACATGAAGCCAAGGAGCCATTGTGACCCAGTGGGGCCTGATGGAATCAAGGAGACCATGGTGACACAGGTGATGCACATGAAGCCAAGGAGCCATTGTGACACAGCGGGGCTTCTTCCCTTCAGCTCTGCAACTGGCTGTCCCAGCCCACAGCACTATGTGCCAACTGCTCTCCTCAGGACTCTGCCTGCACACAGGCCCAGAGAAGTTTTCCTGTTTGTAAGGAAAGAATGGAAAAGCCTGAGCAGCTTTCCTAAACAACAAACCCCACATGCTGAGTCCAGGCTGCCTGCAATGATGTCCCCTTTCTACAAGGGACACTGTGAGCAGGAATGATCTCTGAGAGCAGAATTCTCAGAGTCTTTCCACGGAATTCTCTGTCCCTGTCCTTTCCCTGGCTCTCTGTTGCAGATGGAAGCTGCTGGTGCCTTTCTCATCTTGAAGCCCTCGTTTGATGCAAGCAGATGCTCCCAGGTGTGTTCAGCAGCTGTTGCTCAGTGTTGATGCAAAGCTTTTGTTTTCCTCATGGAAGCAAGGAGCCATTGTGACACTGCAGGGGCTCATGGCATCAAGGAGACAATTGTGACAGTACAGAACCTCCTAGAAACAAGACTCCATGATGACACCGTGGGGAATCATGGAACCACATGGAAATGTGTTCCTCATGAGACGCAGCAGGGCCTTGTTGGAACCAAAGACACCTCTACCAAAAGCAGGGTAGCTCACAGAACCAAGGAGTCCATTGTTACAATAGAAAACCTATGGAAGCAAGGAGACCATGGTGACACAGGTGATGCACATGAAGCCAAGGAGCCATTGTGACCCAGTGGGGCCTGATGGAATCAAGGAGACCATGGTGACACAGGTGATGCACATGAAGCCAAGGAGCCATTGTGACACAGTGGGGCCTCATGGAATCAAGGAGACCATGGTGACACAGGTGATGCACATGAAGCCAAGGAGCCATTGTGACACAGCGGGGCTTCTTCCCTTCAGCTCTGCAGCTGGCTGTCCCAGCCCACAGCACCATGTGCCAAGTGCTCTCCTCAGGGCTCTGCCTGCACACAGGCCCAGAGAAGTTTTCCTGTTTGTAAGGAAAGAATGGAAAAGCCTGAGCAGGTTTCCTAAACAACAAACCCCACATGCTGAGTCCAGGCTGCCTGCAATGATGTCCCCTTTCTACAAGGGACACTGTGAGCAGGAATGTTGGGGTTTTAGTTTAGTCTTAGGTTTTCCTGTTAAAGGAATTTTCTCCCATATGCATGTTGCTAGGGGACAAATAGCTGTACTTAAGAAAGACAAAAAGGGGAGTGGGGCGGGCCTGGCTACTCTTTTGTCTACACCTGGGTGTGGGGACAGTTCGCTCTGAGCGTCCGGAGAGAGAAGCTGCAGAGAAAGGAGCTGCTGCTTCTTTCTTTTTGGCCGTTCTTTCTTCCTGCTGGAAGCAACGCCGGGACCCCAAAAGCCGCTTTTCCCTGCCCTGCTGGAGACCGAGCTGTGGCTGTCCTGCTCCGCTGCTGCTTCGAGCTTTCGCTACGCTGTAGCCCTGCCCGCCCTGCCTGCCTGGGCCTCCGTGGGTTTTTCCCATCTGGATACATCTCGTCTGCCACCCGGGATTTGCGTTCGTCCCTGCCGTTTCAGCCTGCTGTTCCTGAGAGTCCGGGATCGGCTGCCCAGCGGTTTGTGAAGCCTTTGTTCCATCCTTCCCGGGATCCCAGGGCACCAGAGCCGCGGGTTTCCCGAGCTCGCTCCGGAGCGCCCCCTGCAGCCGCGGGGGAACCATCGCACCTGCCCTGCTCACCGGGAGCCGCCAGCGCCCCTGCCGGCTGCGAGCGGAACTGCACCCGAGGGGAAACAGCCTGACAGCCGAGAAGGCTGGCACTGGGTTTGTGATTGCTGTTACTGCCATAGTTGTTGTTGTTTTGTTTGACTGGTTATATACATATATATATAGAGTAAAGAACTGTTATTCCTATTTCCCACATCTTTGCCTAAAGGCCCTTGATTTCAAAATATAATAACTTGGAGGGAAAAGGGGTTATATCTGCCACTTCAAGGGGGGCCTCTGCCTTCCTTAGCAGACGCCTGTCTTTAAAAACCGAGAGACCGGAATGATCTCTGGGAGCAGAATTCTCGCAGTCTTTCCACGGAATTCTCTGTCCCTGTCCTTTGCCTGGCTCTCTGTTGCAGATGGAAGCTGCTACTGCCTTTCTCTGCTTGAAGCCCTCTTTTGATGCAAGCAGGTGCTCCCAGGTGTGTTCAGCAGCTGTTGCTCAGTGTTGATGCAAAGCTTTTGTGTTCCTCATGGAAGCAAGGAGCCATTGTGACACTGCAGGGGCTCATGGGATCAAGGAGACAATTGTGACACTACAGAACCTCCTAGAAACAAGACTCCATGATGACACCGTGGGGAATCATGGAACCACATGGAAATGTGTTCCTCATGAGACGCAGCAGGGCCTTGTTGGAACCAAAGACACCTCTGCAAAAAGCAGGGTAGCTCACAGAACCAAGGAGTCCATTGTTACAATAGAAAACCTATGGAAGCAAGGAGACCATTGTGACCCAGTGGGGCCTCATGGAATCAAGGAGACCATGGTGACACAGGTGATGCACATGAAGTCAAGGAGCCATTGTGACACAGTGGGGCCTCATGGAATCAAGGAGACCATGGTGACACAGGTGATGCACATGAAGCCAAGGAGCCATTGTGACACAGCGGGGCTTCTTCCCTTCAGCTCTGCAGCTGGCTGTCCCAGCCCACAGCACCATGTGCCAAGTGCTCTCCTCAGGGCTCTGCCTGCACACAGGCCCAGAGAAGTTTTCCTGTTTCTAAGGAAAGAATGAAAAAGCCTGAGCAGGTTCCCTAGACAACCAAACCCACATGCTCAGTCCAGGCTGCCTGCAATGATGTCCCCTTTCTACAAGGGACACTGTGAGCAGGAATGATGTCTGGGAGCAGAATTCTCGCAGTCTTTCCACGGAATTCTCTGTCCCTGTCCTTTGCCTGGCTCTCTGTTGCAGATGGAAGCTGCTGGTGCCATTCTCAGCTTGAAGCCCTCTTTTGATGCAAGCAGATGCTCCCAGGTGCGTTCAGCAGCTGTTGCTCAGTGTTGATGCAAAGCTTTTGTGTTCCTCATGGAAGCAAGGAGCCATTGTGACACTGCAGGGGCTCATGGCATCAAGGAGACAATTGTGACACTACAGAACCTCCTAGAAACAAGGCTCCTTGGGGACACCATGGGGAATCATGGAACCACATGGAAATGTGTTCCTCATGAGACACAGCAGGGCCTTGTTGGAACCAAAGACACCTCTGCAAAAAGCAGGGTAGCTCACAGAACCAAGGAGTCCATTGTTACAATAGAAAACCTATGGAAGCAAGGAGACCATTGTGACACAGTGGGGCCACATGGAAGCCAAGGAGCCATTGTGACCCAGTGGGGCCTCATGGAATCAAGGAGACCATGGTGACACAGGTGATGCACATGAAGCCAAGGAGCCATTGTGACACAGTGGGGCCTCATGGAATCAAGGAGACCATGGTGACACAGGTGATGCACATGAAGCCAAGGAGCCATTGTGACACAGCGGGGCTTCTTCCCTTCAGCTCTGCAACTGGCTGTCCCAGCCCACAGCACTATGTGCCAACTGCTCTCCTCAGGACTCTGCCTGCACACAGGCCCAGAGAAGTTTTCCTGTTTGTAAGGAAAGAATGGAAAAGCCTGAGCAGCTTTCCTAAACAACAAACCCCACATGCTGAGTCCAGGCTGCCTGCAATGATGTCCCCTTTCTACAAGGGACACTGTGAGCAGGAATGATCTCTGAGAGCAGAATTCTCACAGTCTTTCCACGGAATTCTCTGTCCCTGTCCTTTCCCTGGCTCTCTGTTGCAGATGGAAGCTGCTGGTGCCTTTCTCATCTTGAAGCCCTCGTTTGATGCAAGCAGATGCTCCCAGGTGTGTTCAGCAGCTGTTGCTCAGTGTTGATGCAAAGCTTTTGTGTTCCTCATGGAAGCAAGGAGCCATTGTGACACTGCAGGGGCTCATGGCATCAAGGAGACAATTGTGACAGTACAGAACCTCCTAGAAACAAGACTCCATGATGACACCGTGGGGAATCATGGAACCACATGGAAATGTGTTCCTCATGAGACGCAGCAGGGCCTTGTTGGAACCAAAGACACCTCTACCAAAAGCAGGGTAGCTCACAGAACCAAGGAGTCCATTGTTACAATAGAAAACCTATGGAAGCAAGGAGACCATGGTGACACAGGTGATGCACATGAAGCCAAGGAGCCATTGTGACCCAGTGGGGCCTCATGGAATCAAGGAGACCATGGTGACACAGGTGATGCACATGAAGCCAAGGAGCCATTGTGACACAGTGGGGCCTCATGGAATCAAGGAGACCATGGTGACACAGGTGATGCACATGAAGCCAAGGAGCCATTGTGACACAGCGGGGCTTCTTCCCTTCAGCTCTGCAGCTGGCTGTCCCACACCGAGGCACCATGTGCCAAGTGCTCTCCTCAGGGCTCTGCCTGCACACAGGCCCAGGAGAAGTTTTCCTGTTTGTAAGGAAAGAATGGAAAAGCCTGAGCAGGTTCCCTAGACAACCAAACCCACATGCTCAGTCCAGGCTGCCTGCAATGATGTCCCCTTTCTACAAGGAATACTGTGAGCAGGAATGATCTCTGGGAGCAGAATTCTCGCAGTCTTTCCACGGAATTCCCTGTCCCTGTCCTTTGCCTGGCTCTCTGTTGCAGATGGAAGCTGCTGCTGCCATTCTCTGCTTGAAGCCCTCTTTTGATGCAAGCAGGTGCTCCCAGGTGTGTTCAGCAGCTGTTGCTCAGTGTTGATGCAAAGCTTTTGTGTTCCTCATGGAAGCAAGGAGCCATTGTGACACTGCAGGGGCTCATGGCATCAAGGAGACAATTGTGACACTACAGAACCTCCTAGAAACAAGGCTCCATGGTGACACCGTGGGGAATCATGGAATCAAGGAGCCCCTTGTGACACAGAGAGGCCGCCTGGAAGCAATGGTCCATTGTTACACTGCGGATTCAAGAAGACCATGGGGACAGCACGGAACCTCATGGAACCCTCCGTCCATTGGGACACAGCGGGGCCTCATGGACACAAGGGGACCATTGTGGCAAAGCAGGGCCTCATGGAAGCATGGAGAGCATTGTGACATTGTGGGCAATCATGGAAGCATGGAGAGCATTGTGCCACTAAGGAAACTGATGGAACCAAGGCGATCCCTGGGACACAATGGAAGCACATGGAATCAAGGCTCCATGATGACTTTGGAGGGCCTCATGGAGCACAGCATCCATTGTGACACAGCAAGACCTCGTGGAACCAAGGAGCCTTTGTGATACTCCAGATGCGCATGGAAGCCAGGCTGCACTGAGACACAGCGGGGCCTTGTTGGAACCAAAGACACCTCTGCAAAAAGCAGGGGAGCTCACAGAACCAAGGAGTCCATTGTTACATTGTAGAAAATTATACATTACATTCTAGAAAACCTATGGAACCAAGGGGCTATTGTGACACAGTAGGGCCACATGGAAGCAATTGTCCATTATGACAATGTGGATCAAAGGTGAGCATGGTGACACTGCGGAACCTCATGGAAGCAAGGAGCCATTGTGACACAGTGGGGCCTGATGGAATCAAGGAGACCATGGTGACACAGGTGATGCACATGAAGCCAAGGAGCCATTGTGACACAGTGGGGCCTCATGGAATCAAGGAGACCATGGTGACACAGGTGATGCACATGAAGCCAAGGAGCCATTGTGACACAGTGGGGCCTCATGGAATCAAGGAGACCATGGTGACACAGGTGATGCACATGAAGCCAAGGAGCCATTGTGACACAGTGGGGCCTCATGGAATCAAGGAGACCATGGTGACACAGGTGATGCACATGAAGCCAAGGAGCCATTGTGACACAGTGGGGCCTCATGGAATCAAGGAGACCATGGTGACACAGGTGATGCACATGAAGCCAAGGGGCCATTGTGACACACTGGGGCCTCATGGAATCAAGGAGACCATGGTGACACAGGTGATGCACATGAAGCCAAGGAGCCATTGTGACCCAGTGGGGCCTCATGGAATCAAGGAGACCATGGTGACACAGGTGATGCACATGAAGCCAAGGAGCCATTGTGACACAGCGGGGCTTCTTCCCTTCAGCTCTGCAGCTGGCTGTCCCAGCCCACAGCACTATGTGCCAACTGCTCTCCTCAGGACTCTGCCTGCACACAGGCCCAGAGAAGTTTTCCTGTTTGTAAGGAAAGAATGGAAAAGCCTGAGCAGCTTTCCTAAACAACAAACCCCACATGCTGAGTCCAGGCTGCCTGCAATGATGTCCCCTTTCTACAAGGGACACTGTGAGCAGGAATGATCTCTGAGAGCAGAATTCTCACAGTCTTTCCATGGAATTCTCTGTCCCTGTCCTTTCCCTGGCTCTCTGTTGCAGATGGAAGCTGCTGGTGCCTTTCTCATCTTGAAGCCCTCGTTTGATGCAAGCAGATGCTCCCAGGTGTGTTCAGCAGCTGTTGCTCAGTGTTGATGCAAAGCTTTTGTGTTCCTCATGGAAGCAAGGAGCCATTGTGACACTGCAGGGGCTCATGGCATCAAGGAGACAATTGTGACAGTACAGAACCTCCTAGAAACAAGGCTCCATGGTGACACCGTGGGGAATCATGGAATCAAGGAGCCCCTTGTGACACAGAGAGGCCGCCTGGAAGCAATGGTCCATTGTTACACTGCGGATTCAAGAAGACCATGGGGACAGCACGGAACCTCATGGAACCATCCGTCCATTGGGACACAGCGGGGCCTCATGGACACAAGGGGACCATTGTGGCAAAGCAGGGCCTCATGGAAGCATGGAGAGCATTGTGACATTGTGGGCAATCGTGGAAGCATGGAGAGCATTGTGCCACTAAGGAAACTGATGGAACCAAGGCGATCCCTGGGACACAATGGAAGCACATGGAATCAAGGCTCCATGATGACTTTGGAGGGCCTCATGGAGCACAGCATCCATTGTGACACAGCAAGACCTCGTGGAACCAAGGAGCCTTTGTGATACTCCAGATGCGCATGGAAGCCAGGGTGCACTGAGACACAGCAGGGCCTTGTTGGAACCAAAGACACCTCTGCAAAAAGCAGGGTAGCTCACAGAACCAAGGAGTCCATTGTTACATTGTAGAAAATTATACATTACATTCTAGAAAACCTATGGAACCAAGGGGCTATTGTGACACAGTGGGGCCACATGGAAGCAATTGTCCATTATGACAATGTGGATCAAAGGTGAGCATGGTGACACTGCGGAACCTCATGGAAGCAAGGAGCCATTGTGACGCAGTGGGGCCTCATGGAATCAAGGAGACCATGGTGACACAGGTGATGCACATGAAGCCAAGGAGCCATTGTGACCCAGTGGGGCCTCATGGAATCAAGGAGACCATGGTGACACAGGTGATGCACATGAAGCCAAGGAGCCATTGTGACACAGTGGGGCCTCATGGAATCAAGGAGACCATGGTGACACAGGTGATGCACATGAAGCCAAGGAGCCATTGTGACACAACCGGTCTTCTTCCCTTGAGCTCTGCAGCTGGCGGTCCCAGCCCACGGCACCATGTGCCATCTGCTCTCCTCAGGGCTCTGCCTGCACACAGGCCCAGGGAAGTTTTCCTGTTTGTAAGGAAAGAATGGAAAAGCCTGAGCAGGTTTCCTGAACAACAAACCCACATACTCAGTCCAGCCTGCTTGCAATGATGTCCCCTTTCTACAAGGGACACTGTGAGCAGGAATGATCTCTGAGAGCAGAATTCTCACAGTCTTTCCACTGAATTCTCTGTCCCTGTCCTTTGCCTGGCTCTCTGTTGCAGATGGAAGCTGCTGCTGCCATTCTCAGCTTGAAGCCCTCTTTTGATGCAAGCAGGTGCTCCCAGGTGTGTTCAGCAGCTGTTGCTCAGTGTTGATGCAAAGCTTTTGTGTTCCTCATGGAAGCAAGGAGCCATTGTGACACTGCAGGGGCTCATGGGATCAAGGAGACAATTGTGACACTACAGAACCTCCTAGAAACAAGGCTCCATGGTGACACCGTGGCGAATCATGGAATCAAGGAGCCCCTTGTGACACAGAGAGGCCGCCTGGAAGCAATGGTCCATTGTTACACTGCGGATTCAAGAAGACCATGGGGACAGCACGGAACCTCATGGAACCATCCATCCATTGGGACACAGCGGGGCCTCATGGACACAAGGGGACCATTGTGGCAAAGCAGGGCCTCATGGAAGCATGGAGAGCATTGTGACATTGTGGGCAATCATGGAAGCATGGAGAGCATTGTGCCACTAAGGAAACTGATGGAACCAAGGCCATCACTGGGACACAATGGAAGCACATGGAATCAAGGCTCCATGATGACTTTGGAGGGCCTCATGGAGCACAGCATCCATTGTGACACAGCAAGACCTCGTGGAACCAAGGAGCCTTTGTGATACTCCAGATGCGCATGGAAGCCAGGCTGCACTGAGACACAGCGGGGCCTTGTTGGAACCAAAGACACCTCTGCAAAAAGCAGGGTAGCTCACAGAACCAAGGAGTCCATTGTTACATTGTAGAAAATTATACATTACATTCTAGAAAACCTATGGAACCAAGGGGCTATTGTGACACAGTGGGGCCACATGGAAGCAATTGTCCATTATGACAATGTGGATCAAAGGTGAGCATGGTGACACTGCGGAACCTCATGGAAGCAAGGAGCCATTGTGACACAGTGGGGCCTCATGGAATCAAGGAGACCATGGTGACACAGGTGATGCACATGAAGCCAAGGAGCCATTGTGACCCAGTGGGGCCTCATGGAATCAAGGAGACCATGGTGACACAGGTGATGCACATGAAGCCAAGGAGCCATTGTGACCCAGCGGGGCTTCTTCCCTTCAGCTCTGCATCTGGCTGTCCCAGCCCACAGCACCATGTGCCAAGTGCTCTCCTCAGGGCTCTGCCTGCACACAGGCCCAGAGAAGTTTTCCTGTTTGTAAGGAAAGAATGGAAAAGCCTGAGCAGGTTTCCTAAACAACAAACCCCACATGCTGAGTCCAGGCTGCCTGCAATGATGTCCCCTTTCTACAAGGGACACTGTGAGCAGGAATGTTGGGGTTTTAGTTTAGTCTTAGGTTTTCCTGTTAAAGGAATTTTCTCCCATATGCATGTTGCTAGGGGACAAATAGCTGTACTTAAGAAAGACAAAAAGGGGAGTGGGGCGGGCCTGGCTACTCTTTTGTCTACACCTGGGTGTGGGGACAGTTCGCTCTGAGCGTCCGGAGAGAGAAGCTGCAGAGAAAGGAGCTGCTGCTTCTTTCTTTTTGGCTGTTCTTTCTTCCTGCTGGAAGCAACGCCGGGACCCCAAAAGCCGCTTTTCCCTGCCCTGCTGGAGACCGAGCTGTGGCTGTCCTGCTCCGCTGCTGCTTCGAGCTTTCGCTACGCTGTAGCCCTGCCCGCCCTGCCTGCCTGGGCCTCCGTGGGTTTTTCCCATCTGGATACATCTCGTCTGCCACCCGGGATTTGCGTTCGTCCCTGCCGTTTCAGCCTGCTGTTCCTGAGAGTCCGGGATCGGCTGCCCAGCGGTTTGTGAAGCCTTTGTTCCATCCTTCCCGGGATCCCAGGGCACCAGAGCCGCGGGTTTCCCGAGCTCGCTCCGGAGCGCCCCCTGCAGCCGCGGGGGAACCATCGCACCTGCCCTGCTCACCGGGAGCCGCCAGCGCCCCTGCCGGCTGCGAGCGGAACTGCACCCGAGGGGAAACAGCCTGACAGCCGAGAAGGCTGGCACTGGGTTTGTGATTGCTGTTACTGCCATAGTTGTTGTTGTTTTGTTTGACTGGTTATATACATATATATATAGAGTAAAGAATTGTTATTCCTATTTCCCACATCTTTGCCTAAAGGCCCTTGATTTCAAAATATAATAACTTGGAGGGAAAAGGGGTTATATCTGCCACTTCAAGGGGGGCCTCTGCCTTCCTTAGCAGACGCCTGTCTTTAAAAACCGAGAGACCGGAATGATCTCTGGGAGCAGAATTCTCGCAGTCTTTCCACTGAATTCTCTGTCCCTGTCCTTTGCCTGGCTCTCTGTTGCAGATGGAAGCTGCTACTGCCTTTCTCTGCTTGAAGCCCTCTTTTGATGCAAGCAGGTGCTCCCAGGTGTGTTCAGCAGCTGTTGCTCAGTGTTGATGCAAAGCTTTTGTGTTCCTCATGGAAGCAAGGAGCCATTGTGACACTGCAGGGGCTCATGGGATCAAGGAGACAATTGTGACACTACAGAACCTCCTAGAAACAAGACTCCATGATGACACCGTGGGGAATCATGGAACCACATGGAAATGTGTTCCTCATGAGACGCAGCAGGGCCTTGTTGGAACCAAAGACACCTCTGCAAAAAGCAGGGTAGCTCACAGAACCAAGGAGTCCATTGTTACAATAGAAAACCTATGGAAGCAAGGAGACCATTGTGACCCAGTGGGGCCTCATGGAATCAAGGAGACCATGGTGACACAGGTGATGCACATGAAGTCAAGGAGCCATTGTGACACAGTGGGGCCTCATGGAATCAAGGAGACCATGGTGACACAGGTGATGCACATGAAGCCAAGGAGCCATTGTGACACAGCGGGGCTTCTTCCCTTGAGCTCTGCAGCTGGCTGTCCCACACCGAGGCACCATGTGCCAAGTGCTCTCCTCAGGGCTCTGCCTGCACACAGGCCCAGGAGAAGTTTTCCTGTTTGTAAGGAAAGAATGGAAAAGCCTGAGCAGGTTCCCTAGACAACCAAACCCACATGCTCAGTCCAGGCTGCCTGCAATGATGTCCCCTTTCTACAAGGAATACTGTGAGCAGGAATGATCTCTGGGAGCAGAATTCTCGCAGTCTTTCCACGGAATTCCCTGTCCCTGTCCTTTGCCTGGCTCTCTGTTGCAGATGGAAGCTGCTGCTGCCATTCTCTGCTTGAAGCCCTCTTTTGATGCAAGCAGGTGCTCCCAGGTGTGTTCAGCAGCTGTTGCTCAGTGTTGATGCAAAGCTTTTGTGTTCCTCATGGAAGCAAGGAGCCATTGTGACACTGCAGGGGCTCATGGCATCAAGGAGACAATTGTGACACTACAGAACCTCCTAGAAACAAGGCTCCATGGTGACACCGTGGCGAATCATGGAATCAAGGAGCCCCTTGTGACACAGAGAGGCCGCCTGGAAGCAATGGTCCATTGTTACACTGCGGATTCAAGAAGACCATGGGGACAGCACGGAACCTCATGGAACCATCCGTCCATTGGGACACAGCGGGGCCTCATGGACACAAGGGGACCATTGTGGCAAAGCAGGGCCTCATGGAAGCATGGAGAGCATTGTGACATTGTGGGCAATCATGGAAGCATGGAGAGCATTGTGCCACTAAGGAAACTGATGGAACCAAGGCGATCCCTGGGACACAATGGAAGCACATGGAATCAAGGCTCCATGATGACTTTGGAGGGCCTCATGGAGCACAGCATCCATTGTGACACAGCAAGACCTCGTGGAACCAAGGAGCCTTTGTGATACTCCAGATGCGCATGGAAGCCAGGCTGCACTGAGACACAGCGGGGCCTTGTTGGAACCAAAGACACCTCTGCAAAAAGCAGGGGAGCTCACAGAACCAAGGAGTCCATTGTTACATTGTAGAAAATTATACATTACATTCTAGAAAACCTATGGAACCAAGGGGCTATTGTGACACAGTAGGGCCACATGGAAGCAATTGTCCATTATGACAATGTGGATCAAAGGTGAGCATGGTGACACTGCGGAACCTCATGGAAGCAAGGAGCCATTGTGACACAGTGGGGCCTCATGGAATCAAGGAGACCATGGTGACACAGGTGATGCACATGAAGCCAAGGAGCCATTGTGACACAGTGGGGCCTCATGGAATCAAGGAGACCATGGTGACACAGGTGATGCACATGAAGCCAAGGAGCCATTGTGACACAGTGGGGCCTCATGGAATCAAGGAGACCATGGTGACACAGGTGATGCACATGAAGCCAAGGAGCCATTGTGACACAGTGGGGCCTCATGGAATCAAGGAGACCATGGTGACACAGGTGATGCACATGAAGCCAAGGAGCCATTGTGACACAGTGGGGCCTCATGGAATCAAGGAGACCATGGTGACACAGGGGATGCACATGAAGCCAAGGGGCCATTGTGACACAGTGGGGCCTCATGGAATCAAGGAGACCATGGTGACACAGGTGATGCACATGAAGCCAAGGAGCCATTGTGACACAGTGGGGCCTCATGGAATCAAGGACACCATGGTGACACAGGTGATGCACATGAAGCCAAGGAGCCATTGTGACACAGTGGGGCCTCATGGAATCAAGGAGACCATGGTGACACAGGTGATGCACATGAAGCCAAGGAGCCATTGTGACACAGTGGGGCCTCATGGAATCAAGGAGACCATGGTGACACAGGTGATGCACATGAAGCCAAGGAGCCATTGTGACACAGCGGGGCTTCTTCCCTTCAGCTCTGCAGCTGGCTGTCCCACACCGAGGCACCATGTGCCAAGTGCTCTCCTCAGGGCTCTGCCTGCACACAGGCCCAGAGAAGTTTTCCTGTTTGTAAGGAAAGAATGAAAAAGCCTGAGCAGGTTCCCTAGACAACCAAACCCACATGCTGAGTCCAGGCTGCCTGCAATGATGTCCCCTTTCTACAAGGGACACTGTGAGCAGGAATGATGTCTGGGAGCAGAATTCTCGCAGTCTTTCCACGGAATTCCCTGTCCCTGTCCTTTGCCTGGCTCTCTGTTGCAGATGGAAGCTGCTGGTGCCTTTCTCAGCTTGAAGCCCTCTTTTGATGCAAGCAGATGCTCCCAGGTGTGTTCAGCAGCTGTTGCTCAGTGTTGATGCAAAGCTTTTGTGTTCCTCATGGAAGCAAGGAGCCATTGTGACACTGCAGGGGCTCATGGCATCAAGGAGACAATTGTGACACTACAGAACCTCCTAGAAACAAGGCTCCATGGTGACACCGTGGGGAATCATGGAACCATATGGAAATGTGTTCCTCATGAGACGCAGCAGGGCCTTGTTGGAACCAAAGACACCTCTGCAAAAAGCAGGGTAGCTCACAGAACCAAGGAGTCCATTGTTACAATAGAAAACCTATGGAAGCAAGGGGCCATTGTGACACAGTGGGGCCTCATGGAATCAAGGAGACCATGGTGACACAGGTGATGCACATGAAGCCAAGGAGCCATTGTGACACAGTGGGGCCTCATGGAATCAAGGAGACCATGGTGACACAGGTGATTCACATGAAGCCAAGGAGCCATTGTGACACAGTGGGGCCTCATGGAATCAAGGAGACCATGGTGACACAGGTGATGCACATGAACCCAAGGAGCCATTGTGACACAACCGGTCTTCTTCCCTTGAGCTCTGCAGCTGGCCGTCCCAGCCCACGGCACCATGTGCCATCTGCTCTCCTCAGGGCTCTGCCTGCACACAGGCCCAGGAAAGTTTTCCTGATGTAAGGAAAGAATGGAAAAGCCTGAGCAGGTTTCCTGAACAACAAACCCACATACTCAGTCCAGCCTGCTTGCAATGATGTCCCCTTTCTACAAGGGACACTGTGAGCAGGAATGATCTCTGAGAGCAGAATTCTCACAGTCTTTCCACTGAATTCTCTGTCCCTGTCCTTTGCCTGGCTCTCTGTTGCAGATGGAAGCTGCTGCTGCCATTCTCTGCTTGAAGCCCTCTTTTGATGCAAGCAGGTGCTCCCAGGTGTGTTCAGCAGCTGTTGCTCAGTGTTGATGCA
Organism: Corvus hawaiiensis; assembly: GCF_020740725.1. Classification (NCBI taxonomy): domain Eukaryota; kingdom Metazoa; phylum Chordata; class Aves; order Passeriformes; family Corvidae; genus Corvus; species Corvus hawaiiensis. Next base: position 190,199 of record NC_063240.1, on the reverse strand, counting down.
AAGCTTTTGTGTTCCTCATGGAAGCAAGGAGCCATTGTGACACTGCAGGGGCTCATGGGATCAAGGAGACAATTGTGACACTACAGAACCTCCTAGAAACAAGGCTCCATGGTGACACCGTGGGGAATCATGGAATCAAGGAGCCCCTTGTGACACAGAGAGGCCGCCTGGAAGCAATGGTCCATTGTTACACTGCGGATTCAAGAAGACCATGGGGACAGCACGGAACCTCATGGAACCCTCCGTCCATTGGGACACAGCGGGGCCTCATGGACACAAGGGGACCATTGTGGCAAAGCAGGGCCTCATGGAAGCATGGAGAGCATTGTGACATTGTGGGCAATCATGGAAGCATGGAGAGCATTGTGCCACTAAGGAAACTGATGGAACCAAGGCGATCCCTGGGACACAATGGAAGCACATGGAATCAAGGCTCCATGATGACTTTGGAGGGCCTCATGGAGCATAGCATCCATTGTGACACAGCAAGACCTCGTGGAACCAAGGAGCCTTTGTGATACTCCAGATGCGCATGGAAGCCAGGCTGCACTGAGACACAGCGGGGCCTTGTTGGAACCAAAGACACCTCTGCAAAAAGCAGGGGAGCTCACAGAACCAAGGAGTCCATTGTTACATTGTAGAAAATTATACATTACATTCTAGAAAACCTATGGAACCAAGGGGCTATTGTGACACAGTGGGGCCACATGGAAGCAATTGTCCATTATGACAATGTGGATCAAAGGTGAGCATGGTGACACTGCGGAACCTCATGGAAGCAAGGAGCCATTGTGACACAGTGGGGCCTCATGGAATCAAGGAGACCATGGTGACACAGGTGATGCACATGAAGCCAAGGAGCCATTGTGACCCAGTGGGGCCTGATGGAATCAAGGAGACCATGGTGACACAGGTGATGCACATGAAGCCAAGGAGCCATTGTGACACAGTGGGGCCTCATGGAATCAAGGAGACCATGGTGACACAGGTGATGCACATGAAGCCAAGGAGCCATTGTGACACAGTGGGGCCTGATGGAATCAAGGAGACCATGGTGACACAGGTGATGCACATGAAGCCAAGGAGCCATTGTGACACAGTGGGGCCTCATGGAATCAAGGAGACCATGGTGACACAGGTGATGCACATGAAGCCAAGGAGCCATTGTGACACAGTGGGGCCTCATGGAATCAAGGAGACCATGGTGACACAGGTGATGCACATGAAGCCAAGGAGCCATTGTGACCCAGTGGGGCCTCATGGAATCAAGGAGACCATGGTGACACAGGTGATGCACATGAAGCCAAGGAGCCATTGTGACACAGCGGGGCTTCTTCCCTTCAGCTCTGCAACTGGCTGTCCCAGCCCACAGCACTATGTGCCAACTGCTCTCCTCAGGACTCTGCCTGCACACAGGCCCAGAGAAGTTTTCCTGTTTGTAAGGAAAGAATGGAAAAGCCTGAGCAGCTTTCCTAAACAACAAACCCCACATGCTGAGTCCAGGCTGCCTGCAATGATGTCCCCTTTCTACAAGGGACACTGTGAGCAGGAATGATCTCTGAGAGCAGAATTCTCACAGTCTTTCCACGGAATTCTCTGTCCCTGTCCTTTCCCTGGCTCTCTGTTGCAGATGGAAGCTGCTGGTGCCTTTCTCATCTTGAAGCCCTCGTTTGATGCAAGCAGATGCTCCCAGGTGTGTTCAGCAGCTGTTGCTCAGTGTTGATGCAAAGCTTTTGTGTTCCTCATGGAAGCAAGGAGCCATTGTGACACTGCAGGGGCTCATGGCATCAAGGAGACAATTGTGACACTACAGAACCTCCTAGAAACAAGGCTCCATGGTGACACCGTGGCGAATCATGGAATCAAGGAGCCCCTTGTGACACAGAGAGGCCGCCTGGAAGCAATGGTCCATTGTTACACTGCGGATTCAAGAAGACCATGGGGACAGCACGGAACCTCATGGAACCATCCGTCCATTGGGACACAGCGGGGCCTCATGGACACAAGGGGACCATTGTGGCAAAGCAGGGCCTCATGGAAGCATGGAGAGCATTGTGACATTGTGGGCAATCGTGGAAGCATGGAGAGCATTGTGCCACTAAGGAAACTGATGGAACCAAGGCGATCCCTGGGACACAATGGAAGCACATGGAATCAAGGCTCCATGATGACTTTGGAGGGCCTCATGGAGCACAGCATCCATTGTGACACAGCAAGACCTCGTGGAACCAAGGAGCCTTTGTGATACTCCAGATGCGCATGGAAGCCAGGGTGCACTGAGACACAGCAGGGCCTTGTTGGAACCAAAGACACCTCTGCAAAAAGCAGGGTAGCTCACAGAACCAAGGAGTCCATTGTTACATTGTAGAAAATTATACATTACATTCTAGAAAACCTATGGAACCAAGGGGCTATTGTGACACAGTGGGGCCACATGGAAGCAATTGTCCATTATGACAATGTGGATCAAAGGTGAGCATGGTGACACTGCGGAACCTCATGGAAGCAAGGAGCCATTGTGACACAGGTGATGCACATGAAGCCAAGGAGCCATTGTGACACAGTGGGGCCTCATGGAATCAAGGAGACCATGGTGACACAGGTGATGCACATGAAGCCAAGGAGCCATTGTGACCCAGTGGGGCCTGATGGAATCAAGGAGACCATGGTGACACAGGTGATGCACATGAAGCCAAGGAGCCATTGTGACACAGTGGGGCCTCATGGAATCAAGGAGACCATGGTGACACAGGTGATGCACATGAAGCCAAGGAGCCATTGTGACACAGCGGGGCTTCTTCCCTTCAGCTCTGCAGCTGGCTGTCCCAGCCCACAGCACCATGTGCCAAGTGCTCTCCTCAGGGCTCTGCCTGCACACAGGCCCAGAGAAGTTTTCCTGTTTGTAAGGAAAGAATGGAAAAGCCTGAGCAGGTTTCCTAAACAACAAACCCCACATGCTGAGTCCAGGCTGCCTGCAATGATGTCCCCTTTCTACAAGGGACACTGTGAGCAGGAATGTTGGGGTTTTAGTTTAGTCTTAGGTTTTCCTGTTAAAGGAATTTTCTCCCATATGCATGTTGCTAGGGGACAAATAGCTGTACTTAAGAAAGACAAAAAGGGGAGTGGGGCGGGCCTGGCTACTCTTTTGTCTACACCTGGGTGTGGGGACAGTTCGCTCTGAGCGTCCGGAGAGAGAAGCTGCAGAGAAAGGAGCTGCTGCTTCTTTCTTTTTGGCCGTTCTTTCTTCCTGCTGGAAGCAACGCCGGGACCCCAAAAGCCGCTTTTCCCTGCCCTGCTGGAGACCGAGCTGTGGCTGTCCTGCTCCGCTGCTGCTTCGAGCTTTCGCTACGCTGTAGCCCTGCCCGCCCTGCCTGCCTGGGCCTCCGTGGGTTTTTCCCATCTGGATACATCTCGTCTGCCACCCGGGATTTGCGTTCGTCCCTGCCGTTTCAGCCTGCTGTTCCTGAGAGTCCGGGATCGGCTGCCCAGCGGTTTGTGAAGCCTTTGTTCCATCCTTCCCGGGATCCCAGGGCACCAGAGCCGCGGGTTTCCCGAGCTCGCTCCGGAGCGCCCCCTGCAGCCGCGGGGGAACCATCGCACCTGCCCTGCTCACCGGGAGCCGCCAGCGCCCCTGCCGGCTGCGAGCGGAACTGCACCCGAGGGGAAACAGCCTGACAGCCGAGAAGGCTGGCACTGGGTTTGTGATTGCTGTTACTGCCATAGTTGTTGTTGTTTTGTTTGACTGGTTATATACATATATATATAGAGTAAAGAACTGTTATTCCTATTTCCCACATCTTTGCCTAAAGGCCCTTGATTTCAAAATATAATAACTTGGAGGGAAAAGGGGTTATATCTGCCACTTCAAGGGGGGCCTCTGCCTTCCTTAGCAGACGCCTGTCTTTAAAAACCGAGAGACCGGAATGATCTCTGGGAGCAGAATTCTCGCAGTCTTTCCACTGAATTCTCTGTCCCTGTCCTTTGCCTGGCTCTCTGTTGCAGATGGAAGCTGCTACTGCCTTTCTCTGCTTGAAGCCCTCTTTTGATGCAAGCAGGTGCTCCCAGGTGTGTTCAGCAGCTGTTGCTCAGTGTTGATGCAAAGCTTTTGTGTTCCTCATGGAAGCAAGGAGCCATTGTGACACTGCAGGGGCTCATGGGATCAAGGAGACAATTGTGACACTACAGAACCTCCTAGAAACAAGACTCCATGATGACACCGTGGGGAATCATGGAACCACATGGAAATGTGTTCCTCATGAGACGCAGCAGGGCCTTGTTGGAACCAAAGACACCTCTGCAAAAAGCAGGGTAGCTCACAGAACCAAGGAGTCCATTGTTACAATAGAAAACCTATGGAAGCAAGGAGACCATTGTGACCCAGTGGGGCCTCATGGAATCAAGGAGACCATGGTGACACAGGTGATGCACATGAAGTCAAGGAGCCATTGTGACACAGTGGGGCCTCATGGAATCAAGGAGACCATGGTGACACAGGTGATGCACATGAAGCCAAGGAGCCATTGTGACACAGCGGGGCTTCTTCCCTTCAGCTCTGCAGCTGGCTGTCCCAGCCCACAGCACCATGTGCCAAGTGCTCTCCTCAGGGCTCTGCCTGCACACAGGCCCAGAGAAGTTTTCCTGTTTGTAAGGAAAGAATGAAAAAGCCTGAGCAGGTTCCCTAGACAACCAAACCCACATGCTGAGTCCAGGCTGCCTGCAATGATGTCCCCTTTCTACAAGGGACACTGTGAGCAGGAATGATGTCTGGGAGCAGAATTCTCGCAGTCTTTCCACGGAATTCTCTGTCCCTGTCCTTTGCCTGGCTCTCTGTTGCAGATGGAAGCTGCTGGTGCCATTCTCAGCTTGAAGCCCTCTTTTGATGCAAGCAGATGCTCCCAGGTGCGTTCAGCAGCTGTTGCTCAGTGTTGATGCAAAGCTTTTGTGTTCCTCATGGAAGCAAGGAGCCATTGTGACACTGCAGGGGCTCATGGCATCAAGGAGACAATTGTGACACTACAGAACCTCCTAGAAACAAGGCTCCTTGGGGACACCATGGGGAATCATGGAACCACATGGAAATGTGTTCCTCATGAGACACAGCAGGGCCTTGTTGGAACCAAAGACACCTCTGCAAAAAGCAGGGTAGCTCACAGAACCAAGGAGTCCATTGTTACAATAGAAAACCTATGGAAGCAAGGAGACCATTGTGACACAGTGGGGCCACATGGAAGCCAAGGAGCCATTGTGACCCAGTGGGGCCTCATGGAATCAAGGAGACCATGGTGACACAGGTGATGCACATGAAGCCAAGGAGCCATTGTGACCCAGTGGGGCCTCATGGAATCAAGGAGACCATGGTGACACAGGTGATGCACATGAAGCCAAGGAGCCATTGTGACACAGCGGGGCTTCTTCCCTTCAGCTCTGCAACTGGCTGTCCCAGCCCACAGCACTATGTGCCAACTGCTCTCCTCAGGACTCTGCCTGCACACAGGCCCAGAGAAGTTTTCCTGTTTGTAAGGAAAGAATGGAAAAGCCTGAGCAGCTTTCCTAAACAACAAACCCCACATGCTGAGTCCAGGCTGCCTGCAATGATGTCCCCTTTCTACAAGGGACACTGTGAGCAGGAATGATCTCTGAGAGCAGAATTCTCAGAGTCTTTCCACGGAATTCTCTGTCCCTGTCCTTTCCCTGGCTCTCTGTTGCAGATGGAAGCTGCTGGTGCCTTTCTCATCTTGAAGCCCTCGTTTGATGCAAGCAGATGCTCCCAGGTGTGTTCAGCAGCTGTTGCTCAGTGTTGATGCAAAGCTTTTGTGTTCCTCATGGAAGCAAGGAGCCATTGTGACACTGCAGGGGCTCATGGCATCAAGGAGACAATTGTGACAGTACAGAACCTCCTAGAAACAAGACTCCATGATGACACCGTGGGGAATCATGGAACCACATGGAAATGTGTTCCTCATGAGACGCAGCAGGGCCTTGTTGGAACCAAAGACACCTCTACCAAAAGCAGGGTAGCTCACAGAACCAAGGAGTCCATTGTTACAATAGAAAACCTATGGAAGCAAGGAGACCATGGTGACACAGGTGATGCACATGAAGCCAAGGAGCCATTGTGACCCAGTGGGGCCTGATGGAATCAAGGAGACCATGGTGACACAGGTGATGCACATGAAGCCAAGGAGCCATTGTGACACAGTGGGGCCTCATGGAATCAAGGAGACCATGGTGACACAGGTGATGCACATGAAGCCAAGGAGCCATTGTGACACAGCGGGGCTTCTTCCCTTCAGCTCTGCAGCTGGCTGTCCCAGCCCACAGCACCATGTGCCAAGTGCTCTCCTCAGGGCTCTGCCTGCACACAGGCCCAGAGAAGTTTTCCTGTTTGTAAGGAAAGAATGGAAAAGCCTGAGCAGGTTTCCTAAACAACAAACCCCACATGCTGAGTCCAGGCTGCCTGCAATGATGTCCCCTTTCTACAAGGGACACTGTGAGCAGGAATGTTGGGGTTTTAGTTTAGTCTTAGGTTTTCCTGTTAAAGGAATTTTCTCCCATATGCATGTTGCTAGGGGACAAATAGCTGTACTTAAGAAAGACAAAAAGGGGAGTGGGGCGGGCCTGGCTACTCTTTTGTCTACACCTGGGTGTGGGGACAGTTCGCTCTGAGCGTCCGGAGAGAGAAGCTGCAGAGAAAGGAGCTGCTGCTTCTTTCTTTTTGGCCGTTCTTTCTTCCTGCTGGAAGCAACGCCGGGACCCCAAAAGCCGCTTTTCCCTGCCCTGCTGGAGACCGAGCTGTGGCTGTCCTGCTCCGCTGCTGCTTCGAGCTTTCGCTACGCTGTAGCCCTGCCCGCCCTGCCTGCCTGGGCCTCCGTGGGTTTTTCCCATCTGGATACATCTCGTCTGCCACCCGGGATTTGCGTTCGTCCCTGCCGTTTCAGCCTGCTGTTCCTGAGAGTCCGGGATCGGCTGCCCAGCGGTTTGTGAAGCCTTTGTTCCATCCTTCCCGGGATCCCAGGGCACCAGAGCCGCGGGTTTCCCGAGCTCGCTCCGGAGCGCCCCCTGCAGCCGCGGGGGAACCATCGCACCTGCCCTGCTCACCGGGAGCCGCCAGCGCCCCTGCCGGCTGCGAGCGGAACTGCACCCGAGGGGAAACAGCCTGACAGCCGAGAAGGCTGGCACTGGGTTTGTGATTGCTGTTACTGCCATAGTTGTTGTTGTTTTGTTTGACTGGTTATATACATATATATATAGAGTAAAGAACTGTTATTCCTATTTCCCACATCTTTGCCTAAAGGCCCTTGATTTCAAAATATAATAACTTGGAGGGAAAAGGGGTTATATCTGCCACTTCAAGGGGGGCCTCTGCCTTCCTTAGCAGACGCCTGTCTTTAAAAACCGAGAGACCGGAATGATCTCTGGGAGCAGAATTCTCGCAGTCTTTCCAGTGAATTCTCTGTCCCTGTCCTTTGCCTGGCTCTCTGTTGCAGATGGAAGCTGCTACTGCCTTTCTCTGCTTGAAGCCCTCTTTTGATGCAAGCAGGTGCTCCCAGGTGTGTTCAGCAGCTGTTGCTCAGTGTTGATGCAAAGCTTTTGTGTTCCTCATGGAAGCAAGGAGCCATTGTGACACTGCAGGGGCTCATGGGATCAAGGAGACAATTGTGACACTACAGAACCTCCTAGAAACAAGACTCCATGATGACACCGTGGGGAATCATGGAACCACATGGAAATGTGTTCCTCATGAGACGCAGCAGGGCCTTGTTGGAACCAAAGACACCTCTGCAAAAAGCAGGGTAGCTCACAGAACCAAGGAGTCCATTGTTACAATAGAAAACCTATGGAAGCAAGGAGACCATTGTGACCCAGTGGGGCCTCATGGAATCAAGGAGACCATGGTGACACAGGTGATGCACATGAAGTCAAGGAGCCATTGTGACACAGTGGGGCCTCATGGAATCAAGGAGACCATGGTGACACAGGTGATGCACATGAAGCCAAGGAGCCATTGTGACACAGCGGGGCTTCTTCCCTTCAGCTCTGCAGCTGGCTGTCCCACACCGAGGCACCATGTGCCAAGTGCTCTCCTCAGGGCTCTGCCTGCACACAGGCCCAGAGAAGTTTTCCTGTTTGTAAGGAAAGAATGAAAAAGCCTGAGCAGGTTCCCTAGACAACCAAACCCACATGCTCAGTCCAGGCTGCCTGCAATGATGTCCCCTTTCTACAAGGGACACTGTGAGCAGGAATGATGTCTGGGAGCAGAATTCTCGCAGTCTTTCCACGGAATTCTCTGTCCCTGTCCTTTGCCTGGCTCTCTGTTGCAGATGGAAGCTGCTGGTGCCATTCTCAGCTTGAAGCCCTCTTTTGATGCAAGCAGATGCTCCCAGGTGCGTTCAGCAGCTGTTGCTCAGTGTTGATGCAAAGCTTTTGTGTTCCTCATGGAAGCAAGGAGCCATTGTGACACTGCAGGGGCTCATGGCATCAAGGAGACAATTGTGACACTACAGAACCTCCTAGAAACAAGGCTCCTTGGGGACACCATGGGGAATCATGGAACCACATGGAAATGTGTTCCTCATGAGACACAGCAGGGCCTTGTTGGAACCAAAGACACCTCTGCAAAAAGCAGGGTAGCTCACAGAACCAAGGAGTCCATTGTTACAATAGAAAACCTATGGAAGCAAGGAGACCATTGTGACACAGTGGGGCCACATGGAAGCCAAGGAGCCATTGTGACCCAGTGGGGCCTCATGGAATCAAGGAGACCATGGTGACACAGGTGATGCACATGAAGCCAAGGAGCCATTGTGACCCAGTGGGGCCTCATGGAATCAAGGAGACCATGGTGACACAGGTGATGCACATGAAGCCAAGGAGCCATTGTGACACAGCGGGGCTTCTTCCCTTCAGCTCTGCAACTGGCTGTCCCAGCCCACAGCACTATGTGCCAACTGCTCTCCTCAGGACTCTGCCTGCACACAGGCCCAGAGAAGTTTTCCTGTTTGTAAGGAAAGAATGGAAAAGCCTGAGCAGCTTTCCTAAACAACAAACCCCACATGCTGAGTCCAGGCTGCCTGCAATGATGTCCCCTTTCTACAAGGGACACTGTGAGCAGGAATGATCTCTGAGAGCAGAATTCTCACAGTCTTTCCACGGAATTCTCTGTCCCTGTCCTTTCCCTGGCTCTCTGTTGCAGATGGAAGCTGCTGGTGCCTTTCTCATCTTGAAGCCCTCGTTTGATGCAAGCAGATGCTCCCAGGTGTGTTCAGCAGCTGTTGCTCAGTGTTGATGCAAAGCTTTTGTGTTCCTCATGGAAGCAAGGAGCCATTGTGACACTGCAGGGGCTCATGGCATCAAGGAGACAATTGTGACAGTACAGAACCTCCTAGAAACAAGACTCCATGATGACACCGTGGGGAATCATGGAACCACATGGAAATGTGTTCCTCATGAGACGCAGCAGGGCCTTGTTGGAACCAAAGACACCTCTACCAAAAGCAGGGTAGCTCACAGAACCAAGGAGTCCATTGTTACAATAGAAAACCTATGGAAGCAAGGAGACCATGGTGACACAGGTGATGCACATGAAGCCAAGGAGCCATTGTGACCCAGTGGGGCCTCATGGAATCAAGGAGACCATGGTGACACAGGTGATGCACATGAAGCCAAGGAGCCATTGTGACACAGTGGGGCCTCATGGAATCAAGGAGACCATGGTGACACAGGTGATGCACATGAAGCCAAGGAGCCATTGTGACACAGCGGGGCTTCTTCCCTTGAGCTCTGCAGCTGGCTGTCCCACACCGAGGCACCATGTGCCAAGTGCTCTCCTCAGGGCTCTGCCTGCACACAGGCCCAGGAGAAGTTTTCCTGTTTGTAAGGAAAGAATGGAAAAGCCTGAGCAGGTTCCCTAGACAACCAAACCCACATGCTCAGTCCAGGCTGCCTGCAATGATGTCCCCTTTCTACAAGGAATACTGTGAGCAGGAATGATCTCTGGGAGCAGAATTCTCGCAGTCTTTCCACGGAATTCCCTGTCCCTGTCCTTTGCCTGGCTCTCTGTTGCAGATGGAAGCTGCTGCTGCCATTCTCTGCTTGAAGCCCTCTTTTGATGCAAGCAGGTGCTCCCAGGTGTGTTCAGCAGCTGTTGCTCAGTGTTGATGCAAAGCTTTTGTGTTCCTCATGGAAGCAAGGAGCCATTGTGACACTGCAGGGGCTCATGGCATCAAGGAGACAATTGTGACACTACAGAACCTCCTAGAAACAAGGCTCCATGGTGACACCGTGGCGAATCATGGAATCAAGGAGCCCCTTGTGACACAGAGAGGCCGCCTGGAAGCAATGGTCCATTGTTACACTGCGGATTCAAGAAGACCATGGGGACAGCACGGAACCTCATGGAACCCTCCGTCCATTGGGACACAGCGGGGCCTCATGGACACAAGGGGACCATTGTGGCAAAGCAGGGCCTCATGGAAGCATGGAGAGCATTGTGACATTGTGGGCAATCATGGAAGCATGGAGAGCATTGTGCCACTAAGGAAACTGATGGAACCAAGGCGATCCCTGGGACACAATGGAAGCACATGGAATCAAGGCTCCATGATGACTTTGGAGGGCCTCATGGAGCACAGCATCCATTGTGACACAGCAAGACCTCGTGGAACCAAGGAGCCTTTGTGATACTCCAGATGCGCATGGAAGCCAGGCTGCACTGAGACACAGCGGGGCCTTGTTGGAACCAAAGACACCTCTGCAAAAAGCAGGGGAGCTCACAGAACCAAGGAGTCCATTGTTACATTGTAGAAAATTATACATTACATTCTAGAAAACCTATGGAACCAAGGGGCTATTGTGACACAGTAGGGCCACATGGAAGCAATTGTCCATTATGACAATGTGGATCAAAGGTGAGCATGGTGACACTGCGGAACCTCATGGAAGCAAGGAGCCATTGTGACACAGTGGGGCCTCATGGAATCAAGGAGACCATGGTGACACAGGTGATGCACATGAAGCCAAGGAGCCATTGTGACACAGTGGGGCCTCATGGAATCAAGGAGACCATGGTGACACAGGTGATGCACATGAAGCCAAGGAGCCATTGTGACACAGTGGGGCCTCATGGAATCAAGGAGACCATGGTGACACAGGTGATGCACATGAAGCCAAGGAGCCATTGTGACACAGTGGGGCCTCATGGAATCAAGGAGACCATGGTGACACAGGTGATGCACATGAAGCCAAGGGGCCATTGTGACACACTGGGGCCTCATGGAATCAAGGAGACCATGGTGACACAGGTGATGCACATGAAGCCAAGGAGCCATTGTGACACAGTGGGGCCTCATGGAATCAAGGACACCATGGTGACACAGGTGATGCACATGAAGCCAAGGAGCCATTGTGACACAGTGGGGCCTCATGGAATCAAGGAGACCATGGTGACACAGGTGATGCACATGAAGCCAAGGAGCCATTGTGACACAGTGGGGCCTCATGGAATCAAGGAGACCATGGTGACACAGGTGATGCACATGAAGCCAAGGAGCCATTGTGACACAGCGGGGCTTCTTCCCTTCAGCTCTGCAGCTGGCTGTCCCACACCGAGGCACCATGTGCCAAGTGCTCTCCTCAGGGCTCTGCCTGCACACAGGCCCAGAGAAGTTTTCCTGTTTGTAAGGAAAGAATGAAAAAGCCTGAGCAGGTTCCCTAGACAACCAAACCCACATGCTGAGTCCAGGCTGCCTGCAATGATGTCCCCTTTCTACAAGGGACACTGTGAGCAGGAATGATGTCTGGGAGCAGAATTCTCGCAGTCTTTCCACGGAATTCCCTGTCCCTGTCCTTTGCCTGGCTCTCTGTTGCAGATGGAAGCTGCTGGTGCCTTTCTCAGCTTGAAGCCCTCTTTTGATGCAAGCAGATGCTCCCAGGTGTGTTCAGCAGCTGTTGCTCAGTGTTGATGCAAAGCTTTTGTGTTCCTCATGGAAGCAAGGAGCCATTGTGACACTGCAGGGGCTCATGGCATCAAGGAGACAATTGTGACACTACAGAACCTCCTAGAAACAAGGCTCCATGGTGACACCGTGGGGAATCATGGAACCACATGGAAATGTGTTCCTCATGAGACGCAGCAGGGCCTTGTTGGAACCAAAGACACCTCTGCAAAAAGCAGGGTAGCTCACAGAACCAAGGAGTCCATTGTTACAATAGAAAACCTATGGAAGCAAGGGGCCATTGTGACACAGTGGGGCCTCATGGAATCAAGGAGACCATGGTGACACAGGTGATGCACATGAAGCCAAGGAGCCATTGTGACACAGTGGGGCCTCATGGAATCAAGGAGACCATGGTGACACAGGTGATTCACATGAAGCCAAGGAGCCATTGTGACACAGTGGGGCCTCATGGAATCAAGGAGACCATGGTGACACAGGTGATGCACATGAACCCAAGGAGCCATTGTGACACAACCGGTCTTCTTCCCTTCAGCTCTGCAGCTGGCCGTCCCAGCCCACGGCACCATGTGCCATCTGCTCTCCTCAGGGCTCTGCCTGCACACAGGCCCAGGAAAGTTTTCCTGATGTAAGGAAAGAATGGAAAAGCCTGAGCAGGTTTCCTGAACAACAAACCCACATACTCAGTCCAGCCTGCTTGCAATGATGTCCCCTTTCTACAAGGGACACTGTGAGCAGGAATGATCTCTGAGAGCAGAATTCTCACAGTCTTTCCACTGAATTCTCTGTCCCTGTCCTTTGCCTGGCTCTCTGTTGCAGATGGAAGCTGCTGCTGCCATTCTCTGCTTGAAGCCCTCTTTTGATGCAAGCAGGTGCTCCCAGGTGTGTTCAGCAGCTGTTGCTCAGTGTTGATGCAAAGCTTTTGTGTTCCTCATGGAAGCAAGGAGCCATTGTGACACTGCAGGGGCTCATGGCATCAAGGAGACAATTGTGACACTACAGAACCTCCTAGAAACAAGGCTCCATGGTGACACCGTGGCGAATCATGGAATCAAGGAGCCCCTTGTGACACAGAGAGGCCGCCTGGAAGCAATGGTCCATTGTTACACTGCGGATTCAAGAAGACCATGGGGACAGCACGGAACCTCATGGAACCATCCGTCCATTGGGACACAGCGGGGCCTCATGGACACAAGGGGACCATTGTGGCAAAGCAGGGCCTCATGGAAGCATGGAGAGCATTGTGACATTGTGGGCAATCATGGAAGCATGGAGAGCATTGTGCCACTAAGGAAACTGATGGAACCAAGGCGATCACTGGGACACAATGGAAGCACATGGAATCAAGGCTCCATGATGACTTTGGAGGGCCTCATGGAGCATAGCATCCATTGTGACACAGCAAGACCTCGTGGAACCAAGGAGCCTTTGTGATACTCCAGATGCGCATGGAAGCCAGGCTGCACTGAGACACAGCGGGGCCTTGTTGGAACCAAAGACACCTCTGCAAAAAGCAGGGGAGCTCACAGAACCAAGGAGTCCATTGTTACATTGTAGAAAATTATACATTACATTCTAGAAAACCTATGGAACCAAGGGGCTATTGTGACACAGTGGGGCCACATGGAAGCAATTGTCCATTATGACAATGTGGATCAAAGGTGAGCATGGTGACACTGCGGAACCTCATGGAAGCAAGGAGCCATTGTGACACAGTGGGGCCTGATGGAATCAAGGAGACCATGGTGACACAGGTGATGCACATGAAGCCAAGGAGCCATTGTGACCCAGTGGGGCCTGATGGAATCAAGGAGACCATGGTGACACAGGTGATGCACATGAAGCCAAGGAGCCATTGTGACACAGTGGGGCCTCATGGAATCAAGGAGACCATGGTGACACAGGTGATGCACATGAAGCCAAGGAGCCATTGTGACACAGTGGGGCCTCATGGAATCAAGGAGACCATGGTGACACAGGTGATGCACATGAAGCCAAGGAGCCATTGTGACACAGTGGGGCCTCATGGAATCAAGGAGACCATGGTGACACAGGTGATGCACATGAAGCCAAGGAGCCATTGTGACCCAGTGGGGCCTCATGGAATCAAGGAGACCATGGTGACACAGGTGATGCACATGAAGCCAAGGAGCCATTGTGACACAGCGGGGCTTCTTCCCTTCAGCTCTGCAGCTGGCTGTCCCACACCGAGGCACTATGTGCCAACTGCTCTCCTCAGGACTCTGCCTGCACACAGGCCCAGAGAAGTTTTCCTGTTTGTAAGGAAAGAATGGAAAAGCCTGAGCAGCTTTCCTAAACAACAAACCCCACATGCTGAGTCCAGGCTGCCTGCAATGATGTCCCCTTTCTACAAGGGACACTGTGAGCAGGAATGATCTCTGAGAGCAGAATTCTCACAGTCTTTCCACGGAATTCTCTGTCCCTGTCCTTTCCCTGGCTCTCTGTTGCAGATGGAAGCTGCTGGTGCCTTTCTCATCTTGAAGCCCTCGTTTGATGCAAGCAGATGCTCCCAGGTGTGTTCAGCAGCTGTTGCTCAGTGTTGATGCAAAGCTTTTGTGTTCCTCATGGAAGCAAGGAGCCATTGTGACACTGCAGGGGCTCATGGCATCAAGGAGACAATTGTGACAGTACAGAACCTCCTAGAAACAAGGCTCCATGGTGACACCGTGGCGAATCATGGAATCAAGGAGCCCCTTGTGACACAGAGAGGCCGCCTGGAAGCAATGGTCCATTGTTACACTGCGGATTCAAGAAGACCATGGGGACAGCACGGAACCTCATGGAACCATCCGTCCATTGGGACACAGCGGGGCCTCATGGACACAAGGGGACCATTGTGGCAAAGCAGGGCCTCATGGAAGCATGGAGAGCATTGTGACATTGTGGGCAATCGTGGAAGCATGGAGAGCATTGTGCCACTAAGGAAACTGATGGAACCAAGGCGATCCCTGGGACACAATGGAAGCACATGGAATCAAGGCTCCATGATGACTTTGGAGGGCCTCATGGAGCACAGCATCCATTGTGACACAGCAAGACCTCGTGGAACCAAGGAGCCTTTGTGATACTCCAGATGCGCATGGAAGCCAGGGTGCACTGAGACACAGCAGGGCCTTGTTGGAACCAAAGACACCTCTGCAAAAAGCAGGGTAGCTCACAGAACCAAGGAGTCCATTGTTACATTGTAGAAAATTATACATTACATTCTAGAAAACCTATGGAACCAAGGGGCTATTGTGACACAGTGGGGCCACATGGAAGCAATTGTCCATTATGACAATGTGGATCAAAGGTGAGCATGGTGACACTGCGGAACCTCATGGAAGCAAGGAGCCATTGTGACGCAGTGGGGCCTCATGGAATCAAGGAGACCATGGTGACACAGGTGATGCACATGAAGCCAAGGAGCCATTGTGACCCAGTGGGGCCTCATGGAATCAAGGAGACCATGGTGACACAGGTGATGCACATGAAGCCAAGGAGCCATTGTGACACAGTGGGGCCTCATGGAATCAAGGAGACCATGGTGACACAGGTGATGCACATGAAGCCAAGGAGCCATTGTGACACAACCGGTCTTCTTCCCTTGAGCTCTGCAGCTGGCGGTCCCAGCCCACGGCACCATGTGCCATCTGCTCTCCTCAGGGCTCTGCCTGCACACAGGCCCAGGAAAGTTTTCCTGTTTGTAAGGAAAGAATGGAAAAGCCTGAGCAGGTTTCCTGAACAACAAACCCACATACTCAGTCCAGCCTGCTTGCAATGATGTCCCCTTTCTACAAGGGACACTGTGAGCAGGAATGATCTCTGAGAGCAGAATTCTCACAGTCTTTCCACTGAATTCTCTGTCCCTGTCCTTTGCCTGGCTCTCTGTTGCAGATGGAAGCTGCTGCTGCCATTCTCAGCTTGAAGCCCTCTTTTGATGCAAGCAGGTGCTCCCAGGTGTGTTCAGCAGCTGTTGCTCAGTGTTGATGCAAAGCTTTTGTGTTCCTCATGGAAGCAAGGAGCCATTGTGACACTGCAGGGGCTCATGGGATCAAGGAGACAATTGTGACACTACAGAACCTCCTAGAAACAAGGCTCCATGGTGACACCGTGGCGAATCATGGAATCAAGGAGCCCCTTGTGACACAGAGAGGCCGCCTGGAAGCAATGGTCCATTGTTACACTGCGGATTCAAGAAGACCATGGGGACAGCACGGAACCTCATGGAACCATCCGTCCATTGGGACACAGCGGGGCCTCATGGACACAAGGGGACCATTGTGGCAAAGCAGGG
The DNA here is from genome assembly GCF_020740725.1 of Corvus hawaiiensis. NCBI lineage: Eukaryota > Metazoa > Chordata > Aves > Passeriformes > Corvidae > Corvus > Corvus hawaiiensis. Next base: position 173,948 of record NC_063240.1, on the reverse strand, counting down.
CCTCATGGAAGCATGGAGAGCATTGTGACATTGTGGGCAATCATGGAAGCATGGAGAGCATTGTGCCACTAAGGAAACTGATGGAACCAAGGCGATCACTGGGACACAATGGAAGCACATGGAATCAAGGCTCCATGATGACTTTGGAGGGCCTCATGGAGCACAGCATCCATTGTGACACAGCAAGACCTCGTGGAACCAAGGAGCCTTTGTGATACTCCAGATGCGCATGGAAGCCAGGCTGCACTGAGACACAGCGGGGCCTTGTTGGAACCAAAGACACCTCTGCAAAAAGCAGGGTAGCTCACAGAACCAAGGAGTCCATTGTTACATTGTAGAAAATTATACATTACATTCTAGAAAACCTATGGAACCAAGGGGCTATTGTGACACAGTGGGGCCACATGGAAGCAATTGTCCATTATGACAATGTGGATCAAAGGTGAGCATGGTGACACTGCGGAACCTCATGGAAGCAAGGAGCCATTGTGACACAGTGGGGCCTCATGGAATCAAGGAGACCATGGTGACACAGGTGATGCACATGAAGCCAAGGAGCCATTGTGACCCAGTGGGGCCTCATGGAATCAAGGAGACCATGGTGACACAGGTGATGCACATGAAGCCAAGGAGCCATTGTGACCCAGCGGGGCTTCTTCCCTTCAGCTCTGCATCTGGCTGTCCCAGCCCACAGCACCATGTGCCAAGTGCTCTCCTCAGGGCTCTGCCTGCACACAGGCCCAGAGAAGTTTTCCTGTTTGTAAGGAAAGAATGGAAAAGCCTGAGCAGGTTTCCTAAACAACAAACCCCACATGCTGAGTCCAGGCTGCCTGCAATGATGTCCCCTTTCTACAAGGGACACTGTGAGCAGGAATGTTGGGGTTTTAGTTTAGTCTTAGGTTTTCCTGTTAAAGGAATTTTCTCCCATATGCATGTTGCTAGGGGACAAATAGCTGTACTTAAGAAAGACAAAAAGGGGAGTGGGGCGGGCCTGGCTACTCTTTTGTCTACACCTGGGTGTGGGGACAGTTCGCTCTGAGCGTCCGGAGAGAGAAGCTGCAGAGAAAGGAGCTGCTGCTTCTTTCTTTTTGGCCGTTCTTTCTTCCTGCTGGAAGCAACGCCGGGACCCCAAAAGCCGCTTTTCCCTGCCCTGCTGGAGACCGAGCTGTGGCTGTCCTGCTCCGCTGCTGCTTCGAGCTTTCGCTACGCTGTAGCCCTGCCCGCCCTGCCTGCCTGGGCCTCCGTGGGTTTTTCCCATCTGGATACATCTCGTCTGCCACCCGGGATTTGCGTTCGTCCCTGCCGTTTCAGCCTGCTGTTCCTGAGAGTCCGGGATCGGCTGCCCAGCGGTTTGTGAAGCCTTTGTTCCATCCTTCCCGGGATCCCAGGGCACCAGAGCCGCGGGTTTCCCGAGCTCGCTCCGGAGCGCCCCCTGCAGCCGCGGGGGAACCATCGCACCTGCCCTGCTCACCGGGAGCCGCCAGCGCCCCTGCCGGCTGCGAGCGGAACTGCACCCGAGGGGAAACAGCCTGACAGCCGAGAAGGCTGGCACTGGGTTTGTGATTGCTGTTACTGCCATAGTTGTTGTTGTTTTGTTTGACTGGTTATATACATATATATATAGAGTAAAGAACTGTTATTCCTATTTCCCACATCTTTGCCTAAAGGCCCTTGATTTCAAAATATAATAACTTGGAGGGAAAAGGGGTTATATCTGCCACTTCAAGGGGGGCCTCTGCCTTCCTTAGCAGACGCCTGTCTTTAAAAACCGAGAGACCGGAATGATCTCTGGGAGCAGAATTCTCGCAGTCTTTCCACTGAATTCTCTGTCCCTGTCCTTTGCCTGGCTCTCTGTTGCAGATGGAAGCTGCTACTGCCTTTCTCTGCTTGAAGCCCTCTTTTGATGCAAGCAGGTGCTCCCAGGTGTGTTCAGCAGCTGTTGCTCAGTGTTGATGCAAAGCTTTTGTGTTCCTCATGGAAGCAAGGAGCCATTGTGACACTGCAGGGGCTCATGGCATCAAGGAGACAATTGTGACACTACAGAACCTCCTAGAAACAAGACTCCATGATGACACCGTGGGGAATCATGGAACCACATGGAAATGTGTTCCTCATGAGACGCAGCAGGGCCTTGTTGGAACCAAAGACACCTCTGCAAAAAGCAGGGTAGCTCACAGAACCAAGGAGTCCATTGTTACAATAGAAAACCTATGGAAGCAAGGAGACCATTGTGACCCAGTGGGGCCTCATGGAATCAAGGAGACCATGGTGACACAGGTGATGCACATGAAGTCAAGGAGCCATTGTGACACAGTGGGGCCTCATGGAATCAAGGAGACCATGGTGACACAGGTGATGCACATGAAGCCAAGGAGCCATTGTGACACAGCGGGGCTTCTTCCCTTGAGCTCTGCAGCTGGCTGTCCCACACCGAGGCACCATGTGCCAAGTGCTCTCCTCAGGGCTCTGCCTGCACACAGGCCCAGGAGAAGTTTTCCTGTTTGTAAGGAAAGAATGGAAAAGCCTGAGCAGGTTCCCTAGACAACCAAACCCACATGCTCAGTCCAGGCTGCCTGCAATGATGTCCCCTTTCTACAAGGAATACTGTGAGCAGGAATGATCTCTGGGAGCAGAATTCTCGCAGTCTTTCCACGGAATTCCCTGTCCCTGTCCTTTGCCTGGCTCTCTGTTGCAGATGGAAGCTGCTGCTGCCATTCTCTGCTTGAAGCCCTCTTTTGATGCAAGCAGGTGCTCCCAGGTGTGTTCAGCAGCTGTTGCTCAGTGTTGATGCAAAGCTTTTGTGTTCCTCATGGAAGCAAGGAGCCATTGTGACACTGCAGGGGCTCATGGCATCAAGGAGACAATTGTGACAGTACAGAACCTCCTAGAAACAAGGCTCCATGGTGACACCGTGGCGAATCATGGAATCAAGGAGCCCCTTGTGACACAGAGAGGCCGCCTGGAAGCAATGGTCCATTGTTACACTGCGGATTCAAGAAGACCATGGGGACAGCACGGAACCTCATGGAACCATCCGTCCATTGGGACACAGCGGGGCCTCATGGACACAAGGGGACCATTGTGGCAAAGCAGGGCCTCATGGAAGCATGGAGAGCATTGTGACATTGTGGGCAATCATGGAAGCATGGAGAGCATTGTGCCACTAAGGAAACTGATGGAACCAAGGCGATCCCTGGGACACAATGGAAGCACATGGAATCAAGGCTCCATGATGACTTTGGAGGGCCTCATGGAGCACAGCATCCATTGTGACACAGCAAGACCTCGTGGAACCAAGGAGCCTTTGTGATACTCCAGATGCGCATGGAAGCCAGGCTGCACTGAGACACAGCGGGGCCTTGTTGGAACCAAAGACACCTCTGCAAAAAGCAGGGGAGCTCACAGAACCAAGGAGTCCATTGTTACATTGTAGAAAATTATACATTACATTCTAGAAAACCTATGGAACCAAGGGGCTATTGTGACACAGTAGGGCCACATGGAAGCAATTGTCCATTATGACAATGTGGATCAAAGGTGAGCATGGTGACACTGCGGAACCTCATGGAAGCAAGGAGCCATTGTGACACAGTGGGGCCTCATGGAATCAAGGAGACCATGGTGACACAGGTGATGCACATGAAGCCAAGGAGCCATTGTGACCCAGTGGGGCCTCATGGAATCAAGGAGACCATGGTGACACAGGTGATGCACATGAAGCCAAGGAGCCATTGTGACACAGTGGGGCCTCATGGAATCAAGGAGACCATGGTGACACAGGTGATGCACATGAAGCCAAGGAGCCATTGTGACACAGTGGGGCCTCATGGAATCAAGGAGACCATGGTGACACAGATGATGCACATGAAGCCAAGGAGCCATTGTGACACAGTGGGGCCTCATGGAATCAAGGAGACCATGGTGACACAGGGGATGCACATGAAGCCAAGGGGCCATTGTGACACAGTGGGGCCTCATGGAATCAAGGAGACCATGGTGACACAGGTGATGCACATGAAGCCAAGGAGCCATTGTGACACAGTGGGGCCTCATGGAATCAAGGAGACCATGGTGACACAGGTGATGCACATGAAGCCAAGGAGCCATTGTGACACAGTGGGGCCTCATGGAATCAAGGAGACCATGGTGACACAGGTGATGCACATGAAGCCAAGGAGCCATTGTGACACAGTGGGGCCTCATGGAATCAAGGAGACCATGGTGACACAGGTGATGCACATGAAGCCAAGGAGCCATTGTGACACAGCGGGGCTTCTTCCCTTCAGCTCTGCAGCTGGCTGTCCCACACCCACAGCACCATGTGCCAAGTGCTCTCCTCAGGGCTCTGCCTGCACACAGGCCCAGAGAAGTTTTCCTGTTTGTAAGGAAAGAATGAAAAAGCCTGAGCAGGTTCCCTAGACAACCAAACCCACATGCTGAGTCCAGGCTGCCTGCAATGATGTCCCCTTTCTACAAGGGACACTGTGAGCAGGAATGATGTCTGGGAGCAGAATTCTCGCAGTCTTTCCACGGAATTCCCTGTCCCTGTCCTTTGCCTGGCTCTCTGTTGCAGATGGAAGCTGCTGGTGCCTTTCTCAGCTTGAAGCCCTCTTTTGATGCAAGCAGATGCTCCCAGGTGTGTTCAGCAGCTGTTGCTCAGTGTTGATGCAAAGCTTTTGTGTTCCTCATGGAAGCAAGGAGCCATTGTGACACTGCAGGGGCTCATGGCATCAAGGAGACAATTGTGACACTACAGAACCTCCTAGAAACAAGGCTCCATGGTGACACCGTGGGGAATCATGGAACCACATGGAAATGTGTTCCTCATGAGACGCAGCAGGGCCTTGTTGGAACCAAAGACACCTCTGCAAAAAGCAGGGTAGCTCACAGAACCAAGGAGTCCATTGTTACAATAGAAAACCTATGGAAGCAAGGGGCCATTGTGACACAGTGGGGCCTCATGGAATCAAGGAGACCATGGTGACACAGGTGATGCACATGAAGCCAAGGAGCCATTGTGACACAGTGGGGCCTCATGGAATCAAGGAGACCATGGTGACACAGGTGATTCACATGAAGCCAAGGAGCCATTGTGACACAGTGGGGCCTCATGGAATCAAGGAGACCATGGTGACACAGGTGATGCACATGAACCCAAGGAGCCATTGTGACACAACCGGTCTTCTTCCCTTGAGCTCTGCAGCTGGCCGTCCCAGCCCACGGCACCATGTGCCATCTGCTCTCCTCAGGGCTCTGCCTGCACACAGGCCCAGGAAAGTTTTCCTGATGTAAGGAAAGAATGGAAAAGCCTGAGCAGGTTTCCTGAACAACAAACCCACATACTCAGTCCAGCCTGCTTGCAATGATGTCCCCTTTCTACAAGGGACACTGTGAGCAGGAATGATCTCTGAGAGCAGAATTCTCACAGTCTTTCCACTGAATTCTCTGTCCCTGTCCTTTGCCTGGCTCTCTGTTGCAGATGGAAGCTGCTGCTGCCATTCTCTGCTTGAAGCCCTCTTTTGATGCAAGCAGGTGCTCCCAGGTGTGTTCAGCAGCTGTTGCTCAGTGTTGATGCAAAGCTTTTGTGTTCCTCATGTAAGCAAGGAGCCATTGTGACACTGCAGGGGCTCATGGGATCAAGGAGACAATTGTGACACTACAGAACCTCCTAGAAACAAGGCTCCATGGTGACACCGTGGCGAATCATGGAATCAAGGAGCCCCTTGTGACACAGAGAGGCCGCCTGGAAGCAATGGTCCATTGTTACACTGCGGATTCAAGAAGACCATGGGGACAGCACGGAACCTCATGGAACCATCCGTCCATTGGGACACAGCGGGGCCTCATGGACACAAGGGGACCATTGTGGCAAAGCAGGGCCTCATGGAAGCATGGAGAGCATTGTGACATTGTGGGCAATCATGGAAGCATGGAGAGCATTGTGCCACTAAGGAAACTGATGGAACCAAGGCGATCCCTGGGACACAATGGAAGCACATGGAATCAAGGCTCCATGATGACTTTGGAGGGCCTCATGGAGCATAGCATCCATTGTGACACAGCAAGACCTCGTGGAACCAAGGAGCCTTTGTGATACTCCAGATGCGCATGGAAGCCAGGCTGCACTGAGACACAGCGGGGCCTTGTTGGAACCAAAGACACCTCTGCAAAAAGCAGGGGAGCTCACAGAACCAAGGAGTCCATTGTTACATTGTAGAAAATTATACATTACATTCTAGAAAACCTATGGAACCAAGGGGCTATTGTGACACAGTGGGGCCACATGGAAGCAATTGTCCATTATGACAATGTGGATCAAAGGTGAGCATGGTGACACTGCGGAACCTCATGGAAGCAAGGAGCCATTGTGACACAGTGGGGCCTCATGGAATCAAGGAGACCATGGTGACACAGGTGATGCACATGAAGCCAAGGAGCCATTGTGACCCAGTGGGGCCTGATGGAATCAAGGAGACCATGGTGACACAGGTGATGCACATGAAGCCAAGGAGCCATTGTGACACAGTGGGGCCTCATGGAATCAAGGAGACCATGGTGACACAGGTGATGCACATGAAGCCAAGGAGCCATTGTGACACAGTGGGGCCTGATGGAATCAAGGAGACCATGGTGACACAGGTGATGCACATGAAGCCAAGGAGCCATTGTGACACAGTGGGGCCTCATGGAATCAAGGAGACCATGGTGACACAGGTGATGCACATGAAGCCAAGGAGCCATTGTGACACAGTGGGGCCTCATGGAATCAAGGAGACCATGGTGACACAGGTGATGCACATGAAGCCAAGGAGCCATTGTGACCCAGTGGGGCCTCATGGAATCAAGGAGACCATGGTGACACAGGTGATGCACATGAAGCCAAGGAGCCATTGTGACACAGCGGGGCTTCTTCCCTTCAGCTCTGCAACTGGCTGTCCCAGCCCACAGCACTATGTGCCAACTGCTCTCCTCAGGACTCTGCCTGCACACAGGCCCAGAGAAGTTTTCCTGTTTGTAAGGAAAGAATGGAAAAGCCTGAGCAGCTTTCCTAAACAACAAACCCCACATGCTGAGTCCAGGCTGCCTGCAATGATGTCCCCTTTCTACAAGGGACACTGTGAGCAGGAATGATCTCTGAGAGCAGAATTCTCACAGTCTTTCCACGGAATTCTCTGTCCCTGTCCTTTCCCTGGCTCTCTGTTGCAGATGGAAGCTGCTGGTGCCTTTCTCATCTTGAAGCCCTCGTTTGATGCAAGCAGATGCTCCCAGGTGTGTTCAGCAGCTGTTGCTCAGTGTTGATGCAAAGCTTTTGTGTTCCTCATGGAAGCAAGGAGCCATTGTGACACTGCAGGGGCTCATGGCATCAAGGAGACAATTGTGACAGTACAGAACCTCCTAGAAACAAGGCTCCATGGTGACACCGTGGCGAATCATGGAATCAAGGAGCCCCTTGTGACACAGAGAGGCCGCCTGGAAGCAATGGTCCATTGTTACACTGCGGATTCAAGAAGACCATGGGGACAGCACGGAACCTCATGGAACCATCCGTCCATTGGGACACAGCGGGGCCTCATGGACACAAGGGGACCATTGTGGCAAAGCAGGGCCTCATGGAAGCATGGAGAGCATTGTGACATTGTGGGCAATCGTGGAAGCATGGAGAGCATTGTGCCACTAAGGAAACTGATGGAACCAAGGCGATCCCTGGGACACAATGGAAGCACATGGAATCAAGGCTCCATGATGACTTTGGAGGGCCTCATGGAGCACAGCATCCATTGTGACACAGCAAGACCTCGTGGAACCAAGGAGCCTTTGTGATACTCCAGATGCGCATGGAAGCCAGGCTGCACTGAGACACAGCAGGGCCTTGTTGGAACCAAAGACACCTCTGCAAAAAGCAGGGTAGCTCACAGAACCAAGGAGTCCATTGTTACATTGTAGAAAATTATACATTACATTCTAGAAAACCTATGGAACCAAGGGGCTATTGTGACACAGTGGGGCCACATGGAAGCAATTGTCCATTATGACAATGTGGATCAAAGGTGAGCATGGTGACACTGCGGAACCTCATGGAAGCAAGGAGCCATTGTGACACAGGTGATGCACATGAAGCCAAGGAGCCATTGTGACACAGTGGGGCCTCATGGAATCAAGGAGACCATGGTGACACAGGTGATGCACATGAAGCCAAGGAGCCATTGTGACCCAGTGGGGCCTCATGGAATCAAGGAGACCATGGTGACACAGGTGATGCACATGAAGCCAAGGAGCCATTGTGACACAGTGGGGCCTCATGGAATCAAGGAGACCATGGTGACACAGGTGATGCACATGAAGCCAAGGAGCCATTGTGACACAGTGGGGCCTCATGGAATCAAGGAGACCATGGTGACACAGGTGATGCACATGAAGCCAAGGAGCCATTGTGACCCAGTGGGGCCTCATGGAATCAAGGAGACCATGGTGACACAGGTGATGCACATGAAGCCAAGGAGCCATTGTGACACAGTGGGGCCTCATGGAATCAAGGAGACCATGGTGACACAGGTGATGCACATGAAGCCAAGGAGCCATTGTGACACAGTGGGGCCTCATGGAATCAAGGAGACCATGGTGACACAGGGGATGCACATGAAGCCAAGGGGCCATTGTGACACAGTGGGGCCTCATGGAATCAAGGAGACCATGGTGACACAGGTGATGCACATGAAGCCAAGGAGCCATTGTGACACAGTGGGGCCTCATGGAATCAAGGACACCATGGTGACACAGGTGATGCACATGAAGCCAAGGAGCCATTGTGACACAGTGGGGCCTCATGGAATCAAGGAGACCATGGTGACACAGGTGATGCACATGAAGCCAAGGAGCCATTGTGACACAGTGGGGCCTCATGGAATCAAGGAGACCATGGTGACACAGGTGATGCACATGAAGCCAAGGAGCCATTGTGACACAGCGGGGCTTCTTCCCTTCAGCTCTGCAGCTGGCTGTCCCACACCGAGGCACCATGTGCCAAGTGCTCTCCTCAGGGCTCTGCCTGCACACAGGCCCAGAGAAGTTTTCCTGTTTGTAAGGAAAGAATGAAAAAGCCTGAGCAGGTTCCCTAGACAACCAAACCCACATGCTGAGTCCAGGCTGCCTGCAATGATGTCCCCTTTCTACAAGGGACACTGTGAGCAGGAATGATGTCTGGGAGCAGAATTCTCGCAGTCTTTCCACGGAATTCCCTGTCCCTGTCCTTTGCCTGGCTCTCTGTTGCAGATGGAAGCTGCTGGTGCCTTTCTCAGCTTGAAGCCCTCTTTTGATGCAAGCAGATGCTCCCAGGTGTGTTCAGCAGCTGTTGCTCAGTGTTGATGCAAAGCTTTTGTGTTCCTCATGGAAGCAAGGAGCCATTGTGACACTGCAGGGGCTCATGGCATCAAGGAGACAATTGTGACACTACAGAACCTCCTAGAAACAAGGCTCCATGGTGACACCGTGGGGAATCATGGAACCACATGGAAATGTGTTCCTCATGAGACGCAGCAGGGCCTTGTTGGAACCAAAGACACCTCTGCAAAAAGCAGGGTAGCTCACAGAACCAAGGAGTCCATTGTTACAATAGAAAACCTATGGAAGCAAGGGGCCATTGTGACACAGTGGGGCCTCATGGAATCAAGGAGACCATGGTGACACAGGTGATGCACATGAAGCCAAGGAGCCATTGTGACACAGTGGGGCCTCATGGAATCAAGGAGACCATGGTGACACAGGTGATTCACATGAAGCCAAGGAGCCATTGTGACACAGTGGGGCCTCATGGAATCAAGGAGACCATGGTGACACAGGTGATGCACATGAACCCAAGGAGCCATTGTGACACAACCGGTCTTCTTCCCTTGAGCTCTGCAGCTGGCCGTCCCAGCCCACGGCACCATGTGCCATCTGCTCTCCTCAGGGCTCTGCCTGCACACAGGCCCAGGAAAGTTTTCCTGATGTAAGGAAAGAATGGAAAAGCCTGAGCAGGTTTCCTGAACAACAAACCCACATACTCAGTCCAGCCTGCTTGCAATGATGTCCCCTTTCTACAAGGGACACTGTGAGCAGGAATGATCTCTGAGAGCAGAATTCTCACAGTCTTTCCACTGAATTCTCTGTCCCTGTCCTTTGCCTGGCTCTCTGTTGCAGATGGAAGCTGCTGCTGCCATTCTCTGCTTGAAGCCCTCTTTTGATGCAAGCAGGTGCTCCCAGGTGTGTTCAGCAGCTGTTGCTCAGTGTTGATGCAAAGCTTTTGTGTTCCTCATGTAAGCAAGGAGCCATTGTGACACTGCAGGGGCTCATGGGATCAAGGAGACAATTGTGACACTACAGAACCTCCTAGAAACAAGGCTCCATGGTGACACCGTGGGGAATCATGGAATCAAGGAGCCCCTTGTGACACAGAGAGGCCGCCTGGAAGCAATGGTCCATTGTTACACTGCGGATTCAAGAAGACCATGGGGACAGCACGGAACCTCATGGAACCATCCGTCCATTGGGACACAGCGGGGCCTCATGGACACAAGGGGACCATTGTGGCAAAGCAGGGCCTCATGGAAGCATGGAGAGCATTGTGACATTGTGGGCAATCATGGAAGCATGGAGAGCATTGTGCCACTAAGGAAACTGATGGAACCAAGGCGATCCCTGGGACACAATGGAAGCACATGGAATCAAGGCTCCATGATGACTTTGGAGGGCCTCATGGAGCATAGCATCCATTGTGACACAGCAAGACCTCGTGGAACCAAGGAGCCTTTGTGATACTCCAGATGCGCATGGAAGCCAGGCTGCACTGAGACACAGCGGGGCCTTGTTGGAACCAAAGACACCTCTGCAAAAAGCAGGGGAGCTCACAGAACCAAGGAGTCCATTGTTACATTGTAGAAAATTATACATTACATTCTAGAAAACCTATGGAACCAAGGGGCTATTGTGACACAGTGGGGCCACATGGAAGCAATTGTCCATTATGACAATGTGGATCAAAGGTGAGCATGGTGACACTGCGGAACCTCATGGAAGCAAGGAGCCATTGTGACACAGTGGGGCCTCATGGAATCAAGGAGACCATGGTGACACAGGTGATGCACATGAAGCCAAGGAGCCATTGTGACCCAGTGGGGCCTCATGGAATCAAGGAGACCATGGTGACACAGGTGATGCACATGAAGCCAAGGAGCCATTGTGACACAGTGGGGCCTCATGGAATCAAGGAGACCATGGTGACACAGGTGATGCACATGAAGCCAAGGAGCCATTGTGACACAGTGGGGCCTGATGGAATCAAGGAGACCATGGTGACACAGGTGATGCACATGAAGCCAAGGAGCCATTGTGACACAGTGGGGCCTCATGGAATCAAGGAGACCATGGTGACACAGGTGATGCACATGAAGCCAAGGAGCCATTGTGACACAGTGGGGCCTCATGGAATCAAGGAGACCATGGTGACACAGGTGATGCACATGAAGCCAAGGAGCCATTGTGACCCAGTGGGGCCTCATGGAATCAAGGAGACCATGGTGACACAGGTGATGCACATGAAGCCAAGGAGCCATTGTGACACAGCGGGGCTTCTTCCCTTCAGCTCTGCAACTGGCTGTCCCAGCCCACAGCACTATGTGCCAACTGCTCTCCTCAGGACTCTGCCTGCACACAGGCCCAGAGAAGTTTTCCTGTTTGTAAGGAAAGAATGGAAAAGCCTGAGCAGCTTTCCTAAACAACAAACCCCACATGCTGAGTCCAGGCTGCCTGCAATGATGTCCCCTTTCTACAAGGGACACTGTGAGCAGGAATGATCTCTGAGAGCAGAATTCTCACAGTCTTTCCACGGAATTCTCTGTCCCTGTCCTTTCCCTGGCTCTCTGTTGCAGATGGAAGCTGCTGGTGCCTTTCTCATCTTGAAGCCCTCGTTTGATGCAAGCAGATGCTCCCAGGTGTGTTCAGCAGCTGTTGCTCAGTGTTGATGCAAAGCTTTTGTGTTCCTCATGGAAGCAAGGAGCCATTGTGACACTGCAGGGGCTCATGGCATCAAGGAGACAATTGTGACAGTACAGAACCTCCTAGAAACAAGGCTCCATGGTGACACCGTGGCGAATCATGGAATCAAGGAGCCCCTTGTGACACAGAGAGGCCGCCTGGAAGCAATGGTCCATTGTTACACTGCGGATTCAAGAAGACCATGGGGACAGCACGGAACCTCATGGAACCATCCGTCCATTGGGACACAGCGGGGCCTCATGGACACAAGGGGACCATTGTGGCAAAGCAGGGCCTCATGGAAGCATGGAGAGCATTGTGACATTGTGGGCAATCGTGGAAGCATGGAGAGCATTGTGCCACTAAGGAAACTGATGGAACCAAGGCGATCCCTGGGACACAATGGAAGCACATGGAATCAAGGCTCCATGATGACTTTGGAGGGCCTCATGGAGCACAGCATCCATTGTGACACAGCAAGACCTCGTGGAACCAAGGAGCCTTTGTGATACTCCAGATGCGCATGGAAGCCAGGGTGCACTGAGACACAGCAGGGCCTTGTTGGAACCAAAGACACCTCTGCAAAAAGCAGGGTAGCTCACAGAACCAAGGAGTCCATTGTTACATTGTAGAAAATTATACATTACATTCTAGAAAACCTATGGAACCAAGGGGCTATTGTGACACAGTGGGGCCACATGGAAGCAATTGTCCATTATGACAATGTGGATCAAAGGTGAGCATGGTGACACTGCGGAACCTCATGGAAGCAAGGAGCCATTGTGACACAGTGGGGCCTGATGGAATCAAGGAGACCATGGTGACACAGGTGATGCACATGAAGCCAAGGAGCCATTGTGACACAGTGGGGCCTCATGGAATCAAGGAGACCATGGTGACACAGGTGATGCACATGAAGCCAAGGAGCCATTGTGACCCAGTGGGGCCTCATGGAATCAAGGAGACCATGGTGACACAGGTGATGCACATGAAGCCAAGGAGCCATTGTGACACAGTGGGGCCTCATGGAATCAAGGAGACCATGGTGACACAGGTGATGCACATGAAGCCAAGGAGCCATTGTGACACAACCGGTCTTCTTCCCTTGAGCTCTGCAGCTGGCCGTCCCAGCCCACGGCACCATGTGCCATCTGCTCTCCTCAGGGCTCTGCCTGCACACAGGCCCAGGGAAGTTTTCCTGTTTGTAAGGAAAGAATGGAAAAGCCTGAGCAGGTTTCCTCAACAACAAACCCACATACTCAGTCCAGCCTGCTTGCAATGATGTCCCCTTTCTACAAGGGACACTGTGAGCAGGAATGATCTCTGAGAGCAGAATTCTCACAGTCTTTCCACTGAATTCTCTGTCCCTGTCCTTTGCCTGGCTCTCTGTTGCAGATGGAAGCTGCTGCTGCCATTCTCAGCTTGAAGCCCTCTTTTGATGCAAGCAGGTGCTCCCAGGTGTGTTCAGCAGCTGTTGCTCAGTGTTGATGCAAAGCTTTTGTGTTCCTCATGGAAGCAAGGAGCCATTGTGACACTGCAGGGGCTCATGGGATCAAGGAGACAATTGTGACACTACAGAACCTCCTAGAAACAAGGCTCCATGGTGACACCGTGGCGAATCATGGAATCAAGGAGCCCCTTGTGACACAGAGAGGCCGCCTGGAAGCAATGGTCCATTGTTACACTGCGGATTCAAGAAGACCATGGGGACAGCACGGAACCTCATGGAACCATCCGTCCATTGGGACACAGCGGGGCCTCATGGACACAAGGGGACCATTGTGGCAAAGCAGGGCCTCATGGAAGCATGGAGAGCATTGTGACATTGTGGGCAATCATGGAAGCATGGAGAGCATTGTGCCACTAAGGAAACTGATGGAACCAAGGCGATCACTGGGACACAATGGAAGCACATGGAATCAAGGCTCCATGATGACTTTGGAGGGCCTCATGGAGCACAGCATCCATTGTGACACAGCAAGACCTCGTGGAACCAAGGAGCCTTTGTGATACTCCAGATGCGCATGGAAGCCAGGCTGCACTGAGACACAGCGGGGCCTTGTTGGAACCAAAGACACCAGTGCAAAAAGCAGGGTAGCTCACAGAACCAAGGAGTCCATTGTTACATTGTAGAAAATTATACATTACATTCTAGAAAACCTATGGAACCAAGGGGCTATTGTGACACAGTGGGGCCACATGGAAGCAATTGTCCATTATGACAATGTGGATCAAAGGTGAGCATGGTGACACTGCGGAACCTCATGGAAGCAAGGAGCCATTGTGACACAGTGGGGCCTCATGGAATCAAGGAGACCATGGTGACACAGGTGATGCACATGAAGCCAAGGAGCCATTGTGACACAGTGGGGCCTCATGGAATCAAGGAGACCATGGTGACACAGGTGATGCACATGAAGCCAAGGAGCCATTGTGACCCAGCGGGGCTTCTTCCCTTCAGCTCTGCAGCTGGCTGTCCCAGCCCACAGCACCATGTGCCAAGTGCTCTCCTCAGGGCTCTGCCTGCACACAGGCCCAGAGAAGTTTTCCTGTTTCTAAGGAAAGAATGGAAAAGCCTGAGCAGGTTTCCTAAACAACAAACCCCACATGCTGAGTCCAGGCTGCCTGCAATGATGTCCCCTTTCTACAAGGGACACTGTGAGCAGGAATGTTGGGGTTTTAGTTTAGTCTTAGGTTTTCCTGTTAAAGGAATTTTCTCCCATATGCATGTTGCTAGGGGACAAATAGCTGTACTTAAGAAAGACAAAAAGGGGAGTGGGGCGGGCCTGGCTACTCTTTTGTCTACACCTGGGTGTGGGGACAGTTCGCTCTGAGCGTCCGGAGAGAGAAGCTGCAGAGAAAGGAGCTGCTGCTTCTTTCTTTTTGGCCGTTCTTTCTTCCTGCTGGAAGCAACGCCGGGACCCCAAAAGCCGCTTTTCCCTGCCCTGCTGGAGACCGAGCTGTGGCTGTCCTGCTCCGCTGCTGCTTCGAGCTTTCGCTACGCTGTAGCCCTGCCCGCCCTGCCTGCCTGGGCCTCCGTGGGTTTTTCCCATCTGGATACATCTCGTCTGCCACCCGGGATTTGCGTTCGTCCCTGCCGTTTCAGCCTGCTGTTCCTGAGAGTCCGGGATCGGCTGCCCAGCGGTTTGTGAAGCCTTTGTTCCATCCTTCCCGGGATCCCAGGGCACCAGAGCCGCGGGTTTCCCGAGCTCGCTCCGGAGCGCCCCCTGCAGCCGCGGGGGAACCATCGCACCTGCCCTGCTCACCGGGAGCCGCCAGCGCCCCTGCCGGCTGCGAGCGGAACTGCACCCGAGGGGAAACAGCCTGACAGCCGAGAAGGCTGGCACTGGGTTTGTGATTGCTGTTACTGCCATAGTTGTTGTTGTTTTGTTTGACTGGTTATATACATATATATATAGAGTAAAGAACTGTTATTCCTATTTCCCACATCTTTGCCTAAAGGCCCTTGATTTCAAAATATAATAACTTGGAGGGAAAAGGGGTTATATCTGCCACTTCAAGGGGGGCCTCTGCCTTCCTTAGCAGACGCCTGTCTTTAAAAACCGAGAGACAGGAATGATCTCTGGGAGCAGAATTCTCGCAGTCTTTCCACTGAATTCTCTGTCCCTGTCCTTTGCCTGGCTCTCTGTTGCAGATGGAAGCTGCTACTGCCTTTCTCTGCTTGAAGCCCTCTTTTGATGCAAGCAGGTGCTCCCAGGTGTGTTCAGCAGCTGTTGCTCAGTGTTGATGCAAAGCTTTTGTGTTCCTCATGGAAGCAAGGAGCCATTGTGACACTGCAGGGGCTCATGGGATCAAGGAGACAATTGTGACACTACAGAACCTCCTAGAAACAAGACTCCATGATGACACCGTGGGGAATCATGGAACCACATGGAAATGTGTTCCTCATGAGACGCAGCAGGGCCTTGTTGGAACCAAAGACACCTCTGCAAAAAGCAGGGTAGCTCACAGAACCAAGGAGTCCATTGTTACAATAGAAAACCTATGGAAGCAAGGAGACCATTGTGACCCAGTGGGGCCTCATGGAATCAAGGAGACCATGGTGACACAGGTGATGCACATGAAGTCAAGGAGCCATTGTGACACAGTGGGGCCTCATGGAATCAAGGAGACCATGGTGACACAGGTGATGCACATGAAGCCAAGGAGCCATTGTGACACAGCGGGGCTTCTTCCCTTCAGCTCTGCAGCTGGCTGTCCCAGCCCACAGCACCATGTGCCAAGTGCTCTCCTCAGGGCTCTGCCTGCACACAGGCCCAGAGAAGTTTTCCTGTTTCTAAGGAAAGAATGAAAAAGCCTGAGCAGGTTCCCTAGACAACCAAACCCACATGCTCAGTCCAGGCTGCCTGCAATGATGTCCCCTTTCTACAAGGGACACTGTGAGCAGGAATGATGTCTGGGAGCAGAATTCTCGCAGTCTTTCCACGGAATTCTCTGTCCCTGTCCTTTGCCTGGCTCTCTGTTGCAGATGGAAGCTGCTGGTGCCATTCTCAGCTTGAAGCCCTCTTTTGATGCAAGCAGATGCTCCCAGGTGCGTTCAGCAGCTGTTGCTCAGTGTTGATGCAAAGCTTTTGTGTTCCTCATGGAAGCAAGGAGCCATTGTGACACTGCAGGGGCTCATGGCATCAAGGAGACAATTGTGACACTACAGAACCTCCTAGAAACAAGGCTCCTTGGGGACACCATGGGGAATCATGGAACCACATGGAAATGTGTTCCTCATGAGACACAGCAGGGCCTTGTTGGAACCAAAGACACCTCTGCAAAAAGCAGGGTAGCTCACAGAACCAAGGAGTCCATTGTTACAATAGAAAACCTATGGAAGCAAGGAGACCATTGTGACACAGTGGGGCCACATGGAAGCCAAGGAGCCATTGTGACCCAGTGGGGCCTCATGGAATCAAGGAGACCATGGTGACACAGGTGATGCACATGAAGCCAAGGAGCCATTGTGACCCAGTGGGGCCTCATGGAATCAAGGAGACCATGGTGACACAGGTGATGCACATGAAGCCAAGGAGCCATTGTGACACAGCGGGGCTTCTTCCCTTCAGCTCTGCAGCTGGCTGTCCCAGCCCACAGCACTATGTGCCAACTGCTCTCCTCAGGACTCTGCCTGCACACAGGCCCAGAGAAGTTTTCCTGTTTGTAAGGAAAGAATGAAAAAGCCTGAGCAGCTTTCCTAAACAACAAACCCCACATGCTGAGTCCAGGCTGCCTGCAATGATGTCCCCTTTCTACAAGGGACACTGTGAGCAGGAATGATCTCTGAGAGCAGAATTCTCAGAGTCTTTCCACGGAATTCTCTGTCCCTGTCCTTTGCCTGGCTCTCTGTTGCAGATGGAAGCTGCTGGTGCCTTTCTCATCTTGAAGCCCTCGTTTGATGCAAGCAGATGCTCCCAGGTGTGTTCAGCCGCTGTTGCTCAGTGTTGATGCAAAGCTTTTGTGTTCCTCATGGAAGCAAGGAGCCATTGTGACACTGCAGGGGCTCATGGCATCAAGGAGACAATTGTGACACTACAGAACCTCCTAGAAACAAGACTCCATGATGACACCGTGGGGAATCATGGAACCACATGGAAATGTGTTCCTCATGAGACGCAGCAGGGCCTTGTTGGAACCAAAGACACCTCTACCAAAAGCAGGGTAGCTCACAGAACCAAGGAGTCCATTGTTACAATAGAAAACCTATGGAAGCAAGGAGACCATGGTGACACAGGTGATGCACATGAAGCCAAGGAGCCATTGTGACCCAGTGGGGCCTCATGGAATCAAGGAGACCATGGTGACACAGGTGATGCACATGAAGCCAAGGAGCCATTGTGACACAGTGGGGCCTCATGGAATCAAGGAGACCATGGTGACACAGGTGATGCACATGAAGCCAAGGAGCCATTGTGACACAGCGGGGCTTCTTCCCTTCAGCTCTGCAGCTGGCTGTCCCACACCGAGGCACCATGTGCCAAGTGCTCTCCTCAGGGCTCTGCCTGCACACAGGCCCAGGAGAAGATTTCCTGTTTGTAAGGAAAGAATGGAAAAGCCTGAGCAGGTTCCCTAGACAACCAAACCCACATGCTCAGTCCAGGCTGCCTGCAATGATGTCCCCTTTCTACAAGGAATACTGTGAGCAGGAATGATCTCTGGGAGCAGAATTCTCGCAGTCTTTCCACGGAATTCCCTGTCCCTGTCCTTTGCCTGGCTCTCTGTTGCAGATGGAAGCTGCTGCTGCCATTCTCTGCTTGAAGCCCTCTTTTGATGCAAGCAGGTGCTCCCAGGTGTGTTCAGCAGCTGTTGCTCAGTGTTGATGCAAAGCTTTTGTGTTCCTCATGGAAGCAAGGAGCCATTGTGACACTGCAGGGGCTCATGGCATCAAGGAGACAATTGTGACACTACAGAACCTCCTAGAAACAAGGCTCCATGGTGACACCGTGGCGAATCATGGAATCAAGGAGCCCCTTGTGACACAGAGAGGCCGCCTGGAAGCAATGGTCCATTGTTACACTGCGGATTCAAGAAGACCATGGGGACAGCACGGAACCTCATGGAACCATCCGTCCATTGGGACACAGCGGGGCCTCATGGACACAAGGGGACCATTGTGGCAAAGCAGGGCCTCATGGAAGCATGGAGAGCATTGTGACATTGTGGGCAATCATGGAAGCATGGAGAGCATTGTGCCACTAAGGAAACTGATGGAACCAAGGCGATCCCTGGGACACAATGGAAGCACATGGAATCAAGGTTCCATGATGACTTTGGAGGGCCTCATGGAGCACAGCATCCATTGTGACACAGCAAGACCTCGTGGAACCAAGGAGCCTTTGTGATACTCCAGATGCGCATGGAAGCCAGGCTGCACTGAGACACAGCGGGGCCTTGTTGGAACCAAAGACACCTCTGCAAAAAGCAGGGGAGCTCACAGAACCAAGGAGTCCATTGTTACATTGTAGAAAATTATACATTACATTCTAGAAAACCTATGGAACCAAGGGGCTATTGTGACACAGTAGGGCCACATGGAAGCAATTGTCCATTATGACAATGTGGATCAAAGGTGAGCATGGTGACACTGCGGAACCTCATGGAAGCAAGGAGCCATTGTGACACAGTGGGGCCTCATGGAATCAAGGAGACCATGGTGACACAGGTGATGCACATGAAGCCAAGGAGCCATTGTGACCCAGTGGGGCCTCATGGAATCAAGGAGACCATGGTGACACAGGTGATGCACATGAAGCCAAGGAGCCATTGTGACACAGTGGGGCCTCATGGAATCAAGGAGACCATGGTGACACAGGTGATGCACATGAAGCCAAGGAGCCATTGTGACACAGTGGGGCCTCATGGAATCAAGGAGACCATGGTGACACAGGTGATGCACATGAAGCCAAGGAGCCATTGTGACACAGTGGGGCCTCATGGAATCAAGGAGACCATGGTGACACAGGTGATGCACATGAAGCCAAGGGGCCATTGTGACACACTGGGGCCTCATGGAATCAAGGAGACCATGGTGACACAGGTGATGCACATGAAGCCAAGGAGCCATTGTGACACAGTGGGGCCTCATGGAATCAAGGAGACCATGGTGACACAGGTGATGCACATGAAGCCAAGGAGCCATTGTGACACAGTGGGGCCTCATGGAATCAAGGAGACCATGGTGACACAGGTGATGCACATGAAGCCAAGGAGCCATTGTGACACAGTGGGGCCTCATGGAATCAAGGAGACCATGGTGACACAGGTGATGCACATGAAGCCAAGGAGCCATTGTGACCCAGCGGGGCTTCTTCCCTTCAGCTCTGCAGCTGGCTGTCCCAGCCCACAGCACCATGTGCCAAGTGCTCTCCTCAGGGCTCTGCCTGCACACAGGCCCAGAGAAGTTTTCCTGTTTCTAAGGAAAGAATGGAAAAGCCTGAGCAGGTTTCCTAAACAACAAACCCCACATGCTGAGTCCAGGCTGCCTGCAATGATGTCCCCTTTCTACAAGGGACACTGTGAGCAGGAATGTTGGGGTTTTAGTTTAGTCTTAGGTTTTCCTGTTAAAGGAATTTTCTCCCATATGCATGTTGCTAGGGGACAAATAGCTGTACTTAAGAAAGACAAAAAGGGGAGTGGGGCGGGCCTGGCTACTCTTTTGTCTACACCTGGGTGTGGGGACAGTTCGCTCTGAGCGTCCGGAGAGAGAAGCTGCAGAGAAAGGAGCTGCTGCTTCTTTCTTTTTGGCCGTTCTTTCTTCCTGCTGGAAGCAACGCCGGGACCCCAAAAGCCGCTTTTCCCTGCCCTGCTGGAGACCGAGCTGTGGCTGTCCTGCTCCGCTGCTGCTTCGAGCTTTCGCTACGCTGTAGCCCTGCCCGCCCTGCCTGCCTGGGCCTCCGTGGGTTTTTCCCATCTGGATACATCTCGTCTGCCACCCGGGATTTGCGTTCGTCCCTGCCGTTTCAGCCTGCTGTTCCTGAGAGTCCGGGATCGGCTGCCCAGCGGTTTGTGAAGCCTTTGTTCCATCCTTCCCGGGATCCCAGGGCACCAGAGCCGCGGGTTTCCCGAGCTCGCTCCGGAGCGCCCCCTGCAGCCGCGGGGGAACCATCGCACCTGCCCTGCTCACCGGGAGCCGCCAGCGCCCCTGCCGGCTGCGAGCGGAACTGCACCCGAGGGGAAACAGCCTGACAGCCGAGAAGGCTGGCACTGGGTTTGTGATTGCTGTTACTGCCATAGTTGTTGTTGTTTTGTTTGACTGGTTATATACATATATATATAGAGTAAAGAACTGTTATTCCTATTTCCCACATCTTTGCCTAAAGGCCCTTGATTTCAAAATATAATAACTTGGAGGGAAAAGGGGTTATATCTGCCACTTCAAGGGGGGCCTCTGCCTTCCTTAGCAGACGCCTGTCTTTAAAAACCGAGAGACAGGAATGATCTCTGGGAGCAGAATTCTCGCAGTCTTTCCACTGAATTCTCTGTCCCTGTCCTTTGCCTGGCTCTCTGTTGCAGATGGAAGCTGCTACTGCCTTTCTCTGCTTGAAGCCCTCTTTTGATGCAAGCAGGTGCTCCCAGGTGTGTTCAGCAGCTGTTGCTCAGTGTTGATGCAAAGCTTTTGTGTTCCTCATGGAAGCAAGGAGCCATTGTGACACTGCAGGGGCTCATGGCATCAAGGAGACAATTGTGACACTACAGAACCTCCTAGAAACAAGACTCCATGATGACACCGTGGGGAATCATGGAACCACATGGAAATGTGTTCCTCATGAGACGCAGCAGGGCCTTGTTGGAACCAAAGACACCTCTGCAAAAAGCAGGGTAGCTCACAGAACCAAGGAGTCCATTGTTACAATAGAAAACCTATGGAAGCAAGGAGACCATTGTGACCCAGTGGGGCCTCATGGAATCAAGGAGACCATGGTGACACAGGTGATGCACATGAAGTCAAGGAGCCATTGTGACACAGTGGGGCCTCATGGAATCAAGGAGACCATGGTGACACAGGTGATGCACATGAAGCCAAGGAGCCATTGTGACACAGCGGGGCTTCTTCCCTTCAGCTCTGCAGCTGGCTGTCCCAGCCCACAGCACCATGTGCCAAGTGCTCTCCTCAGGGCTCTGCCTGCACACAGGCCCAGAGAAGTTTTCCTGTTTGTAAGGAAAGAATGAAAAAGCCTGAGCAGGTTCCCTAGACAACCAAACCCACATGCTCAGTCCAGGCTGCCTGCAATGATGTCCCCTTTCTACAAGGGACACTGTGAGCAGGAATGATGTCTGGGAGCAGAATTCTCGCAGTCTTTCCACGGAATTCTCTGTCCCTGTCCTTTGCCTGGCTCTCTGTTGCAGATGGAAGCTGCTGGTGCCATTCTCAGCTTGAAGCCCTCTTTTGATGCAAGCAGATGCTCCCAGGTGCGTTCAGCAGCTGTTGCTCAGTGTTGATGCAAAGCTTTTGTGTTCCTCATGGAAGCAAGGAGCCATTGTGACACTGCAGGGGCTCATGGCATCAAGGAGACAATTGTGACACTACAGAACCTCCTAGAAACAAGGCTCCTTGGGGACACCATGGGGAATCATGGAACCACATGGAAATGTGTTCCTCATGAGACACAGCAGGGCCTTGTTGGAACCAAAGACACCTCTGCAAAAAGCAGGGTAGCTCACAGAACCAAGGAGTCCATTGTTACAATAGAAAACCTATGGAAGCAAGGAGACCATTGTGACACAGTGGGGCCACATGGAAGCCAAGGAGCCATTGTGACCCAGTGGGGCCTCATGGAATCAAGGAGACCATGGTGACACAGGTGATGCACATGAAGCCAAGGAGCCATTGTGACCCAGTGGGGCCTCATGGAATCAAGGAGACCATGGTGACACAGGTGATGCACATGAAGCCAAGGAGCCATTGTGACACAGCGGGGCTTCTTCCCTTCAGCTCTGCAGCTGGCTGTCCCAGCCCACAGCACTATGTGCCAACTGCTCTCCTCAGGACTCTGCCTGCACACAGGCCCAGAGAAGTTTTCCTGTTTGTAAGGAAAGAATGAAAAAGCCTGAGCAGCTTTCCTAAACAACAAACCCCACATGCTGAGTCCAGGCTGCCTGCAATGATGTCCCCTTTCTACAAGGGACACTGTGAGCAGGAATGATCTCTGAGAGCAGAATTC
This sequence comes from Corvus hawaiiensis, assembly GCF_020740725.1. Classification (NCBI taxonomy): domain Eukaryota; kingdom Metazoa; phylum Chordata; class Aves; order Passeriformes; family Corvidae; genus Corvus; species Corvus hawaiiensis. Next base: position 151,272 of record NC_063240.1, on the reverse strand, counting down.
TCACAGTCTTTCCACGGAATTCTCTGTCCCTGTCCTTTCCCTGGCTCTCTGTTGCAGATGGAAGCTGCTGGTGCCTTTCTCATCTTGAAGCCCTCGTTTGATGCAAGCAGATGCTCCCAGGTGTGTTCAGCAGCTGTTGCTCAGTGTTGATGCAAAGCTTTTGTGTTCCTCATGGAAGCAAGGAGCCATTGTGACACTGCAGGGGCTCATGGCATCAAGGAGACAATTGTGACACTACAGAACCTCCTAGAAACAAGACTCCATGATGACACCGTGGGGAATCATGGAACCACATGGAAATGTGTTCCTCATGAGACGCAGCAGGGCCTTGTTGGAACCAAAGACACCTCTACCAAAAGCAGGGTAGCTCACAGAACCAAGGAGTCCATTGTTACAATAGAAAACCTATGGAAGCAAGGAGACCATGGTGACACAGGTGATGCACATGAAGCCAAGGAGCCATTGTGACCCAGTGGGGCCTCATGGAATCAAGGAGACCATGGTGACACAGGTGATGCACATGAAGCCAAGGAGCCATTGTGACACAGTGGGGCCTCATGGAATCAAGGAGACCATGGTGACACAGGTGATGCACATGAAGCCAAGGAGCCATTGTGACACAGCGGGGCTTCTTCCCTTGAGCTCTGCAGCTGGCTGTCCCACACCGAGGCACCATGTGCCAAGTGCTCTCCTCAGGGCTCTGCCTGCACACAGGCCCAGGAGAAGATTTCCTGTTTGTAAGGAAAGAATGGAAAAGCCTGAGCAGGTTCCCTAGACAACCAAACCCACATGCTCAGTCCAGGCTGCCTGCAATGATGTCCCCTTTCTACAAGGAATACTGTGAGCAGGAATGATGTCTGGGAGCAGAATTCTCGCAGTCTTTCCACGGAATTCCCTGTCCCTGTCCTTTGCCTGGCTCTCTGTTGCAGATGGAAGCTGCTGCTGCCATTCTCTGCTTGAAGCCCTCTTTTGATGCAAGCAGGTGCTCCCAGGTGTGTTCAGCAGCTGTTGCTCAGTGTTGATGCAAAGCTTTTGTGTTCCTCATGGAAGCAAGGAGCCATTGTGACACTGCAGGGGCTCATGGCATCAAGGAGACAATTGTGACACTACAGAACCTCCTAGAAACAAGGCTCCATGGTGACACCGTGGCGAATCATGGAATCAAGGAGCCCCTTGTGACACAGAGAGGCCGCCTGGAAGCAATGGTCCATTGTTACACTGCGGATTCAAGAAGACCATGGGGACAGCACGGAACCTCATGGAACCATCCGTCCATTGGGACACAGCGGGGCCTCATGGACACAAGGGGACCATTGTGGCAAAGCAGGGCCTCATGGAAGCATGGAGAGCATTGTGACATTGTGGGCAATCATGGAAGCATGGAGAGCATTGTGCCACTAAGGAAACTGATGGAACCAAGGCGATCCCTGGGACACAATGGAAGCACATGGAATCAAGGTTCCATGATGACTTTGGAGGGCCTCATGGAGCACAGCATCCATTGTGACACAGCAAGACCTCGTGGAACCAAGGAGCCTTTGTGATACTCCAGATGCGCATGGAAGCCAGGCTGCACTGAGACACAGCGGGGCCTTGTTGGAACCAAAGACACCTCTGCAAAAAGCAGGGGAGCTCACAGAACCAAGGAGTCCATTGTTACATTGTAGAAAATTATACATTACATTCTAGAAAACCTATGGAACCAAGGGGCTATTGTGACACAGTAGGGCCACATGGAAGCAATTGTCCATTATGACAATGTGGATCAAAGGTGAGCATGGTGACACTGCGGAACCTCATGGAAGCAAGGAGCCATTGTGACACAGTGGGGCCTCATGGAATCAAGGAGACCATGGTGACACAGGTGATGCACATGAAGCCAAGGAGCCATTGTGACCCAGTGGGGCCTCATGGAATCAAGGAGACCATGGTGACACAGGTGATGCACATGAAGCCAAGGAGCCATTGTGACACAGTGGGGCCTCATGGAATCAAGGAGACCATGGTGACACAGGTGATGCACATGAAGCCAAGGAGCCATTGTGACACAGTGGGGCCTCATGGAATCAAGGAGACCATGGTGACACAGGTGATGCACATGAAGCCAAGGAGCCATTGTGACACAGTGGGGCCTCATGGAATCAAGGAGACCATGGTGACACAGGTGATGCACATGAAGCCAAGGGGCCATTGTGACACACTGGGGCCTCATGGAATCAAGGAGACCATGGTGACACAGGTGATGCACATGAAGCCAAGGAGCCATTGTGACACAGTGGGGCCTCATGGAATCAAGGAGACCATGGTGACACAGGTGATGCACATGAAGCCAAGGAGCCATTGTGACACAGTGGGGCCTCATGGAATCAAGGAGACCATGGTGACACAGGTGATGCACATGAAGCCAAGGAGCCATTGTGACACAGTGGGGCCTCATGGAATCAAGGAGACCATGGTGACACAGGTGATGCACATGAAGCCAAGGAGCCATTGTGACCCAGCGGGGCTTCTTCCCTTCAGCTCTGCAGCTGGCTGTCCCAGCCCACAGCACCATGTGCCAAGTGCTCTCCTCAGGGCTCTGCCTGCACACAGGCCCAGAGAAGTTTTCCTGTTTCTAAGGAAAGAATGGAAAAGCCTGAGCAGGTTTCCTAAACAACAAACCCCACATGCTGAGTCCAGGCTGCCTGCAATGATGTCCCCTTTCTACAAGGGACACTGTGAGCAGGAATGTTGGGGTTTTAGTTTAGTCTTAGGTTTTCCTGTTAAAGGAATTTTCTCCCATATGCATGTTGCTAGGGGACAAATAGCTGTACTTAAGAAAGACAAAAAGGGGAGTGGGGCGGGCCTGGCTACTCTTTTGTCTACACCTGGGTGTGGGGACAGTTCGCTCTGAGCGTCCGGAGAGAGAAGCTGCAGAGAAAGGAGCTGCTGCTTCTTTCTTTTTGGCCGTTCTTTCTTCCTGCTGGAAGCAACGCCGGGACCCCAAAAGCCGCTTTTCCCTGCCCTGCTGGAGACCGAGCTGTGGCTGTCCTGCTCCGCTGCTGCTTCGAGCTTTCGCTACGCTGTAGCCCTGCCCGCCCTGCCTGCCTGGGCCTCCGTGGGTTTTTCCCATCTGGATACATCTCGTCTGCCACCCGGGATTTGCGTTCGTCCCTGCCGTTTCAGCCTGCTGTTCCTGAGAGTCCGGGATCGGCTGCCCAGCGGTTTGTGAAGCCTTTGTTCCATCCTTCCCGGGATCCCAGGGCACCAGAGCCGCGGGTTTCCCGAGCTCGCTCCGGAGCGCCCCCTGCAGCCGCGGGGGAACCATCGCACCTGCCCTGCTCACCGGGAGCCGCCAGCGCCCCTGCCGGCTGCGAGCGGAACTGCACCCGAGGGGAAACAGCCTGACAGCCGAGAAGGCTGGCACTGGGTTTGTGATTGCTGTTACTGCCATAGTTGTTGTTGTTTTGTTTGACTGGTTATATACATATATATATAGAGTAAAGAACTGTTATTCCTATTTCCCACATCTTTGCCTAAAGGCCCTTGATTTCAAAATATAATAACTTGGAGGGAAAAGGGGTTATATCTGCCACTTCAAGGGGGGCCTCTGCCTTCCTTAGCAGACGCCTGTCTTTAAAAACCGAGAGACAGGAATGATCTCTGGGAGCAGAATTCTCGCAGTCTTTCCACTGAATTCTCTGTCCCTGTCCTTTGCCTGGCTCTCTGTTGCAGATGGAAGCTGCTACTGCCTTTCTCTGCTTGAAGCCCTCTTTTGATGCAAGCAGGTGCTCCCAGGTGTGTTCAGCAGCTGTTGCTCAGTGTTGATGCAAAGCTTTTGTGTTCCTCATGGAAGCAAGGAGCCATTGTGACACTGCAGGGGCTCATGGCATCAAGGAGACAATTGTGACACTACAGAACCTCCTAGAAACAAGACTCCATGATGACACCGTGGGGAATCATGGAACCACATGGAAATGTGTTCCTCATGAGACGCAGCAGGGCCTTGTTGGAACCAAAGACACCTCTGCAAAAAGCAGGGTAGCTCACAGAACCAAGGAGTCCATTGTTACAATAGAAAACCTATGGAAGCAAGGAGACCATTGTGACCCAGTGGGGCCTCATGGAATCAAGGAGACCATGGTGACACAGGTGATGCACATGAAGTCAAGGAGCCATTGTGACACAGTGGGGCCTCATGGAATCAAGGAGACCATGGTGACACAGGTGATGCACATGAAGCCAAGGAGCCATTGTGACACAGCGGGGCTTCTTCCCTTCAGCTCTGCAGCTGGCTGTCCCAGCCCACAGCACCATGTGCCAAGTGCTCTCCTCAGGGCTCTGCCTGCACACAGGCCCAGAGAAGTTTTCCTGTTTGTAAGGAAAGAATGAAAAAGCCTGAGCAGGTTCCCTAGACAACCAAACCCACATGCTCAGTCCAGGCTGCCTGCAATGATGTCCCCTTTCTACAAGGGACACTGTGAGCAGGAATGATGTCTGGGAGCAGAATTCTCGCAGTCTTTCCACGGAATTCTCTGTCCCTGTCCTTTGCCTGGCTCTCTGTTGCAGATGGAAGCTGCTGGTGCCATTCTCAGCTTGAAGCCCTCTTTTGATGCAAGCAGATGCTCCCAGGTGCGTTCAGCAGCTGTTGCTCAGTGTTGATGCAAAGCTTTTGTGTTCCTCATGGAAGCAAGGAGCCATTGTGACACTGCAGGGGCTCATGGCATCAAGGAGACAATTGTGACACTACAGAACCTCCTAGAAACAAGGCTCCTTGGGGACACCATGGGGAATCATGGAACCACATGGAAATGTGTTCCTCATGAGACACAGCAGGGCCTTGTTGGAACCAAAGACACCTCTGCAAAAAGCAGGGTAGCTCACAGAACCAAGGAGTCCATTGTTACAATAGAAAACCTATGGAAGCAAGGAGACCATTGTGACACAGTGGGGCCACATGGAAGCCAAGGAGCCATTGTGACCCAGTGGGGCCTCATGGAATCAAGGAGACCATGGTGACACAGGTGATGCACATGAAGCCAAGGAGCCATTGTGACCCAGTGGGGCCTCATGGAATCAAGGAGACCATGGTGACACAGGTGATGCACATGAAGCCAAGGAGCCATTGTGACACAGCGGGGCTTCTTCCCTTCAGCTCTGCAGCTGGCTGTCCCAGCCCACAGCACTATGTGCCAACTGCTCTCCTCAGGACTCTGCCTGCACACAGGCCCAGAGAAGTTTTCCTGTTTGTAAGGAAAGAATGAAAAAGCCTGAGCAGCTTTCCTAAACAACAAACCCCACATGCTGAGTCCAGGCTGCCTGCAATGATGTCCCCTTTCTACAAGGGACACTGTGAGCAGGAATGATCTCTGAGAGCAGAATTCTCACAGTCTTTCCACGGAATTCTCTGTCCCTGTCCTTTCCCTGGCTCTCTGTTGCAGATGGAAGCTGCTGGTGCCTTTCTCATCTTGAAGCCCTCGTTTGATGCAAGCAGATGCTCCCAGGTGTGTTCAGCAGCTGTTGCTCAGTGTTGATGCAAAGCTTTTGTGTTCCTCATGGAAGCAAGGAGCCATTGTGACACTGCAGGGGCTCATGGCATCAAGGAGACAATTGTGACACTACAGAACCTCCTAGAAACAAGACTCCATGATGACACCGTGGGGAATCATGGAACCACATGGAAATGTGTTCCTCATGAGACGCAGCAGGGCCTTGTTGGAACCAAAGACACCTCTACCAAAAGCAGGGTAGCTCACAGAACCAAGGAGTCCATTGTTACAATAGAAAACCTATGGAAGCAAGGAGACCATGGTGACACAGGTGATGCACATGAAGCCAAGGAGCCATTGTGACCCAGTGGGGCCTCATGGAATCAAGGAGACCATGGTGACACAGGTGATGCACATGAAGCCAAGGAGCCATTGTGACACAGTGGGGCCTCATGGAATCAAGGAGACCATGGTGACACAGGTGATGCACATGAAGCCAAGGAGCCATTGTGACACAGCGGGGCTTCTTCCCTTGAGCTCTGCAGCTGGCTGTCCCACACCGAGGCACCATGTGCCAAGTGCTCTCCTCAGGGCTCTGCCTGCACACAGGCCCAGGAGAAGATTTCCTGTTTGTAAGGAAAGAATGGAAAAGCCTGAGCAGGTTCCCTAGACAACCAAACCCACATGCTCAGTCCAGGCTGCCTGCAATGATGTCCCCTTTCTACAAGGAATACTGTGAGCAGGAATGATCTCTGGGAGCAGAATTCTCGCAGTCTTTCCACGGAATTCCCTGTCCCTGTCCTTTGCCTGGCTCTCTGTTGCAGATGGAAGCTGCTGCTGCCATTCTCTGCTTGAAGCCCTCTTTTGATGCAAGCAGGTGCTCCCAGGTGTGTTCAGCAGCTGTTGCTCAGTGTTGATGCAAAGCTTTTGTGTTCCTCATGGAAGCAAGGAGCCATTGTGACACTGCAGGGGCTCATGGCATCAAGGAGACAATTGTGACACTACAGAACCTCCTAGAAACAAGGCTCCATGGTGACACCGTGGCGAATCATGGAATCAAGGAGCCCCTTGTGACACAGAGAGGCCGCCTGGAAGCAATGGTCCATTGTTACACTGCGGATTCAAGAAGACCATGGGGACAGCACGGAACCTCATGGAACCATCCGTCCATTGGGACACAGCGGGGCCTCATGGACACAAGGGGACCATTGTGGCAAAGCAGGGCCTCATGGAAGCATGGAGAGCATTGTGACATTGTGGGCAATCATGGAAGCATGGAGAGCATTGTGCCACTAAGGAAACTGATGGAACCAAGGCGATCCCTGGGACACAATGGAAGCACATGGAATCAAGGTTCCATGATGACTTTGGAGGGCCTCATGGAGCACAGCATCCATTGTGACACAGCAAGACCTCGTGGAACCAAGGAGCCTTTGTGATACTCCAGATGCGCATGGAAGCCAGGCTGCACTGAGACACAGCGGGGCCTTGTTGGAACCAAAGACACCTCTGCAAAAAGCAGGGGAGCTCACAGAACCAAGGAGTCCATTGTTACATTGTAGAAAATTATACATTACATTCTAGAAAACCTATGGAACCAAGGGGCTATTGTGACACAGTAGGGCCACATGGAAGCAATTGTCCATTATGACAATGTGGATCAAAGGTGAGCATGGTGACACTGCGGAACCTCATGGAAGCAAGGAGCCATTGTGACACAGTGGGGCCTCATGGAATCAAGGAGACCATGGTGACACAGGTGATGCACATGAAGCCAAGGAGCCATTGTGACCCAGTGGGGCCTCATGGAATCAAGGAGACCATGGTGACACAGGTGATGCACATGAAGCCAAGGAGCCATTGTGACACAGTGGGGCCTCATGGAATCAAGGAGACCATGGTGACACAGGTGATGCACATGAAGCCAAGGAGCCATTGTGACACAGTGGGGCCTCATGGAATCAAGGAGACCATGGTGACACAGGTGATGCACATGAAGCCAAGGAGCCATTGTGACACAGTGGGGCCTCATGGAATCAAGGAGACCATGGTGACACAGGTGATGCACATGAAGCCAAGGGGCCATTGTGACACACTGGGGCCTCATGGAATCAAGGAGACCATGGTGACACAGGTGATGCACATGAAGCCAAGGAGCCATTGTGACACAGTGGGGCCTCATGGAATCAAGGAGACCATGGTGACACAGGTGATGCACATGAAGCCAAGGAGCCATTGTGACACAGTGGGGCCTCATGGAATCAAGGAGACCATGGTGACACAGGTGATGCACATGAAGCCAAGGAGCCATTGTGACACAGTGGGGCCTCATGGAATCAAGGAGACCATGGTGACACAGGTGATGCACATGAAGCCAAGGAGCCATTGTGACCCAGCGGGGCTTCTTCCCTTCAGCTCTGCAGCTGGCTGTCCCAGCCCACAGCACCATGTGCCAAGTGCTCTCCTCAGGGCTCTGCCTGCACACAGGCCCAGAGAAGTTTTCCTGTTTCTAAGGAAAGAATGGAAAAGCCTGAGCAGGTTTCCTAAACAACAAACCCCACATGCTGAGTCCAGGCTGCCTGCAATGATGTCCCCTTTCTACAAGGGACACTGTGAGCAGGAATGTTGGGGTTTTAGTTTAGTCTTAGGTTTTCCTGTTAAAGGAATTTTCTCCCATATGCATGTTGCTAGGGGACAAATAGCTGTACTTAAGAAAGACAAAAAGGGGAGTGGGGCGGGCCTGGCTACTCTTTTGTCTACACCTGGGTGTGGGGACAGTTCGCTCTGAGCGTCCGGAGAGAGAAGCTGCAGAGAAAGGAGCTGCTGCTTCTTTCTTTTTGGCCGTTCTTTCTTCCTGCTGGAAGCAACGCCGGGACCCCAAAAGCCGCTTTTCCCTGCCCTGCTGGAGACCGAGCTGTGGCTGTCCTGCTCCGCTGCTGCTTCGAGCTTTCGCTACGCTGTAGCCCTGCCCGCCCTGCCTGCCTGGGCCTCCGTGGGTTTTTCCCATCTGGATACATCTCGTCTGCCACCCGGGATTTGCGTTCGTCCCTGCCGTTTCAGCCTGCTGTTCCTGAGAGTCCGGGATCGGCTGCCCAGCGGTTTGTGAAGCCTTTGTTCCATCCTTCCCGGGATCCCAGGGCACCAGAGCCGCGGGTTTCCCGAGCTCGCTCCGGAGCGCCCCCTGCAGCCGCGGGGGAACCATCGCACCTGCCCTGCTCACCGGGAGCCGCCAGCGCCCCTGCCGGCTGCGAGCGGAACTGCACCCGAGGGGAAACAGCCTGACAGCCGAGAAGGCTGGCACTGGGTTTGTGATTGCTGTTACTGCCATAGTTGTTGTTGTTTTGTTTGACTGGTTATATACATATATATATAGAGTAAAGAACTGTTATTCCTATTTCCCACATCTTTGCCTAAAGGCCCTTGATTTCAAAATATAATAACTTGGAGGGAAAAGGGGTTATATCTGCCACTTCAAGGGGGGCCTCTGCCTTCCTTAGCAGACGCCTGTCTTTAAAAACCGAGAGACAGGAATGATCTCTGGGAGCAGAATTCTCGCAGTCTTTCCACTGAATTCTCTGTCCCTGTCCTTTGCCTGGCTCTCTGTTGCAGATGGAAGCTGCTACTGCCTTTCTCTGCTTGAAGCCCTCTTTTGATGCAAGCAGGTGCTCCCAGGTGTGTTCAGCAGCTGTTGCTCAGTGTTGATGCAAAGCTTTTGTGTTCCTCATGGAAGCAAGGAGCCATTGTGACACTGCAGGGGCTCATGGCATCAAGGAGACAATTGTGACACTACAGAACCTCCTAGAAACAAGACTCCATGATGACACCGTGGGGAATCATGGAACCACATGGAAATGTGTTCCTCATGAGACGCAGCAGGGCCTTGTTGGAACCAAAGACACCTCTGCAAAAAGCAGGGTAGCTCACAGAACCAAGGAGTCCATTGTTACAATAGAAAACCTATGGAAGCAAGGAGACCATTGTGACCCAGTGGGGCCTCATGGAATCAAGGAGACCATGGTGACACAGGTGATGCACATGAAGTCAAGGAGCCATTGTGACACAGTGGGGCCTCATGGAATCAAGGAGACCATGGTGACACAGGTGATGCACATGAAGCCAAGGAGCCATTGTGACACAGCGGGGCTTCTTCCCTTCAGCTCTGCAGCTGGCTGTCCCAGCCCACAGCACCATGTGCCAAGTGCTCTCCTCAGGGCTCTGCCTGCACACAGGCCCAGAGAAGTTTTCCTGTTTGTAAGGAAAGAATGAAAAAGCCTGAGCAGGTTCCCTAGACAACCAAACCCACATGCTCAGTCCAGGCTGCCTGCAATGATGTCCCCTTTCTACAAGGGACACTGTGAGCAGGAATGATGTCTGGGAGCAGAATTCTCGCAGTCTTTCCACGGAATTCCCTGTCCCTGTCCTTTGCCTGGCTCTCTGTTGCAGATGGAAGCTGCTGGTGCCTTTCTCAGCTTGAAGCCCTCTTTTGATGCAAGCAGATGCTCCCAGGTGTGTTCAGCAGCTGTTGCTCAGTGTTGATGCAAAGCTTTTGTGTTCCTCATGGAAGCAAGGAGCCATTGTGACACTGCAGGGGCTCATGGCATCAAGGAGACAATTGTGACACTACAGAACCTCCTAGAAACAAGGCTCCATGGTGACACCGTGGGGAATCATGGAACCACATGGAAATGTGTTCCTCATGAGACGCAGCAGGGCCTTGTTGGAACCAAAGACACCTCTGCAAAAAGCAGGGTAGCTCACAGAACCAAGGAGTCCATTGTTACAGTAGAAAACCTATGGAAGCAAGGGGCCATTGTGACACAGTGGGGCCTCATGGAATCAAGGAGACCATGGTGACACAGGTGATGCACATGAAGCCAAGGAGCCATTGTGACACAGTGGGGCCTCATGGAATCAAGGAGACCATGGTGACACAGGTGATTCACATGAAGCCAAGGAGCCATTGTGACACAGTGGGGCCTCATGGAATCAAGGAGACCATGGTGACACAGGTGATGCACATGAACCCAAGGAGCCATTGTGACACAACCGGTCTTCTTCCCTTCAGCTCTGCAGCTGGCCGTCCCAGCCCACGGCACCATGTGCCATCTGCTCTCCTCAGGGCTCTGCCTGCACACAGGCCCAGGAAAGTTTTCCTGATGTAAGGAAAGAATGGAAAAGCCTGAGCAGGTTTCCTGAACAACAAACCCACATACTCAGTCCAGCCTGCTTGCAATGATGTCCCCTTTCTACAAGGGACACTGTGAGCAGGAATGATCTCTGAGAGCAGAATTCTCACAGTCTTTCCACTGAATTCTCTGTCCCTGTCCTTTGCCTGGCTCTCTGTTGCAGATGGAAGCTGCTGCTGCCATTCTCTGCTTGAAGCCCTCTTTTGATGCAAGCAGGTGCTCCCAGGTGTGTTCAGCAGCTGTTGCTCAGTGTTGATGCAAAGCTTTTGTGTTCCTCATGGAAGCAAGGAGCCATTGTGACACTGCAGGGGCTCATGGCATCAAGGAGACAATTGTGACACTACAGAACCTCCTAGAAACAAGGCTCCATGGTGACACCGTGGCGAATCATGGAATCAAGGAGCCCCTTGTGACACAGAGAGGCCGCCTGGAAGCAATGGTCCATTGTTACACTGCGGATTCAAGAAGACCATGGGGACAGCACGGAACCTCATGGAACCATCCGTCCATTGGGACACAGCGGGGCCTCATGGACACAAGGGGACCATTGTGGCAAAGCAGGGCCTCATGGAAGCATGGAGAGCATTGTGACATTGTGGGCAATCATGGAAGCATGGAGAGCATTGTGCCACTAAGGAAACTGATGGAACCAAGGCGATCACTGGGACACAATGGAAGCACATGGAATCAAGGCTCCATGATGACTTTGGAGGGCCTCATGGAGCATAGCATCCATTGTGACACAGCAAGACCTCGTGGAACCAAGGAGCCTTTGTGATACTCCAGATGCGCATGGAAGCCAGGCTGCACTGAGACACAGCGGGGCCTTGTTGGAACCAAAGACACCTCTGCAAAAAGCAGGGGAGCTCACAGAACCAAGGAGTCCATTGTTACATTGTAGAAAATTATACATTACATTCTAGAAAACCTATGGAACCAAGGGGCTATTGTGACACAGTGGGGCCACATGGAAGCAATTGTCCATTATGACAATGTGGATCAAAGGTGAGCATGGTGACACTGCGGAACCTCATGGAAGCAAGGAGCCATTGTGACACAGTGGGGCCTGATGGAATCAAGGAGACCATGGTGACACAGGTGATGCACATGAAGCCAAGGAGCCATTGTGACCCAGTGGGGCCTGATGGAATCAAGGAGACCATGGTGACACAGGTGATGCACATGAAGCCAAGGAGCCATTGTGACACAGTGGGGCCTCATGGAATCAAGGAGACCATGGTGACACAGGTGATGCACATGAAGCCAAGGAGCCATTGTGACACAGTGGGGCCTCATGGAATCAAGGAGACCATGGTGACACAGGTGATGCACATGAAGCCAAGGAGCCATTGTGACACAGTGGGGCCTCATGGAATCAAGGAGACCATGGTGACACAGGTGATGCACATGAAGCCAAGGAGCCATTGTGACCCAGTGGGGCCTCATGGAATCAAGGAGACCATGGTGACACAGGTGATGCACATGAAGCCAAGGAGCCATTGTGACACAGCGGGGCTTCTTCCCTTCAGCTCTGCAACTGGCTGTCCCAGCCCACAGCACTATGTGCCAACTGCTCTCCTCAGGACTCTGCCTGCACACAGGCCCAGAGAAGTTTTCCTGTTTGTAAGGAAAGAATGGAAAAGCCTGAGCAGCTTTCCTAAACAACAAACCCCACATGCTGAGTCCAGGCTGCCTGCAATGATGTCCCCTTTCTACAAGGGACACTGTGAGCAGGAATGATCTCTGAGAGCAGAATTCTCACAGTCTTTCCACGGAATTCTCTGTCCCTGTCCTTTCCCTGGCTCTCTGTTGCAGATGGAAGCTGCTGGTGCCTTTCTCATCTTGAAGCCCTCGTTTGATGCAAGCAGATGCTCCCAGGTGTGTTCAGCAGCTGTTGCTCAGTGTTGATGCAAAGCTTTTGTGTTCCTCATGGAAGCAAGGAGCCATTGTGACACTGCAGGGGCTCATGGCATCAAGGAGACAATTGTGACAGTACAGAACCTCCTAGAAACAAGGCTCCATGGTGACACCGTGGGGAATCATGGAATCAAGGAGCCCCTTGTGACACAGAGAGGCCGCCTGGAAGCAATGGTCCATTGTTACACTGCGGATTCAAGAAGACCATGGGGACAGCACGGAACCTCATGGAACCATCCGTCCATTGGGACACAGCGGGGCCTCATGGACACAAGGGGACCATTGTGGCAAAGCAGGGCCTCATGGAAGCATGGAGAGCATTGTGACATTGTGGGCAATCGTGGAAGCATGGAGAGCATTGTGCCACTAAGGAAACTGATGGAACCAAGGCGATCCCTGGGACACAATGGAAGCACATGGAATCAGGGCTCCATGATGACTTTGGAGGGCCTCATGGAGCACAGCATCCATTGTGACACAGCAAGACCTCGTGGAACCAAGGAGCCTTTGTGATACTCCAGATGCGCATGGAAGCCAGGGTGCACTGAGACACAGCAGGGCCTTGTTGGAACCAAAGACACCTCTGCAAAAAGCAGGGTAGCTCACAGAACCAAGGAGTCCATTGTTACATTGTAGAAAATTATACATTACATTCTAGAAAACCTATGGAACCAAGGGGCTATTGTGACACAGTGGGGCCACATGGAAGCAATTGTCCATTATGACAATGTGGATCAAAGGTGAGCATGGTGACACTGCGGAACCTCATGGAAGCAAGGAGCCATTGTGACGCAGTGGGGCCTCATGGAATCAAGGAGACCATGGTGACACAGGTGATGCACATGAAGCCAAGGAGCCATTGTGACCCAGTGGGGCCTCATGGAATCAAGGAGACCATGGTGACACAGGTGATGCACATGAAGCCAAGGAGCCATTGTGACACAGTGGGGCCTCATGGAATCAAGGAGACCATGGTGACACAGGTGATGCACATGAAGCCAAGGAGCCATTGTGACACAACCGGTCTTCTTCCCTTGAGCTCTGCAGCTGGCGGTCCCAGCCCACGGCACCATGTGCCATCTGCTCTCCTCAGGGCTCTGCCTGCACACAGGCCCAGGGAAGTTTTCCTGTTTGTAAGGAAAGAATGGAAAAGCCTGAGCAGGTTTCCTGAACAACAAACCCACATACTCAGTCCAGCCTGCTTGCAATGATGTCCCCTTTCTACAAGGGACACTGTGAGCAGGAATGATCTCTGAGAGCAGAATTCTCACAGTCTTTCCACTGAATTCTCTGTCCCTGTCCTTTGCCTGGCTCTCTGTTGCAGATGGAAGCTGCTGCTGCCATTCTCAGCTTGAAGCCCTCTTTTGATGCAAGCAGGTGCTCCCAGGTGTGTTCAGCAGCTGTTGCTCAGTGTTGATGCAAAGCTTTTGTGTTCCTCATGGAAGCAAGGAGCCATTGTGACACTGCAGGGGCTCATGGGATCAAGGAGACAATTGTGACACTACAGAACCTCCTAGAAACAAGGCTCCATGGTGACACCGTGGCGAATCATGGAATCAAGGAGCCCCTTGTGACACAGAGAGGCCGCCTGGAAGCAATGGTCCATTGTTACACTGCGGATTCAAGAAGACCATGGGGACAGCACGGAACCTCATGGAACCATCCATCCATTGGGACACAGCGGGGCCTCATGGACACAAGGGGACCATTGTGGCAAAGCAGGGCCTCATGGAAGCATGGAGAGCATTGTGACATTGTGGGCAATCATGGAAGCATGGAGAGCATTGTGCCACTAAGGAAACTGATGGAACCAAGGCGATCACTGGGACACAATGGAAGCACATGGAATCAAGGCTCCATGATGACTTTGGAGGGCCTCATGGAGCACAGCATCCATTGTGACACAGCAAGACCTCGTGGAACCAAGGAGCCTTTGTGATACTCCAGATGCGCATGGAAGCCAGGCTGCACTGAGACACAGCGGGGCCTTGTTGGAACCAAAGACACCTCTGCAAAAAGCAGGGTAGCTCACAGAACCAAGGAGTCCATTGTTACATTGTAGAAAATTATACATTACATTCTAGAAAACCTATGGAACCAAGGGGCTATTGTGACACAGTGGGGCCACATGGAAGCAATTGTCCATTATGACAATGTGGATCAAAGGTGAGCATGGTGACACTGCGGAACCTCATGGAAGCAAGGAGCCATTGTGACACAGTGGGGCCTCATGGAATCAAGGAGACCATGGTGACACAGGTGATGCACATGAAGCCAAGGAGCCATTGTGACCCAGTGGGGCCTCATGGAATCAAGGAGACCATGGTGACACAGGTGATGCACATGAAGCCAAGGAGCCATTGTGACCCAGCGGTGCTTCTTCCCTTCAGCTCTGCATCTGGCTGTCCCAGCCCACAGCACCATGTGCCAAGTGCTCTCCTCAGGGCTCTGCCTGCACACAGGCCCAGAGAAGTTTTCCTGTTTGTAAGGAAAGAATGGAAAAGCCTGAGCAGGTTTCCTAAACAACAAACCCCACATGCTGAGTCCAGGCTGCCTGCAATGATGTCCCCTTTCTACAAGGGACACTGTGAGCAGGAATGTTGGGGTTTTAGTTTAGTCTTAGGTTTTCCTGTTAAAGGAATTTTCTCCCATATGCATGTTGCTAGGGGACAAATAGCTGTACTTAAGAAAGACAAAAAGGGGAGTGGGGCGGGCCTGGCTACTCTTTTGTCTACACCTGGGTGTGGGGACAGTTCGCTCTGAGCGTCCGGAGAGAGAAGCTGCAGAGAAAGGAGCTGCTGCTTCTTTCTTTTTGGCCGTTCTTTCTTCCTGCTGGAAGCAACGCCGGGACCCCAAAAGCCGCTTTTCCCTGCCCTGCTGGAGACCGAGCTGTGGCTGTCCTGCTCCGCTGCTGCTTCGAGCTTTCGCTACGCTGTAGCCCTGCCCGCCCTGCCTGCCTGGGCCTCCGTGGGTTTTTCCCATCTGGATACATCTCGTCTGCCACCCGGGATTTGCGTTCGTCCCTGCCGTTTCAGCCTGCTGTTCCTGAGAGTCCGGGATCGGCTGCCCAGCGGTTTGTGAAGCCTTTGTTCCATCCTTCCCGGGATCCCAGGGCACCAGAGCCGCGGGTTTCCCGAGCTCGCTCCGGAGCGCCCCCTGCAGCCGCGGGGGAACCATCGCACCTGCCCTGCTCACCGGGAGCCGCCAGCGCCCCTGCCGGCTGCGAGCGGAACTGCACCCGAGGGGAAACAGCCTGACAGCCGAGAAGGCTGGCACTGGGTTTGTGATTGCTGTTACTGCCATAGTTGTTGTTGTTTTGTTTGACTGGTTATATACATATATATATAGAGTAAAGAACTGTTATTCCTATTTCCCACATCTTTGCCTAAAGGCCCTTGATTTCAAAATATAATAACTTGGAGGGAAAAGGGGTTATATCTGCCACTTCAAGGGGGGCCTCTGCCTTCCTTAGCAGACGCCTGTCTTTAAAAACCGAGAGACCGGAATGATCTCTGGGAGCAGAATTCTCGCAGTCTTTCCACTGAATTCTCTGTCCCTGTCCTTTGCCTGGCTCTCTGTTGCAGATGGAAGCTGCTACTGCCTTTCTCTGCTTGAAGCCCTCTTTTGATGCAAGCAGGTGCTCCCAGGTGTGTTCAGCAGCTGTTGCTCAGTGTTGATGCAAAGCTTTTGTGTTCCTCATGGAAGCAAGGAGCCATTGTGACACTGCAGGGGCTCATGGCATCAAGGAGACAATTGTGACACTACAGAACCTCCTAGAAACAAGACTCCATGATGACACCGTGGGGAATCATGGAACCACATGGAAATGTGTTCCTCATGAGACGCAGCAGGGCCTTGTTGGAACCAAAGACACCTCTGCAAAAAGCAGGGTAGCTCACAGAACCAAGGAGTCCATTGTTACAATAGAAAACCTATGGAAGCAAGGAGACCATTGTGACCCAGTGGGGCCTCATGGAATCAAGGAGACCATGGTGACACAGGTGATGCACATGAAGTCAAGGAGCCATTGTGACACAGTGGGGCCTCATGGAATCAAGGAGACCATGGTGACACAGGTGATGCACATGAAGCCAAGGAGCCATTGTGACACAGCGGGGCTTCTTCCCTTGAGCTCTGCAGCTGGCTGTCCCACACCGAGGCACCATGTGCCAAGTGCTCTCCTCAGGGCTCTGCCTGCACACAGGCCCAGGAGAAGTTTTCCTGTTTGTAAGGAAAGAATGGAAAAGCCTGAGCAGGTTCCCTAGACAACCAAACCCACATGCTCAGTCCAGGCTGCCTGCAATGATGTCCCCTTTCTACAAGGAATACTGTGAGCAGGAATGATCTCTGGGAGCAGAATTCTCGCAGTCTTTCCACGGAATTCCCTGTCCCTGTCCTTTGCCTGGCTCTCTGTTGCAGATGGAAGCTGCTGCTGCCATTCTCTGCTTGAAGCCCTCTTTTGATGCAAGCAGGTGCTCCCAGGTGTGTTCAGCAGCTGTTGCTCAGTGTTGATGCAAAGCTTTTGTGTTCCTCATGGAAGCAAGGAGCCATTGTGACACTGCAGGGGCTCATGGCATCAAGGAGACAATTGTGACACTACAGAACCTCCTAGAAACAAGGCTCCATGGTGACACCGTGGGGAATCATGGAATCAAGGAGCCCCTTGTGACACAGAGAGGCCGCCTGGAAGCAATGGTCCATTGTTACACTGCGGATTCAAGAAGACCATGGGGACAGCACGGAACCTCATGGAACCATCCGTCCATTGGGACACAGCGGGGCCTCATGGACACAAGGGGACCATTGTGGCAAAGCAGGGCCTCATGGAAGCATGGAGAGCATTGTGACATTGTGGGCAATCATGGAAGCATGGAGAGCATTGTGCCACTAAGGAAACTGATGGAACCAAGGCGATCCCTGGGACACAATGGAAGCACATGGAATCAAGGCTCCATGATGACTTTGGAGGGCCTCATGGAGCACAGCATCCATTGTGACACAGCAAGACCTCGTGGAACCAAGGAGCCTTTGTGATACTCCAGATGCGCATGGAAGCCAGGCTGCACTGAGACACAGCGGGGCCTTGTTGGAACCAAAGACACCTCTGCAAAAAGCAGGGGAGCTCACAGAACCAAGGAGTCCATTGTTACATTGTAGAAAATTATACATTACATTCTAGAAAACCTATGGAACCAAGGGGCTATTGTGACACAGTAGGGCCACATGGAAGCAATTGTCCATTATGACAATGTGGATCAAAGGTGAGCATGGTGACACTGCGGAACCTCATGGAAGCAAGGAGCCATTGTGACACAGTGGGGCCTCATGGAATCAAGGAGACCATGGTGACACAGGTGATGCACATGAAGCCAAGGAGCCATTGTGACACAGTGGGGCCTCATGGAATCAAGGAGACCATGGTGACACAGGTGATGCACATGAAGCCAAGGAGCCATTGTGACACAGTGGGGCCTCATGGAATCAAGGAGACCATGGTGACACAGGTGATGCACATGAAGCCAAGGAGCCATTGTGACACAGTGGGGCCTCATGGAATCAAGGAGACCATGGTGACACAGGTGATGCACATGAAGCCAAGGAGCCATTGTGACACAGTGGGGCCTCATGGAATCAAGGAGACCATGGTGACACAGGGGATGCACATGAAGCCAAGGGGCCATTGTGACACAGTGGGGCCTCATGGAATCAAGGAGACCATGGTGACACAGGTGATGCACATGAAGCCAAGGAGCCATTGTGACACAGTGGGGCCTCATGGAATCAAGGACACCATGGTGACACAGGTGATGCACATGAAGCCAAGGAGCCATTGTGACACAGTGGGGCCTCATGGAATCAAGGAGACCATGGTGACACAGGTGATGCACATGAAGCCAAGGAGCCATTGTGACACAGTGGGGCCTCATGGAATCAAGGAGACCATGGTGACACAGGTGATGCACATGAAGCCAAGGAGCCATTGTGACACAGCGGGGCTTCTTCCCTTCAGCTCTGCAGCTGGCTGTCCCACACCGAGGCACCATGTGCCAAGTGCTCTCCTCAGGGCTCTGCCTGCACACAGGCCCAGAGAAGTTTTCCTGTTTGTAAGGAAAGAATGAAAAAGCCTGAGCAGGTTCCCTAGACAACCAAACCCACATGCTGAGTCCAGGCTGCCTGCAATGATGTCCCCTTTCTACAAGGGACACTGTGAGCAGGAATGATCTCTGGGAGCAGAATTCTCGCAGTCTTTCCACGGAATTCCCTGTCCCTGTCCTTTGCCTGGCTCTCTGTTGCAGATGGAAGCTGCTGGTGCCTTTCTCAGCTTGAAGCCCTCTTTTGATGCAAGCAGATGCTCCCAGGTGTGTTCAGCAGCTGTTGCTCAGTGTTGATGCAAAGCTTTTGTGTTCCTCATGGAAGCAAGGAGCCATTGTGACACTGCAGGGGCTCATGGCATCAAGGAGACAATTGTGACACTACAGAACCTCCTAGAAACAAGGCTCCATGGTGACACCGTGGGGAATCATGGAACCACATGGAAATGTGTTCCTCATGAGACGCAGCAGGGCCTTGTTGGAACCAAAGACACCTCTGCAAAAAGCAGGGTAGCTCACAGAACCAAGGAGTCCATTGTTACAATAGAAAACCTATGGAAGCAAGGGGCCATTGTGACACAGTGGGGCCTCATGGAATCAAGGAGACCATGGTGACACAGGTGATGCACATGAAGCCAAGGAGCCATTGTGACACAGTGGGGCCTCATGGAATCAAGGAGACCATGGTGACACAGGTGATTCACATGAAGCCAAGGAGCCATTGTGACACAGTGGGGCCTCATGGAATCAAGGAGACCATGGTGACACAGGTGATGCACATGAACCCAAGGAGCCATTGTGACACAACCGGTCTTCTTCCCTTCAGCTCTGCAGCTGGCCGTCCCAGCCCACGGCACCATGTGCCATCTGCTCTCCTCAGGGCTCTGCCTGCACACAGGCCCAGGAAAGTTTTCCTGATGTAAGGAAAGAATGGAAAAGCCTGAGCAGGTTTCCTGAACAACAAACCCACATACTCAGTCCAGCCTGCTTGCAATGATGTCCCCTTTCTACAAGGGACACTGTGAGCAGGAATGATCTCTGAGAGCAGAATTCTCACAGTCTTTCCACTGAATTCTCTGTCCCTGTCCTTTGCCTGGCTCTCTGTTGCAGATGGAAGCTGCTGCTGCCATTCTCTGCTTGAAGCCCTCTTTTGATGCAAGCAGGTGCTCCCAGGTGTGTTCAGCAGCTGTTGCTCAGTGTTGATGCAAAGCTTTTGTGTTCCTCATGGAAGCAAGGAGCCATTGTGACACTGCAGGGGCTCATGGGATCAAGGAGACAATTGTGACACTACAGAACCTCCTAGAAACAAGGCTCCATGGTGACACCGTGGGGAATCATGGAATCAAGGAGCCCCTTGTGACACAGAGAGGCCGCCTGGAAGCAATGGTCCATTGTTACACTGCGGATTCAAGAAGACCATGGGGACAGCACGGAACCTCATGGAACCATCCGTCCATTGGGACACAGCGGGGCCTCATGGACACAAGGGGACCATTGTGGCAAAGCAGGGCCTCATGGAAGCATGGAGAGCATTGTGACATTGTGGGCAATCATGGAAGCATGGAGAGCATTGTGCCACTAAGGAAACTGATGGAACCAAGGCGATCCCTGGGACACAATGGAAGCACATGGAATCAAGGCTCCATGATGACTTTGGAGGGCCTCATGGAGCATAGCATCCATTGTGACACAGCAAGACCTCGTGGAACCAAGGAGCCTTTGTGATACTCCAGATGCGCATGGAAGCCAGGCTGCACTGAGACACAGCGGGGCCTTGTTGGAACCAAAGACACCTCTGCAAAAAGCAGGGGAGCTCACAGAACCAAGGAGTCCATTGTTACATTGTAGAAAATTATACATTACATTCTAGAAAACCTATGGAACCAAGGGGCTATTGTGACACAGTGGGGCCACATGGAAGCAATTGTCCATTATGACAATGTGGATCAAAGGTGAGCATGGTGACACTGCGGAACCTCATGGAAGCAAGGAGCCATTGTGACACAGTGGGGCCTCATGGAATCAAGGAGACCATGGTGACACAGGTGATGCACATGAAGCCAAGGAGCCATTGTGACCCAGTGGGGCCTGATGGAATCAAGGAGACCATGGTGACACAGGTGATGCACATGAAGCCAAGGAGCCATTGTGACACAGTGGGGCCTCATGGAATCAAGGAGACCATGGTGACACAGGTGATGCACATGAAGCCAAGGAGCCATTGTGACACAGTGGGGCCTGATGGAATCAAGGAGACCATGGTGACATAGGTGATGCACATGAAGCCAAGGAGCCATTGTGACACAGTGGGGCCTCATGGAATCAAGGAGACCATGGTGACACAGGTGATGCACATGAAGCCAAGGAGCCATTGTGACACAGTGGGGCCTCATGGAATCAAGGAGACCATGGTGACACAGGTGATGCACATGAAGCCAAGGAGCCATTGTGACACAGTGGGGCCTCATGGAATCAAGGAGACCATGGTGACACAGGTGATGCACATGAAGCCAAGGAGCCATTGTGACACAGCGGGGCTTCTTCCCTTCAGCTCTGCAACTGGCTGTCCCAGCCCACAGCACTATGTGCCAACTGCTCTCCTCAGGACTCTGCCTGCACACAGGCCCAGAGAAGTTTTCCTGATGTAAGGAAAGAATGGAAAAGCCTGAGCAGCTTTCCTAAACAACAAACCCCACATGCTGAGTCCAGGCTGCCTGCAATGATGTCCCCTTTCTACAAGGGACACTGTGAGCAGGAATGATCTCTGAGAGCAGAATTCTCACAGTCTTTCCACGGAATTCTCTGTCCCTGTCCTTTCCCTGGCTCTCTGTTGCAGATGGAAGCTGCTGGTGCCTTTCTCATCTTGAAGCCCTCGTTTGATGCAAGCAGATGCTCCCAGGTGTGTTCAGCAGCTGTTGCTCAGTGTTGATGCAAAGCTTTTGTGTTCCTCATGGAAGCAAGGAGCCATTGTGACACTGCAGGGGCTCATGGCATCAAGGAGACAATTGTGACAGTACAGAACCTCCTAGAAACAAGGCTCCATGGTGACACCGTGGCGAATCATGGAATCAAGGAGCCCCTTGTGACACAGAGAGGCCGCCTGGAAGCAATGGTCCATTGTTACACTGCGGATTCAAGAAGACCATGGGGACAGCACGGAACCTCATGGAACCATCCGTCCATTGGGACACAGCGGGGCCTCATGGACACAAGGGGACCATTGTGGCAAAGCAGGGCCTCATGGAAGCATGGAGAGCATTGTGACATTGTGGGCAATCGTGGAAGCATGGAGAGCATTGTGCCACTAAGGAAACTGATGGAACCAAGGCGATCCCTGGGACACAATGGAAGCACATGGAATCAAGGCTCCATGATGACTTTGGAGGGCCTCATGGAGCACAGCATCCATTGTGACACAGCAAGACCTCGTGGAACCAAGGAGCCTTTGTGATACTCCAGATGCGCATGGAAGCCAGGGTGCACTGAGACACAGCAGGGCCTTGTTGGAACCAAAGACACCTCTGCAAAAAGCAGGGTAGCTCACAGAACCAAGGAGTCCATTGTTACATTGTAGAAAATTATACATTACATTCTAGAAAACCTATGGAACCAAGGGGCTATTGTGACACAGTGGGGCCACATGGAAGCAATTGTCCATTATGACAATGTGGATCAAAGGTGAGCATGGTGACACTGCGGAACCTCATGGAAGCAAGGAGCCATTGTGACACAGGTGATGCACATGAAGCCAAGGAGCCATTGTGACACAGTGGGGCCTCATGGAATCAAGGAGACCATGGTGACACAGGTGATGCACATGAAGCCAAGGAGCCATTGTGACCCAGTGGGGCCTCATGGAATCAAGGAGACCATGGTGACACAGGTGATGCACATGAAGCCAAGGAGCCATTGTGACACAGTGGGGCCTCATGGAATCAAGGAGACCATGGTGACACAGGTGATGCACATGAAGCCAAGGAGCCATTGTGACACAACCGGTCTTCTTCCCTTGAGCTCTGCAGCTGGCCGTCCCAGCCCACGGCACCATGTGCCATCTGCTCTCCTCAGGGCTCTGCCTGCACACAGGCCCAGGGAAGTTTTCCTGTTTGTAAGGAAAGAATGGAAAAGCCTGAGCAGGTTTCCTCAACAACAAACCCACATACTCAGTCCAGCCTGCTTGCAATGATGTCCCCTTTCTACAAGGGACACTGTGAGCAGGAATGATCTCTGAGAGCAGAATTCTCACAGTCTTTCCACTGAATTCTCTGTCCCTGTCCTTTGCCTGGCTCTCTGTTGCAGATGGAAGCTGCTGCTGCCATTCTCAGCTTGAAGCCCTCTTTTGATGCAAGCAGGTGCTCCCAGGTGTGTTCAGCAGCTGTTGCTCAGTGTTGATGCAAAGCTTTTGTGTTCCTCATGGAAGCAAGGAGCCATTGTGACACTGCAGGGGCTCATGGGATCAAGGAGACAATTGTGACACTACAGAACCTCCTAGAAACAAGGCTCCATGGTGACACCGTGGCGAATCATGGAATCAAGGAGCCCCTTGTGACACAGAGAGGCCGCCTGGAAGCAATGGTCCATTGTTACACTGCGGATTCAAGAAGACCATGGGGACAGCACGGAACCTCATGGAACCATCCGTCCATTGGGACACAGCGGGGCCTCATGGACACAAGGGGACCATTGTGGCAAAGCAGGGCCTCATGGAAGCATGGAGAGCATTGTGACATTGTGGGCAATCATGGAAGCATGGAGAGCATTGTGCCACTAAGGAAACTGATGGAACCAAGGCGATCACTGGGACACAATGGAAGCACATGGAATCAAGGCTCCATGATGACTTTGGAGGGCCTCATGGAGCACAGCATCCATTGTGACACAGCAAGACCTCGTGGAACCAAGGAGCCTTTGTGATACTCCAGATGCGCATGGAAGCCAGGCTGCACTGAGACACAGCGGGGCCTTGTTGGAACCAAAGACACCAGTGCAAAAAGCAGGGTAGCTCACAGAACCAAGGAGTCCATTGTTACATTGTAGAAAATTATACATTACATTCTAGAAAACCTATGGAACCAAGGGGCTATTGTGACACAGTGGGGCCACATGGAAGCAATTGTCCATTATGACAATGTGGATCAAAGGTGAGCATGGTGACACTGCGGAACCTCATGGAAGCAAGGAGCCATTGTGACACAGTGGGGCCTCATGGAATCAAGGAGACCATGGTGACACAGGTGATGCACATGAAGCCAAGGAGCCATTGTGACACAGTGGGGCCTCATGGAATCAAGGAGACCATGGTGACACAGGTGATGCACATGAAGCCAAGGAGCCATTGTGACCCAGCGGGGCTTCTTCCCTTCAGCTCTGCAGCTGGCTGTCCCAGCCCACAGCACCATGTGCCAAGTGCTCTCCTCAGGGCTCTGCCTGCACACAGGCCCAGAGAAGTTTTCCTGTTTCTAAGGAAAGAATGGAAAAGCCTGAGCAGGTTTCCTAAACAACAAACCCCACATGCTGAGTCCAGGCTGCCTGCAATGATGTCCCCTTTCTACAAGGGACACTGTGAGCAGGAATGTTGGGGTTTTAGTTTAGTCTTAGGTTTTCCTGTTAAAGGAATTTTCTCCCATATGCATGTTGCTAGGGGACAAATAGCTGTACTTAAGAAAGACAAAAAGGGGAGTGGGGCGGGCCTGGCTACTCTTTTGTCTACACCTGGGTGTGGGGACAGTTCGCTCTGAGCGTCCGGAGAGAGAAGCTGCAGAGAAAGGAGCTGCTGCTTCTTTCTTTTTGGCCGTTCTTTCTTCCTGCTGGAAGCAACGCCGGGACCCCAAAAGCCGCTTTTCCCTGCCCTGCTGGAGACCGAGCTGTGGCTGTCCTGCTCCGCTGCTGCTTCGAGCTTTCGCTACGCTGTAGCCCTGCCCGCCCTGCCTGCCTGGGCCTCCGTGGGTTTTTCCCATCTGGATACATCTCGTCTGCCACCCGGGATTTGCGTTCGTCCCTGCCGTTTCAGCCTGCTGTTCCTGAGAGTCCGGGATCGGCTGCCCAGCGGTTTGTGAAGCCTTTGTTCCATCCTTCCCGGGATCCCAGGGCACCAGAGCCGCGGGTTTCCCGAGCTCGCTCCGGAGCGCCCCCTGCAGCCGCGGGGGAACCATCGCACCTGCCCTGCTCACCGGGAGCCGCCAGCGCCCCTGCCGGCTGCGAGCGGAACTGCACCCGAGGGGAAACAGCCTGACAGCCGAGAAGGCTGGCACTGGGTTTGTGATTGCTGTTACTGCCATAGTTGTTGTTGTTTTGTTTGACTGGTTATATACATATATATATAGAGTAAAGAACTGTTATTCCTATTTCCCACATCTTTGCCTAAAGGCCCTTGATTTCAAAATATAATAACTTGGAGGGAAAAGGGGTTATATCTGCCACTTCAAGGGGGGCCTCTGCCTTCCTTAGCAGACGCCTGTCTTTAAAAACCGAGAGACAGGAATGATCTCTGGGAGCAGAATTCTCGCAGTCTTTCCACTGAATTCTCTGTCCCTGTCCTTTGCCTGGCTCTCTGTTGCAGATGGAAGCTGCTACTGCCTTTCTCTGCTTGAAGCCCTCTTTTGATGCAAGCAGGTGCTCCCAGGTGTGTTCAGCAGCTGTTGCTCAGTGTTGATGCAAAGCTTTTGTGTTCCTCATGGAAGCAAGGAGCCATTGTGACACTGCAGGGGCTCATGGCATCAAGGAGACAATTGTGACACTACAGAACCTCCTAGAAACAAGACTCCATGATGACACCGTGGGGAATCATGGAACCACATGGAAATGTGTTCCTCATGAGACGCAGCAGGGCCTTGTTGGAACCAAAGACACCTCTGCAAAAAGCAGGGTAGCTCACAGAACCAAGGAGTCCATTGTTACAATAGAAAACCTATGGAAGCAAGGAGACCATTGTGACCCAGTGGGGCCTCATGGAATCAAGGAGACCATGGTGACACAGGTGATGCACATGAAGTCAAGGAGCCATTGTGACACAGTGGGGCCTCATGGAATCAAGGAGACCATGGTGACACAGGTGATGCACATGAAGCCAAGGAGCCATTGTGACACAGCGGGGCTTCTTCCCTTCAGCTCTGCAGCTGGCTGTCCCAGCCCACAGCACCATGTGCCAAGTGCTCTCCTCAGGGCTCTGCCTGCACACAGGCCCAGAGAAGTTTTCCTGTTTGTAAGGAAAGAATGAAAAAGCCTGAGCAGGTTCCCTAGACAACCAAACCCACATGCTCAGTCCAGGCTGCCTGCAATGATGTCCCCTTTCTACAAGGGACACTGTGAGCAGGAATGATGTCTGGGAGCAGAATTCTCGCAGTCTTTCCACGGAATTCTCTGTCCCTGTCCTTTGCCTGGCTCTCTGTTGCAGATGGAAGCTGCTGGTGCCATTCTCAGCTTGAAGCCCTCTTTTGATGCAAGCAGATGCTCCCAGGTGCGTTCAGCAGCTGTTGCTCAGTGTTGATGCAAAGCTTTTGTGTTCCTCATGGAAGCAAGGAGCCATTGTGACACTGCAGGGGCTCATGGCATCAAGGAGACAATTGTGACACTACAGAACCTCCTAGAAACAAGGCTCCTTGGGGACACCATGGGGAATCATGGAACCACATGGAAATGTGTTCCTCATGAGACACAGCAGGGCCTTGTTGGAACCAAAGACACCTCTGCAAAAAGCAGGGTAGCTCACAGAACCAAGGAGTCCATTGTTACAATAGAAAACCTATGGAAGCAAGGAGACCATTGTGACACAGTGGGGCCACATGGAAGCCAAGGAGCCATTGTGACCCAGTGGGGCCTCATGGAATCAAGGAGACCATGGTGACACAGGTGATGCACATGAAGCCAAGGAGCCATTGTGACCCAGTGGGGCCTCATGGAATCAAGGAGACCATGGTGACACAGGTGATGCACATGAAGCCAAGGAGCCATTGTGACACAGCGGGGCTTCTTCCCTTCAGCTCTGCAGCTGGCTGTCCCAGCCCACAGCACTATGTGCCAACTGCTCTCCTCAGGACTCTGCCTGCACACAGGCCCAGAGAAGTTTTCCTGTTTGTAAGGAAAGAATGAAAAAGCCTGAGCAGCTTTCCTAAACAACAAACCCCACATGCTGAGTCCAGGCTGCCTGCAATGATGTCCCCTTTCTACAAGGGACACTGTGAGCAGGAATGATCTCTGAGAGCAGAATTCTCACAGTCTTTCCACGGAATTCTCTGTCCCTGTCCTTTCCCTGGCTCTCTGTTGCAGATGGAAGCTGCTGGTGCCTTTCTCATCTTGAAGCCCTCGTTTGATGCAAGCAGATGCTCCCAGGTGTGTTCAGCAGCTGTTGCTCAGTGTTGATGCAAAGCTTTTGTGTTCCTCATGGAAGCAAGGAGCCATTGTGACACTGCAGGGGCTCATGGCATCAAGGAGACAATTGTGACACTACAGAACCTCCTAGAAACAAGACTCCATGATGACACCGTGGGGAATCATGGAACCACATGGAAATGTGTTCCTCATGAGACGCAGCAGGGCCTTGTTGGAACCAAAGACACCTCTACCAAAAGCAGGGTAGCTCACAGAACCAAGGAGTCCATTGTTACAATAGAAAACCTATGGAAGCAAGGAGACCATGGTGACACAGGTGATGCACATGAAGCCAAGGAGCCATTGTGACCCAGTGGGGCCTCATGGAATCAAGGAGACCATGGTGACACAGGTGATGCACATGAAGCCAAGGAGCCATTGTGACACAGTGGGGCCTCATGGAATCAAGGAGACCATGGTGACACAGGTGATGCACATGAAGCCAAGGAGCCATTGTGACACAGCGGGGCTTCTTCCCTTGAGCTCTGCAGCTGGCTGTCCCACACCGAGGCACCATGTGCCAAGTGCTCTCCTCAGGGCTCTGCCTGCACACAGGCCCAGGAGAAGATTTCCTGTTTGTAAGGAAAGAATGGAAAAGCCTGAGCAGGTTCCCTAGACAACCAAACCCACATGCTCAGTCCAGGCTGCCTGCAATGATGTCCTCTTTCTACAAGGAATACTGTGAGCAGGAATGATCTCTGGGAGCAGAATTCTCGCAGTCTTTCCACGGAATTCCCTGTCCCTGTCCTTTGCCTGGCTCTCTGTTGCAGATGGAAGCTGCTGCTGCCATTCTCTGCTTGAAGCCCTCTTTTGATGCAAGCAGGTGCTCCCAGGTGTGTTCAGCAGCTGTTGCTCAGTGTTGATGCAAAGCTTTTGTGTTCCTCATGGAAGCAAGGAGCCATTGTGACACTGCAGGGGCTCATGGCATCAAGGAGACAATTGTGACAGTACAGAACCTCCTAGAAACAAGGCTCCATGGTGACACCGTGGCGAATCATGGAATCAAGGAGCCCCTTGTGACACAGAGAGGCCGCCTGGAAGCAATGGTCCATTGTTACACTGCGGATTCAAGAAGACCATGGGGACAGCACGGAACCTCATGGAACCATCCGTCCATTGGGACACAGCGGGGCCTCATGGACACAAGGGGACCATTGTGGCAAAGCAGGGCCTCATGGAAGCATGGAGAGCATTGTGACATTGTGGGCAATCATGGAAGCATGGAGAGCATTGTGCCACTAAGGAAACTGATGGAACCAAGGCGATCCCTGGGACACAATGGAAGCACATGGAATCAAGGCTCCATGATGACTTTGGAGGGCCTCATGGAGCACAGCATCCATTGTGACACAGCAAGACCTCGTGGAACCAAGGAGCCTTTGTGATACTCCAGATGCGCATGGAAGCCAGGCTGCACTGAGACACAGCGGGGCCTTGTTGGAACCAAAGACACCTCTGCAAAAAGCAGGGGAGCTCACAGAACCAAGGAGTCCATTGTTACATTGTAGAAAATTATACATTACATTCTAGAAAACCTATGGAACCAAGGGGCTATTGTGACACAGTAGGGCCACATGGAAGCAATTGTCCATTATGACAATGTGGATCAAAGGTGAGCATGGTGACACTGCGGAACCTCATGGAAGCAAGGAGCCATTGTGACACAGTGGGGCCTCATGGAATCAAGGAGACCATGGTGACACAGGTGATGCACATGAAGCCAAGGAGCCATTGTGACCCAGTGGGGCCTCATGGAATCAAGGAGACCATGGTGACACAGGTGATGCACATGAAGCCAAGGAGCCATTGTGACACAACCGGTCTTCTTCCCTTGAGCTCTGCAGCTGGCGGTCCCAGCCCACGGCACCATGTGCCATCTGCTCTCCTCAGGGCTCTGCCTGCACACAGGCCCAGGGAAGTTTTCCTGTTTGTAAGGAAAGAATGGAAAAGCCTGAGCAGGTTTCCTGAACAACAAACCCACATACTCAGTCCAGCCTGCTTGCAATGATGTCCCCTTTCTACAAGGGACACTGTGAGCAGGAATGATCTCTGAGAGCAGAATTCTCACAGTCTTTCCACTGAATTCTCTGTCCCTGTCCTTTGCCTGGCTCTCTGTTGCAGATGGAAGCTGCTGCTGCCATTCTCAGCTTGAAGCCCTCTTTTGATGCAAGCAGGTGCTCCCAGGTGTGTTCAGCAGCTGTTGCTCAGTGTTGATGCAAAGCTTTTGTGTTCCTCATGGAAGCAAGGAGCCATTGTGACACTGCAGGGGCTCATGGGATCAAGGAGACAATTGTGACACTACAGAACCTCCTAGAAACAAGGCTCCATGGTGACACCGTGGCGAATCATGGAATCAAGGAGCCCCTTGTGACACAGAGAGGCCGCCTGGAAGCAATGGTCCATTGTTACACTGCGGATTCAAGAAGACCATGGGGACAGCACGGAACCTCATGGAACCATCCATCCATTGGGACACAGCGGGGCCTCATGGACACAAGGGGACCATTGTGGCAAAGCAGGGCCTCATGGAAGCATGGAGAGCATTGTGACATTGTGGGCAATCATGGAAGCATGGAGAGCATTGTGCCACTAAGGAAACTGATGGAACCAAGGCGATCACTGGGACACAATGGAAGCACATGGAATCAAGGCTCCATGATGACTTTGGAGGGCCTCATGGAGCACAGCATCCATTGTGACACAGCAAGACCTCGTGGAACCAAGGAGCCTTTGTGATACTCCAGATGCGCATGGAAGCCAGGCTGCACTGAGACACAGCGGGGCCTTGTTGGAACCAAAGACACCTCTGCAAAAAGCAGGGTAGCTCACAGAACCAAGGAGTCCATTGTTACATTGTAGAAAATTATACATTACATTCTAGAAAACCTATGGAACCAAGGGGCTATTGTGACACAGTGGGGCCACATGGAAGCAATTGTCCATTATGACAATGTGGATCAAAGGTGAGCATGGTGACACTGCGGAACCTCATGGAAGCAAGGAGCCATTGTGACACAGTGGGGCCTCATGGAATCAAGGAGACCATGGTGACACAGGTGATGCACATGAAGCCAAGGAGCCATTGTGACCCAGTGGGGCCTCATGGAATCAAGGAGACCATGGTGACACAGGTGATGCACATGAAGCCAAGGAGCCATTGTGACCCAGCGGTGCTTCTTCCCTTCAGCTCTGCATCTGTCTGTCCCAGCCCACAGCACCATGTGCCAAGTGCTCTCCTCAGGGCTCTGCCTGCACACAGGCCCAGAGAAGTTTTCCTGTTTGTAAGGAAAGAATGGAAAAGCCTGAGCAGGTTTCCTAAACAACAAACCCCACATGCTGAGTCCAGGCTGCCTGCAATGATGTCCCCTTTCTACAAGGGACACTGTGAGCAGGAATGTTGGGGTTTTAGTTTAGTCTTAGGTTTTCCTGTTAAAGGAATTTTCTCCCATATGCATGTTGCTAGGGGACAAATAGCTGTACTTAAGAAAGACAAAAAGGGGAGTGGGGCGGGCCTGGCTACTCTTTTGTCTACACCTGGGTGTGGGGACAGTTCGCTCTGAGCGTCCGGAGAGAGAAGCTGCAGAGAAAGGAGCTGCTGCTTCTTTCTTTTTGGCCGTTCTTTCTTCCTGCTGGAAGCAACGCCGGGACCCCAAAAGCCGCTTTTCCCTGCCCTGCTGGAGACCGAGCTGTGGCTGTCCTGCTCCGCTGCTGCTTCGAGCTTTCGCTACGCTGTAGCCCTGCCCGCCCTGCCTGCCTGGGCCTCCGTGGGTTTTTCCCATCTGGATACATCTCGTCTGCCACCCGGGATTTGCGTTCGTCCCTGCCGTTTCAGCCTGCTGTTCCTGAGAGTCCGGGATCGGCTGCCCAGCGGTTTGTGAAGCCTTTGTTCCATCCTTCCCGGGATCCCAGGGCACCAGAGCCGCGGGTTTCCCGAGCTCGCTCCGGAGCGCCCCCTGCAGCCGCGGGGGAACCATCGCACCTGCCCTGCTCACCGGGAGCCGCCAGCGCCCCTGCCGGCTGCGAGCGGAACTGCACCCGAGGGGAAACAGCCTGACAGCCGAGAAGGCTGGCACTGGGTTTGTGATTGCTGTTACTGCCATAGTTGTTGTTGTTTTGTTTGACTGGTTATATACATATATATATAGAGTAAAGAACTGTTATTCCTATTTCCCACATCTTTGCCTAAAGGCCCTTGATTTCAAAATATAATAACTTGGAGGGAAAAGGGGTTATATCTGCCACTTCAAGGGGGGCCTCTGCCTTCCTTAGCAGACGCCTGTCTTTAAAAACCGAGAGACCGGAATGATCTCTGGGAGCAGAATTCTCGCAGTCTTTCCACTGAATTCTCTGTCCCTGTCCTTTGCCTGGCTCTCTGTTGCAGATGGAAGCTGCTACTGCCTTTCTCTGCTTGAAGCCCTCTTTTGATGCAAGCAGGTGCTCCCAGGTGTGTTCAGCAGCTGTTGCTCAGTGTTGATGCAAAGCTTTTGTGTTCCTCATGGAAGCAAGGAGCCATTGTGACACTGCAGGGGCTCATGGCATCAAGGAGACAATTGTGACACTACAGAACCTCCTAGAAACAAGACTCCATGATGACACCGTGGGGAATCATGGAACCACATGGAAATGTGTTCCTCATGAGACGCAGCAGGGCCTTGTTGGAACCAAAGACACCTCTGCAAAAAGCAGGGTAGCTCACAGAACCAAGGAGTCCATTGTTACAATAGAAAACCTATGGAAGCAAGGAGACCATTGTGACCCAGTGGGGCCTCATGGAATCAAGGAGACCATGGTGACACAGGTGATGCACATGAAGTCAAGGAGCCATTGTGACACAGTGGGGCCTCATGGAATCAAGGAGACCATGGTGACACAGGTGATGCACATGAAGCCAAGGAGCCATTGTGACACAGCGGGGCTTCTTCCCTTGAGCTCTGCAGCTGGCTGTCCCACACCGAGGCACCATGTGCCAAGTGCTCTCCTCAGGGCTCTGCCTGCACACAGGCCCAGGAGAAGTTTTCCTGTTTGTAAGGAAAGAATGGAAAAGCCTGAGCAGGTTCCCTAGACAACCAAACCCACATGCTCAGTCCAGGCTGCCTGCAATGATGTCCCCTTTCTACAAGGAATACTGTGAGCAGGAATGATCTCTGGGAGCAGAATTCTCGCAGTCTTTCCACGGAATTCCCTGTCCCTGTCCTTTGCCTGGCTCTCTGTTGCAGATGGAAGCTGCTGCTGCCATTCTCTGCTTGAAGCCCTCTTTTGATGCAAGCAGGTGCTCCCAGGTGTGTTCAGCAGCTGTTGCTCAGTGTTGATGCAAAGCTTTTGTGTTCCTCATGGAAGCAAGGAGCCATTGTGACACTGCAGGGGCTCATGGCATCAAGGAGACAATTGTGACACTACAGAACCTCCTAGAAACAAGGCTCCATGGTGACACCGTGGCGAATCATGGAATCAAGGAGCCCCTTGTGACACAGAGAGGCCGCCTGGAAGCAATGGTCCATTGTTACACTGCGGATTCAAGAAGACCATGGGGACAGCACGGAACCTCATGGAACCATCCGTCCATTGGGACACAGCGGGGCCTCATGGACACAAGGGGACCATTGTGGCAAAGCAGGGCCTCATGGAAGCATGGAGAGCATTGTGACATTGTGGGCAATCATGGAAGCATGGAGAGCATTGTGCCACTAAGGAAACTGATGGAACCAAGGCGATCCCTGGGACACAATGGAAGCACATGGAATCAAGGCTCCATGATGACTTTGGAGGGCCTCATGGAGCACAGCATCCATTGTGACACAGCAAGACCTCGTGGAACCAAGGAGCCTTTGTGATACTCCAGATGCGCATGGAAGCCAGGCTGCACTGAGACACAGCGGGGCCTTGTTGGAACCAAAGACACCTCTGCAAAAAGCAGGGGAGCTCACAGAACCAAGGAGTCCATTGTTACATTGTAGAAAATTATACATTACATTCTAGAAAACCTATGGAACCAAGGGGCTATTGTGACACAGTAGGGCCACATGGAAGCAATTGTCCATTATGACAATGTGGATCAAAGGTGAGCATGGTGACACTGCGGAACCTCATGGAAGCAAGGAGCCATTGTGACACAGTGGGGCCTCATGGAATCAAGGAGACCATGGTGACACAGGTGATGCACATGAAGCCAAGGAGCCATTGTGACACAGTGGGGCCTCATGGAATCAAGGAGACCATGGTGACACAGGTGATGCACATGAAGCCAAGGAGCCATTGTGACACAGTGGGGCCTCATGGAATCAAGGAGACCATGGTGACACAGGTGATGCACATGAAGCCAAGGAGCCATTGTGACACAGTGGGGCCTCATGGAATCAAGGAGACCATGGTGACACAGGTGATGCACATGAAGCCAAGGAGCCATTGTGACACAGTGGGGCCTCATGGAATCAAGGAGACCATGGTGACACAGGGGATGCACATGAAGCCAAGGGGCCATTGTGACACAGTGGGGCCTCATGGAATCAAGGAGACCATGGTGACACAGGTGATGCACATGAAGCCAAGGAGCCATTGTGACACAGTGGGGCCTCATGGAATCAAGGACACCATGGTGACACAGGTGATGCACATGAAGCCAAGGAGCCATTGTGACACAGTGGGGCCTCATGGAATCAAGGAGACCATGGTGACACAGGTGATGCACATGAAGCCAAGGAGCCATTGTGACACAGTGGGGCCTCATGGAATCAAGGAGACCATGGTGACACAGGTGATGCACATGAAGCCAAGGAGCCATTGTGACACAGCGGGGCTTCTTCCCTTCAGCTCTGCAGCTGGCTGTCCCACACCGAGGCACCATGTGCCAAGTGCTCTCCTCAGGGCTCTGCCTGCACACAGGCCCAGAGAAGTTTTCCTGTTTGTAAGGAAAGAATGAAAAAGCCTGAGCAGGTTCCCTAGACAACCAAACCCACATGCTGAGTCCAGGCTGCCTGCAATGATGTCCCCTTTCTACAAGGGACACTGTGAGCAGGAATGATCTCTGGGAGCAGAATTCTCGCAGTCTTTCCACGGAATTCCCTGTCCCTGTCCTTTGCCTGGCTCTCTGTTGCAGATGGAAGCTGCTGGTGCCTTTCTCAGCTTGAAGCCCTCTTTTGATGCAAGCAGATGCTCCCAGGTGTGTTCAGCAGCTGTTGCTCAGTGTTGATGCAAAGCTTTTGTGTTCCTCATGGAAGCAAGGAGCCATTGTGACACTGCAGGGGCTCATGGCATCAAGGAGACAATTGTGACACTACAGAACCTCCTAGAAACAAGGCTCCATGGTGACACCGTGGGGAATCATGGAACCACATGGAAATGTGTTCCTCATGAGACGCAGCAGGGCCTTGTTGGAACCAAAGACACCTCTGCAAAAAGCAGGGTAGCTCACAGAACCAAGGAGTCCATTGTTACAATAGAAAACCTATGGAAGCAAGGGGCCATTGTGACACAGTGGGGCCTCATGGAATCAAGGAGACCATGGTGACACAGGTGATGCACATGAAGCCAAGGAGCCATTGTGACACAGTGGGGCCTCATGGAATCAAGGAGACCATGGTGACACAGGTGATTCACATGAAGCCAAGGAGCCATTGTGACACAGTGGGGCCTCATGGAATCAAGGAGACCATGGTGACACAGGTGATGCACATGAACCCAAGGAGCCATTGTGACACAACCGGTCTTCTTCCCTTCAGCTCTGCAGCTGGCCGTCCCAGCCCACGGCACCATGTGCCATCTGCTCTCCTCAGGGCTCTGCCTGCACACAGGCCCAGGAAAGTTTTCCTGATGTAAGGAAAGAATGGAAAAGCCTGAGCAGGTTTCCTGAACAACAAACCCACATACTCAGTCCAGCCTGCTTGCAATGATGTCCCCTTTCTACAAGGGACACTGTGAGCAGGAATGATCTCTGAGAGCAGAATTCTCACAGTCTTTCCACTGAATTCTCTGTCCCTGTCCTTTGCCTGGCTCTCTGTTGCAGATGGAAGCTGCTGCTGCCATTCTCTGCTTGAAGCCCTCTTTTGATGCAAGCAGGTGCTCCCAGGTGTGTTCAGCAGCTGTTGCTCAGTGTTGATGCAAAGCTTTTGTGTTCCTCATGTAAGCAAGGAGCCATTGTGACACTGCAGGGGCTCATGGGATCAAGGAGACAATTGTGACACTACAGAACCTCCTAGAAACAAGGCTCCATGGTGACACCGTGGGGAATCATGGAATCAAGGAGCCCCTTGTGACACAGAGAGGCCGCCTGGAAGCAATGGTCCATTGTTACACTGCGGATTCAAGAAGACCATGGGGACAGCACGGAACCTCATGGAACCATCCGTCCATTGGGACACAGCGGGGCCTCATGGACACAAGGGGACCATTGTGGCAAAGCAGGGCCTCATGGAAGCATGGAGAGCATTGTGACATTGTGGGCAATCATGGAAGCATGGAGAGCATTGTGCCACTAAGGAAACTGATGGAACCAAGGCGATCCCTGGGACACAATGGAAGCACATGGAATCAAGGCTCCATGATGACTTTGGAGGGCCTCATGGAGCATAGCATCCATTGTGACACAGCAAGACCTCGTGGAACCAAGGAGCCTTTGTGATACTCCAGATGCGCATGGAAGCCAGGCTGCACTGAGACACAGCGGGGCCTTGTTGGAACCAAAGACACCAGTGCAAAAAGCAGGGGAGCTCACAGAACCAAGGAGTCCATTGTTACATTGTAGAAAATTATACATTACATTCTAGAAAACCTATGGAACCAAGGGGCTATTGTGACACAGTGGGGCCACATGGAAGCAATTGTCCATTATGACAATGTGGATCAAAGGTGAGCATGGTGACACTGCGGAACCTCATGGAAGCAAGGAGCCATTGTGACACAGTGGGGCCTCATGGAATCAAGGAGACCATGGTGACACAGGTGATGCACATGAAGCCAAGGAGCCATTGTGACCCAGTGGGGCCTGATGGAATCAAGGAGACCATGGTGACACAGGTGATGCACATGAAGCCAAGGAGCCATTGTGACACAGTGGGGCCTCATGGAATCAAGGAGACCATGGTGACACAGGTGATGCACATGAAGCCAAGGAGCCATTGTGACACAGTGGGGCCTGATGGAATCAAGGAGACCATGGTGACATAGGTGATGCACATGAAGCCAAGGAGCCATTGTGACACAGTGGGGCCTCATGGAATCAAGGAGACCATGGTGACACAGGTGATGCACATGAAGCCAAGGAGCCATTGTGACACAGTGGGGCCTCATGGAATCAAGGAGACCATGGTGACACAGGTGATGCACATGAAGCCAAGGAGCCATTGTGACACAGTGGGGCCTCATGGAATCAAGGAGACCATGGTGACACAGGTGATGCACATGAAGCCAAGGAGCCATTGTGACACAGCGGGGCTTCTTCCCTTCAGCTCTGCAACTGGCTGTCCCAGCCCACAGCACTATGTGCCAACTGCTCTCCTCAGGACTCTGCCTGCACACAGGCCCAGAGAAGTTTTCCTGATGTAAGGAAAGAATGGAAAAGCCTGAGCAGCTTTCCTAAACAACAAACCCCACATGCTGAGTCCAGGCTGCCTGCAATGATGTCCCCTTTCTACAAGGGACACTGTGAGCAGGAATGATCTCTGAGAGCAGAATTCTCACAGTCTTTCCACGGAATTCTCTGTCCCTGTCCTTTCCCTGGCTCTCTGTTGCAGATGGAAGCTGCTGGTGCCTTTCTCATCTTGAAGCCCTCGTTTGATGCAAGCAGATGCTCCCAGGTGTGTTCAGCAGCTGTTGCTCAGTGTTGATGCAAAGCTTTTGTGTTCCTCATGGAAGCAAGGAGCCATTGTGACACTGCAGGGGCTCATGGCATCAAGGAGACAATTGTGACAGTACAGAACCTCCTAGAAACAAGGCTCCATGGTGACACCGTGGCGAATCATGGAATCAAGGAGCCCCTTGTGACACAGAGAGGCCGCCTGGAAGCAATGGTCCATTGTTACACTGCGGATTCAAGAAGACCATGGGGACAGCACGGAACCTCATGGAACCATCCGTCCATTGGGACACAGCGGGGCCTCATGGACACAAGGGGACCATTGTGGCAAAGCAGGGCCTCATGGAAGCATGGAGAGCATTGTGACATTGTGGGCAATCGTGGAAGCATGGAGAGCATTGTGCCACTAAGGAAACTGATGGAACCAAGGCGATCCCTGGGACACAATGGAAGCACATGGAATCAAGGCTCCATGATGACTTTGGAGGGCCTCATGGAGCACAGCATCCATTGTGACACAGCAAGACCTCGTGGAACCAAGGAGCCTTTGTGATACTCCAGATGCGCATGGAAGCCAGGGTGCACTGAGACACAGCAGGGCCTTGTTGGAACCAAAGACACCTCTGCAAAAAGCAGGGTAGCTCACAGAACCAAGGAGTCCATTGTTACATTGTAGAAAATTATACATTACATTCTAGAAAACCTATGGAACCAAGGGGCTATTGTGACCCAGTGGGGCCACATGGAAGCAATTGTCCATTATGACAATGTGGATCAAAGGTGAGCATGGTGACACTGCGGAACCTCATGGAAGCAAGGAGCCATTGTGACGCAGTGGGGCCTCATGGAATCAAGGAGACCATGGTGACACAGGTGATGCACATGAAGCCAAGGAGCCATTGTGACACAGTGGGGCCTCATGGAATCAAGGAGACCATGGTGACACAGGTGATGCACATGAAGCCAAGGAGCCATTGTGACCCAGTGGGGCCTCATGGAATCAAGGAGACCATGGTGACACAGGTGATGCACATGAAGCCAAGGAGCCATTGTGACACAGTGGGGCCTCATGGAATCAAGGAGACCATGGTGACACAGGTGATGCACATGAAGCCAAGGAGCCATTGTGACACAACCGGTCTTCTTCCCTTGAGCTCTGCAGCTGGCCGTCCCAGCCCACGGCACCATGTGCCATCTGCTCTCCTCAGGGCTCTGCCTGCACACAGGCCCAGGGAAGTTTTCCTGTTTGTAAGGAAAGAATGGAAAAGCCTGAGCAGGTTTCCTCAACAACAAACCCACATACTCAGTCCAGCCTGCTTGCAATGATGTCCCCTTTCTACAAGGGACACTGTGAGCAGGAATGATCTCTGAGAGCAGAATTCTCACAGTCTTTCCACTGAATTCTCTGTCCCTGTCC
This sequence comes from Corvus hawaiiensis, assembly GCF_020740725.1. NCBI lineage: Eukaryota > Metazoa > Chordata > Aves > Passeriformes > Corvidae > Corvus > Corvus hawaiiensis. The sequence continues at coordinate 113,038 of NC_063240.1, read as the reverse complement.
TTTGCCTGGCTCTCTGTTGCAGATGGAAGCTGCTGCTGCCATTCTCAGCTTGAAGCCCTCTTTTGATGCAAGCAGGTGCTCCCAGGTGTGTTCAGCAGCTGTTGCTCAGTGTTGATGCAAAGCTTTTGTGTTCCTCATGGAAGCAAGGAGCCATTGTGACACTGCAGGGGCTCATGGGATCAAGGAGACAATTGTGACACTACAGAACCTCCTAGAAACAAGGCTCCATGGTGACACCGTGGCGAATCATGGAATCAAGGAGCCCCTTGTGACACAGAGAGGCCGCCTGGAAGCAATGGTCCATTGTTACACTGCGGATTCAAGAAGACCATGGGGACAGCACGGAACCTCATGGAACCATCCGTCCATTGGGACACAGCGGGGCCTCATGGACACAAGGGGACCATTGTGGCAAAGCAGGGCCTCATGGAAGCATGGAGAGCATTGTGACATTGTGGGCAATCATGGAAGCATGGAGAGCATTGTGCCACTAAGGAAACTGATGGAACCAAGGCGATCACTGGGACACAATGGAAGCACATGGAATCAAGGCTCCATGATGACTTTGGAGGGCCTCATGGAGCACAGCATCCATTGTGACACAGCAAGACCTCGTGGAACCAAGGAGCCTTTGTGATACTCCAGATGCGCATGGAAGCCAGGCTGCACTGAGACACAGCGGGGCCTTGTTGGAACCAAAGACACCAGTGCAAAAAGCAGGGTAGCTCACAGAACCAAGGAGTCCATTGTTACATTGTAGAAAATTATACATTACATTCTAGAAAACCTATGGAACCAAGGGGCTATTGTGACACAGTGGGGCCACATGGAAGCAATTGTCCATTATGACAATGTGGATCAAAGGTGAGCATGGTGACACTGCGGAACCTCATGGAAGCAAGGAGCCATTGTGACACAGTGGGGCCTCATGGAATCAAGGAGACCATGGTGACACAGGTGATGCACATGAAGCCAAGGAGCCATTGTGACACAGTGGGGCCTCATGGAATCAAGGAGACCATGGTGACACAGGTGATGCACATGAAGCCAAGGAGCCATTGTGACCCAGCGGGGCTTCTTCCCTTCAGCTCTGCAGCTGGCTGTCCCAGCCCACAGCACCATGTGCCAAGTGCTCTCCTCAGGGCTCTGCCTGCACACAGGCCCAGAGAAGTTTTCCTGTTTCTAAGGAAAGAATGGAAAAGCCTGAGCAGGTTTCCTAAACAACAAACCCCACATGCTGAGTCCAGGCTGCCTGCAATGATGTCCCCTTTCTACAAGGGACACTGTGAGCAGGAATGTTGGGGTTTTAGTTTAGTCTTAGGTTTTCCTGTTAAAGGAATTTTCTCCCATATGCATGTTGCTAGGGGACAAATAGCTGTACTTAAGAAAGACAAAAAGGGGAGTGGGGCGGGCCTGGCTACTCTTTTGTCTACACCTGGGTGTGGGGACAGTTCGCTCTGAGCGTCCGGAGAGAGAAGCTGCAGAGAAAGGAGCTGCTGCTTCTTTCTTTTTGGCCGTTCTTTCTTCCTGCTGGAAGCAACGCCGGGACCCCAAAAGCCGCTTTTCCCTGCCCTGCTGGAGACCGAGCTGTGGCTGTCCTGCTCCGCTGCTGCTTCGAGCTTTCGCTACGCTGTAGCCCTGCCCGCCCTGCCTGCCTGGGCCTCCGTGGGTTTTTCCCATCTGGATACATCTCGTCTGCCACCCGGGATTTGCGTTCGTCCCTGCCGTTTCAGCCTGCTGTTCCTGAGAGTCCGGGATCGGCTGCCCAGCGGTTTGTGAAGCCTTTGTTCCATCCTTCCCGGGATCCCAGGGCACCAGAGCCGCGGGTTTCCCGAGCTCGCTCCGGAGCGCCCCCTGCAGCCGCGGGGGAACCATCGCACCTGCCCTGCTCACCGGGAGCCGCCAGCGCCCCTGCCGGCTGCGAGCGGAACTGCACCCGAGGGGAAACAGCCTGACAGCCGAGAAGGCTGGCACTGGGTTTGTGATTGCTGTTACTGCCATAGTTGTTGTTGTTTTGTTTGACTGGTTATATACATATATATATAGAGTAAAGAACTGTTATTCCTATTTCCCACATCTTTGCCTAAAGGCCCTTGATTTCAAAATATAATAACTTGGAGGGAAAAGGGGTTATATCTGCCACTTCAAGGGGGGCCTCTGCCTTCCTTAGCAGACGCCTGTCTTTAAAAACCGAGAGACAGGAATGATCTCTGGGAGCAGAATTCTCGCAGTCTTTCCACTGAATTCTCTGTCCCTGTCCTTTGCCTGGCTCTCTGTTGCAGATGGAAGCTGCTACTGCCTTTCTCTGCTTGAAGCCCTCTTTTGATGCAAGCAGGTGCTCCCAGGTGTGTTCAGCAGCTGTTGCTCAGTGTTGATGCAAAGCTTTTGTGTTCCTCATGGAAGCAAGGAGCCATTGTGACACTGCAGGGGCTCATGGCATCAAGGAGACAATTGTGACACTACAGAACCTCCTAGAAACAAGACTCCATGATGACACCGTGGGGAATCATGGAACCACATGGAAATGTGTTCCTCATGAGACGCAGCAGGGCCTTGTTGGAACCAAAGACACCTCTGCAAAAAGCAGGGTAGCTCACAGAACCAAGGAGTCCATTGTTACAATAGAAAACCTATGGAAGCAAGGAGACCATTGTGACCCAGTGGGGCCTCATGGAATCAAGGAGACCATGGTGACACAGGTGATGCACATGAAGTCAAGGAGCCATTGTGACACAGTGGGGCCTCATGGAATCAAGGAGACCATGGTGACACAGGTGATGCACATGAAGCCAAGGAGCCATTGTGACACAGCGGGGCTTCTTCCCTTCAGCTCTGCAGCTGGCTGTCCCAGCCCACAGCACCATGTGCCAAGTGCTCTCCTCAGGGCTCTGCCTGCACACAGGCCCAGAGAAGTTTTCCTGTTTGTAAGGAAAGAATGAAAAAGCCTGAGCAGGTTCCCTAGACAACCAAACCCACATGCTCAGTCCAGGCTGCCTGCAATGATGTCCCCTTTCTACAAGGGACACTGTGAGCAGGAATGATGTCTGGGAGCAGAATTCTCGCAGTCTTTCCACGGAATTCTCTGTCCCTGTCCTTTGCCTGGCTCTCTGTTGCAGATGGAAGCTGCTGGTGCCATTCTCAGCTTGAAGCCCTCTTTTGATGCAAGCAGATGCTCCCAGGTGCGTTCAGCAGCTGTTGCTCAGTGTTGATGCAAAGCTTTTGTGTTCCTCATGGAAGCAAGGAGCCATTGTGACACTGCAGGGGCTCATGGCATCAAGGAGACAATTGTGACACTACAGAACCTCCTAGAAACAAGGCTCCTTGGGGACACCATGGGGAATCATGGAACCACATGGAAATGTGTTCCTCATGAGACACAGCAGGGCCTTGTTGGAACCAAAGACACCTCTGCAAAAAGCAGGGTAGCTCACAGAACCAAGGAGTCCATTGTTACAATAGAAAACCTATGGAAGCAAGGAGACCATTGTGACACAGTGGGGCCACATGGAAGCCAAGGAGCCATTGTGACCCAGTGGGGCCTCATGGAATCAAGGAGACCATGGTGACACAGGTGATGCACATGAAGCCAAGGAGCCATTGTGACACAGTGGGGCCTCATGGAATCAAGGAGACCATGGTGACACAGGTGATGCACATGAAGCCAAGGAGCCATTGTGACACAGCGGGGCTTCTTCCCTTCAGCTCTGCAGCTGGCTGTCCCAGCCCACAGCACTATGTGCCAACTGCTCTCCTCAGGACTCTGCCTGCACACAGGCCCAGAGAAGTTTTCCTGTTTGTAAGGAAAGAATGAAAAAGCCTGAGCAGCTTTCCTAAACAACAAACCCCACATGCTGAGTCCAGGCTGCCTGCAATGATGTCCCCTTTCTACAAGGGACACTGTGAGCAGGAATGATCTCTGAGAGCAGAATTCTCACAGTCTTTCCACGGAATTCTCTGTCCCTGTCCTTTCCCTGGCTCTCTGTTGCAGATGGAAGCTGCTGGTGCCTTTCTCATCTTGAAGCCCTCGTTTGATGCAAGCAGATGCTCCCAGGTGTGTTCAGCAGCTGTTGCTCAGTGTTGATGCAAAGCTTTTGTGTTCCTCATGGAAGCAAGGAGCCATTGTGACACTGCAGGGGCTCATGGCATCAAGGAGACAATTGTGACACTACAGAACCTCCTAGAAACAAGACTCCATGATGACACCGTGGGGAATCATGGAACCACATGGAAATGTGTTCCTCATGAGACGCAGCAGGGCCTTGTTGGAACCAAAGACACCTCTACCAAAAGCAGGGTAGCTCACAGAACCAAGGAGTCCATTGTTACAATAGAAAACCTATGGAAGCAAGGAGACCATGGTGACACAGGTGATGCACATGAAGCCAAGGAGCCATTGTGACCCAGTGGGGCCTCATGGAATCAAGGAGACCATGGTGACACAGGTGATGCACATGAAGCCAAGGAGCCATTGTGACACAGTGGGGCCTCATGGAATCAAGGAGACCATGGTGACACAGGTGATGCACATGAAGCCAAGGAGCCATTGTGACACAGCGGGGCTTCTTCCCTTGAGCTCTGCAGCTGGCTGTCCCACACCGAGGCACCATGTGCCAAGTGCTCTCCTCAGGGCTCTGCCTGCACACAGGCCCAGGAGAAGATTTCCTGTTTGTAAGGAAAGAATGGAAAAGCCTGAGCAGGTTCCCTAGACAACCAAACCCACATGCTCAGTCCAGGCTGCCTGCAATGATGTCCTCTTTCTACAAGGAATACTGTGAGCAGGAATGATCTCTGGGAGCAGAATTCTCGCAGTCTTTCCACGGAATTCCCTGTCCCTGTCCTTTGCCTGGCTCTCTGTTGCAGATGGAAGCTGCTGCTGCCATTCTCTGCTTGAAGCCCTCTTTTGATGCAAGCAGGTGCTCCCAGGTGTGTTCAGCAGCTGTTGCTCAGTGTTGATGCAAAGCTTTTGTGTTCCTCATGGAAGCAAGGAGCCATTGTGACACTGCAGGGGCTCATGGCATCAAGGAGACAATTGTGACAGTACAGAACCTCCTAGAAACAAGGCTCCATGGTGACACCGTGGCGAATCATGGAATCAAGGAGCCCCTTGTGACACAGAGAGGCCGCCTGGAAGCAATGGTCCATTGTTACACTGCGGATTCAAGAAGACCATGGGGACAGCACGGAACCTCATGGAACCATCCGTCCATTGGGACACAGCGGGGCCTCATGGACACAAGGGGACCATTGTGGCAAAGCAGGGCCTCATGGAAGCATGGAGAGCATTGTGACATTGTGGGCAATCATGGAAGCATGGAGAGCATTGTGCCACTAAGGAAACTGATGGAACCAAGGCGATCCCTGGGACACAATGGAAGCACATGGAATCAAGGTTCCATGATGACTTTGGAGGGCCTCATGGAGCACAGCATCCATTGTGACACAGCAAGACCTCGTGGAACCAAGGAGCCTTTGTGATACTCCAGATGCGCATGGAAGCCAGGCTGCACTGAGACACAGCGGGGCCTTGTTGGAACCAAAGACACCTCTGCAAAAAGCAGGGGAGCTCACAGAACCAAGGAGTCCATTGTTACATTGTAGAAAATTATACATTACATTCTAGAAAACCTATGGAACCAAGGGGCTATTGTGACACAGTAGGGCCACATGGAAGCAATTGTCCATTATGACAATGTGGATCAAAGGTGAGCATGGTGACACTGCGGAACCTCATGGAAGCAAGGAGCCATTGTGACACAGTGGGGCCTCATGGAATCAAGGAGACCATGGTGACACAGGTGATGCACATGAAGCCAAGGAGCCATTGTGACCCAGTGGGGCCTGATGGAATCAAGGAGACCATGGTGACACAGGTGATGCACATGAAGCCAAGGAGCCATTGTGACCCAGTGGGGCCTCATGGAATCAAGGAGACCATGGTGACACAGGTGATGCACATGAAGCCAAGGAGCCATTGTGACACAGTGGGGCCTCATGGAATCAAGGAGACCATGGTGACACAGGTGATGCACATGAAGCCAAGGGGCCATTGTGACACACTGGGGCCTCATGGAATCAAGGAGACCATGGTGACACAGGTGATGCACATGAAGCCAAGGAGCCATTGTGACACAGTGGGGCCTCATGGAATCAAGGAGACCATGGTGACACAGGTGATGCACATGAAGCCAAGGAGCCATTGTGACACAGTGGGGCCTCATGGAATCAAGGAGACCATGGTGACACAGGTGATGCACATGAAGCCAAGGAGCCATTGTGACACAGTGGGGCCTCATGGAATCAAGGAGACCATGGTGACACAGGTGATGCACATGAAGCCAAGGAGCCATTGTGACCCAGCGGGGCTTCTTCCCTTCAGCTCTGCAGCTGGCTGTCCCAGCCCACAGCACCATGTGCCAAGTGCTCTCCTCAGGGCTCTGCCTGCACACAGGCCCAGAGAAGTTTTCCTGTTTCTAAGGAAAGAATGGAAAAGCCTGAGCAGGTTTCCTAAACAACAAACCCCACATGCTGAGTCCAGGCTGCCTGCAATGATGTCCCCTTTCTACAAGGGACACTGTGAGCAGGAATGTTGGGGTTTTAGTTTAGTCTTAGGTTTTCCTGTTAAAGGAATTTTCTCCCATATGCATGTTGCTAGGGGACAAATAGCTGTACTTAAGAAAGACAAAAAGGGGAGTGGGGCGGGCCTGGCTACTCTTTTGTCTACACCTGGGTGTGGGGACAGTTCGCTCTGAGCGTCCGGAGAGAGAAGCTGCAGAGAAAGGAGCTGCTGCTTCTTTCTTTTTGGCCGTTCTTTCTTCCTGCTGGAAGCAACGCCGGGACCCCAAAAGCCGCTTTTCCCTGCCCTGCTGGAGACCGAGCTGTGGCTGTCCTGCTCCGCTGCTGCTTCGAGCTTTCGCTACGCTGTAGCCCTGCCCGCCCTGCCTGCCTGGGCCTCCGTGGGTTTTTCCCATCTGGATACATCTCGTCTGCCACCCGGGATTTGCGTTCGTCCCTGCCGTTTCAGCCTGCTGTTCCTGAGAGTCCGGGATCGGCTGCCCAGCGGTTTGTGAAGCCTTTGTTCCATCCTTCCCGGGATCCCAGGGCACCAGAGCCGCGGGTTTCCCGAGCTCGCTCCGGAGCGCCCCCTGCAGCCGCGGGGGAACCATCGCACCTGCCCTGCTCACCGGGAGCCGCCAGCGCCCCTGCCGGCTGCGAGCGGAACTGCACCCGAGGGGAAACAGCCTGACAGCCGAGAAGGCTGGCACTGGGTTTGTGATTGCTGTTACTGCCATAGTTGTTGTTGTTTTGTTTGACTGGTTATATACATATATATATAGAGTAAAGAACTGTTATTCCTATTTCCCACATCTTTGCCTAAAGGCCCTTGATTTCAAAATATAATAACTTGGAGGGAAAAGGGGTTATATCTGCCACTTCAAGGGGGGCCTCTGCCTTCCTTAGCAGACGCCTGTCTTTAAAAACCGAGAGACAGGAATGATCTCTGGGAGCAGAATTCTCGCAGTCTTTCCACTGAATTCTCTGTCCCTGTCCTTTGCCTGGCTCTCTGTTGCAGATGGAAGCTGCTACTGCCTTTCTCTGCTTGAAGCCCTCTTTTGATGCAAGCAGGTGCTCCCAGGTGTGTTCAGCAGCTGTTGCTCAGTGTTGATGCAAAGCTTTTGTGTTCCTCATGGAAGCAAGGAGCCATTGTGACACTGCAGGGGCTCATGGGATCAAGGAGACAATTGTGACACTACAGAACCTCCTAGAAACAAGACTCCATGATGACACTGTGGGGAATCATGGAACCACATGGAAATGTGTTCCTCATGAGACGCAGCAGGGCCTTGTTGGAACCAAAGACACCTCTGCAAAAAGCAGGGTAGCTCACAGAACCAAGGAGTCCATTGTTACAATAGAAAACCTATGGAAGCAAGGAGACCATTGTGACCCAGTGGGGCCTCATGGAATCAAGGAGACCATGGTGACACAGGTGATGCACATGAAGTCAAGGAGCCATTGTGACACAGTGGGGCCTCATGGAATCAAGGAGACCATGGTGACACAGGTGATGCACATGAAGCCAAGGAGCCATTGTGACACAGCGGGGCTTCTTCCCTTCAGCTCTGCAGCTGGCTGTCCCAGCCCACAGCACCATGTGCCAAGTGCTCTCCTCAGGGCTCTGCCTGCACACAGGCCCAGAGAAGTTTTCCTGTTTGTAAGGAAAGAATGAAAAAGCCTGAGCAGGTTCCCTAGACAACCAAACCCACATGCTCAGTCCAGGCTGCCTGCAATGATGTCCCCTTTCTACAAGGGACACTGTGAGCAGGAATGATGTCTGGGAGCAGAATTCTCGCAGTCTTTCCACGGAATTCTCTGTCCCTGTCCTTTGCCTGGCTCTCTGTTGCAGATGGAAGCTGCTGGTGCCATTCTCAGCTTGAAGCCCTCTTTTGATGCAAGCAGATGCTCCCAGGTGCGTTCAGCAGCTGTTGCTCAGTGTTGATGCAAAGCTTTTGTGTTCCTCATGGAAGCAAGGAGCCATTGTGACACTGCAGGGGCTCATGGCATCAAGGAGACAATTGTGACACTACAGAACCTCCTAGAAACAAGGCTCCTTGGGGACACCATGGGGAATCATGGAACCACATGGAAATGTGTTCCTCATGAGACACAGCAGGGCCTTGTTGGAACCAAAGACACCTCTGCAAAAAGCAGGGTAGCTCACAGAACCAAGGAGTCCATTGTTACAATAGAAAACCTATGGAAGCAAGGAGACCATTGTGACACAGTGGGGCCACATGGAAGCCAAGGAGCCATTGTGACCCAGTGGGGCCTCATGGAATCAAGGAGACCATGGTGACACAGGTGATGCACATGAAGCCAAGGAGCCATTGTGACACAGCGGGGCTTCTTCCCTTCAGCTCTGCAGCTGGCTGTCCCAGCCCACAGCACTATGTGCCAACTGCTCTCCTCAGGACTCTGCCTGCACACAGGCCCAGAGAAGTTTTCCTGTTTGTAAGGAAAGAATGAAAAAGCCTGAGCAGCTTTCCTAAACAACAAACCCCACATGCTGAGTCCAGGCTGCCTGCAATGATGTCCCCTTTCTACAAGGGACACTGTGAGCAGGAATGATCTCTGAGAGCAGAATTCTCACAGTCTTTCCACGGAATTCTCTGTCCCTGTCCTTTCCCTGGCTCTCTGTTGCAGATGGAAGCTGCTGGTGCCTTTCTCATCTTGAAGCCCTCGTTTGATGCAAGCAGATGCTCCCAGGTGTGTTCAGCAGCTGTTGCTCAGTGTTGATGCAAAGCTTTTGTGTTCCTCATGGAAGCAAGGAGCCATTGTGACACTGCAGGGGCTCATGGCATCAAGGAGACAATTGTGACACTACAGAACCTCCTAGAAACAAGACTCCATGATGACACCGTGGGGAATCATGGAACCACATGGAAATGTGTTCCTCATGAGACGCAGCAGGGCCTTGTTGGAACCAAAGACACCTCTACCAAAAGCAGGGTAGCTCACAGAACCAAGGAGTCCATTGTTACAATAGAAAACCTATGGAAGCAAGGAGACCATGGTGACACAGGTGATGCACATGAAGCCAAGGAGCCATTGTGACCCAGTGGGGCCTCATGGAATCAAGGAGACCATGGTGACACAGGTGATGCACATGAAGCCAAGGAGCCATTGTGACACAGTGGGGCCTCATGGAATCAAGGAGACCATGGTGACACAGGTGATGCACATGAAGCCAAGGAGCCATTGTGACACAGCGGGGCTTCTTCCCTTGAGCTCTGCAGCTGGCTGTCCCACACCGAGGCACCATGTGCCAAGTGCTCTCCTCAGGGCTCTGCCTGCACACAGGCCCAGGAGAAGATTTCCTGTTTGTAAGGAAAGAATGGAAAAGCCTGAGCAGGTTCCCTAGACAACCAAACCCACATGCTCAGTCCAGGCTGCCTGCAATGATGTCCCCTTTCTACAAGGAATACTGTGAGCAGGAATGATCTCTGGGAGCAGAATTCTCGCAGTCTTTCCACGGAATTCCCTGTCCCTGTCCTTTGCCTGGCTCTCTGTTGCAGATGGAAGCTGCTGCTGCCATTCTCTGCTTGAAGCCCTCTTTTGATGCAAGCAGGTGCTCCCAGGTGTGTTCAGCAGCTGTTGCTCAGTGTTGATGCAAAGCTTTTGTGTTCCTCATGGAAGCAAGGAGCCATTGTGACACTGCAGGGGCTCATGGCATCAAGGAGACAATTGTGACAGTACAGAACCTCCTAGAAACAAGGCTCCATGGTGACACCGTGGCGAATCATGGAATCAAGGAGCCCCTTGTGACACAGAGAGGCCGCCTGGAAGCAATGGTCCATTGTTACACTGCGGATTCAAGAAGACCATGGGGACAGCACGGAACCTCATGGAACCATCCGTCCATTGGGACACAGCGGGGCCTCATGGACACAAGGGGACCATTGTGGCAAAGCAGGGCCTCATGGAAGCATGGAGAGCATTGTGACATTGTGGGCAATCATGGAAGCATGGAGAGCATTGTGCCACTAAGGAAACTGATGGAACCAAGGCGATCCCTGGGACACAATGGAAGCACATGGAATCAAGGTTCCATGATGACTTTGGAGGGCCTCATGGAGCACAGCATCCATTGTGACACAGCAAGACCTCGTGGAACCAAGGAGCCTTTGTGATACTCCAGATGCGCATGGAAGCCAGGCTGCACTGAGACACAGCGGGGCCTTGTTGGAACCAAAGACACCTCTGCAAAAAGCAGGGGAGCTCACAGAACCAAGGAGTCCATTGTTACATTGTAGAAAATTATACATTACATTCTAGAAAACCTATGGAACCAAGGGGCTATTGTGACACAGTAGGGCCACATGGAAGCAATTGTCCATTATGACAATGTGGATCAAAGGTGAGCATGGTGACACTGCGGAACCTCATGGAAGCAAGGAGCCATTGTGACACAGTGGGGCCTCATGGAATCAAGGAGACCATGGTGACACAGGTGATGCACATGAAGCCAAGGAGCCATTGTGACACAGTGGGGCCTCATGGAATCAAGGAGACCATGGTGACACAGGTGATGCACATGAAGCCAAGGAGCCATTGTGACCCAGTGGGGCCTCATGGAATCAAGGAGACCATGGTGACACAGGTGATGCACATGAAGCCAAGGAGCCATTGTGACACAGTGGGGCCTCATGGAATCAAGGAGACCATGGTGACACAGGTGATGCACATGAAGCCAAGGAGCCATTGTGACACAGTGGGGCCTCATGGAATCAAGGAGACCATGGTGACACAGGTGATGCACATGAAGCCAAGGGGCCATTGTGACACACTGGGGCCTCATGGAATCAAGGAGACCATGGTGACACAGGTGATGCACATGAAGCCAAGGAGCCATTGTGACACAGTGGGGCCTCATGGAATCAAGGAGACCATGGTGACACAGGTGATGCACATGAAGCCAAGGAGCCATTGTGACACAGTGGGGCCTCATGGAATCAAGGAGACCATGGTGACACAGGTGATGCACATGAAGCCAAGGAGCCATTGTGACACAGTGGGGCCTCATGGAATCAAGGAGACCATGGTGACACAGGTGATGCACATGAAGCCAAGGAGCCATTGTGACCCAGCGGGGCTTCTTCCCTTCAGCTCTGCAGCTGGCTGTCCCAGCCCACAGCACCATGTGCCAAGTGCTCTCCTCAGGGCTCTGCCTGCACACAGGCCCAGAGAAGTTTTCCTGTTTCTAAGGAAAGAATGGAAAAGCCTGAGCAGGTTTCCTAAACAACAAACCCCACATGCTGAGTCCAGGCTGCCTGCAATGATGTCCCCTTTCTACAAGGGACACTGTGAGCAGGAATGTTGGGGTTTTAGTTTAGTCTTAGGTTTTCCTGTTAAAGGAATTTTCTCCCATATGCATGTTGCTAGGGGACAAATAGCTGTACTTAAGAAAGACAAAAAGGGGAGTGGGGCGGGCCTGGCTACTCTTTTGTCTACACCTGGGTGTGGGGACAGTTCGCTCTGAGCGTCCGGAGAGAGAAGCTGCAGAGAAAGGAGCTGCTGCTTCTTTCTTTTTGGCCGTTCTTTCTTCCTGCTGGAAGCAACGCCGGGACCCCAAAAGCCGCTTTTCCCTGCCCTGCTGGAGACCGAGCTGTGGCTGTCCTGCTCCGCTGCTGCTTCGAGCTTTCGCTACGCTGTAGCCCTGCCCGCCCTGCCTGCCTGGGCCTCCGTGGGTTTTTCCCATCTGGATACATCTCGTCTGCCACCCGGGATTTGCGTTCGTCCCTGCCGTTTCAGCCTGCTGTTCCTGAGAGTCCGGGATCGGCTGCCCAGCGGTTTGTGAAGCCTTTGTTCCATCCTTCCCGGGATCCCAGGGCACCAGAGCCGCGGGTTTCCCGAGCTCGCTCCGGAGCGCCCCCTGCAGCCGCGGGGGAACCATCGCACCTGCCCTGCTCACCGGGAGCCGCCAGCGCCCCTGCCGGCTGCGAGCGGAACTGCACCCGAGGGGAAACAGCCTGACAGCCGAGAAGGCTGGCACTGGGTTTGTGATTGCTGTTACTGCCATAGTTGTTGTTGTTTTGTTTGACTGGTTATATACATATATATATAGAGTAAAGAACTGTTATTCCTATTTCCCACATCTTTGCCTAAAGGCCCTTGATTTCAAAATATAATAACTTGGAGGGAAAAGGGGTTATATCTGCCACTTCAAGGGGGGCCTCTGCCTTCCTTAGCAGACGCCTGTCTTTAAAAACCGAGAGACAGGAATGATCTCTGGGAGCAGAATTCTCGCAGTCTTTCCACTGAATTCTCTGTCCCTGTCCTTTGCCTGGCTCTCTGTTGCAGATGGAAGCTGCTACTGCCTTTCTCTGCTTGAAGCCCTCTTTTGATGCAAGCAGGTGCTCCCAGGTGTGTTCAGCAGCTGTTGCTCAGTGTTGATGCAAAGCTTTTGTGTTCCTCATGGAAGCAAGGAGCCATTGTGACACTGCAGGGGCTCATGGCATCAAGGAGACAATTGTGACACTACAGAACCTCCTAGAAACAAGACTCCATGATGACACCGTGGGGAATCATGGAACCACATGGAAATGTGTTCCTCATGAGACGCAGCAGGGCCTTGTTGGAACCAAAGACACCTCTGCAAAAAGCAGGGTAGCTCACAGAACCAAGGAGTCCATTGTTACAATAGAAAACCTATGGAAGCAAGGAGACCATTGTGACCCAGTGGGGCCTCATGGAATCAAGGAGACCATGGTGACACAGGTGATGCACATGAAGTCAAGGAGCCATTGTGACACAGTGGGGCCTCATGGAATCAAGGAGACCATGGTGACACAGGTGATGCACATGAAGCCAAGGAGCCATTGTGACACAGCGGGGCTTCTTCCCTTCAGCTCTGCAGCTGGCTGTCCCAGCCCACAGCACCATGTGCCAAGTGCTCTCCTCAGGGCTCTGCCTGCACACAGGCCCAGAGAAGTTTTCCTGTTTGTAAGGAAAGAATGAAAAAGCCTGAGCAGGTTCCCTAGACAACCAAACCCACATGCTCAGTCCAGGCTGCCTGCAATGATGTCCCCTTTCTACAAGGGACACTGTGAGCAGGAATGATGTCTGGGAGCAGAATTCTCGCAGTCTTTCCACGGAATTCTCTGTCCCTGTCCTTTGCCTGGCTCTCTGTTGCAGATGGAAGCTGCTGGTGCCATTCTCAGCTTGAAGCCCTCTTTTGATGCAAGCAGATGCTCCCAGGTGCGTTCAGCAGCTGTTGCTCAGTGTTGATGCAAAGCTTTTGTGTTCCTCATGGAAGCAAGGAGCCATTGTGACACTGCAGGGGCTCATGGCATCAAGGAGACAATTGTGACACTACAGAACCTCCTAGAAACAAGGCTCCTTGGGGACACCATGGGGAATCATGGAACCACATGGAAATGTGTTCCTCATGAGACACAGCAGGGCCTTGTTGGAACCAAAGACACCTCTGCAAAAAGCAGGGTAGCTCACAGAACCAAGGAGTCCATTGTTACAATAGAAAACCTATGGAAGCAAGGAGACCATTGTGACACAGTGGGGCCACATGGAAGCCAAGGAGCCATTGTGACCCAGTGGGGCCTCATGGAATCAAGGAGACCATGGTGACACAGGTGATGCACATGAAGCCAAGGAGCCATTGTGACCCAGTGGGGCCTCATGGAATCAAGGAGACCATGGTGACACAGGTGATGCACATGAAGCCAAGGAGCCATTGTGACACAGCGGGGCTTCTTCCCTTCAGCTCTGCAGCTGGCTGTCCCAGCCCACAGCACTATGTGCCAACTGCTCTCCTCAGGACTCTGCCTGCACACAGGCCCAGAGAAGTTTTCCTGTTTGTAAGGAAAGAATGGAAAAGCCTGAGCAGCTTTCCTAAACAACAAACCCCACATGCTGAGTCCAGGCTGCCTGCAATGATGTCCCCTTTCTACAAGGGACACTGTGAGCAGGAATGATCTCTGAGAGCAGAATTCTCACAGTCTTTCCACGGAATTCTCTGTCCCTGTCCTTTGCCTGGCTCTCTGTTGCAGATGGAAGCTGCTGGTGCCATTCTCAGCTTGAAGCCCTCTTTTGATGCAAGCAGATGCTCCCAGGTGTGTTCAGCAGCTGTTGCTCAGTGTTGATGCAAAGCTTTTGTGTTCCTCATGGAAGCAAGGAGCCATTGTGACACTGCAGGGGCTCATGGGATCAAGGAGACAATTGTGACAGTACAGAACCTCCTAGAAACAAGACTCCATGATGACACCGTGGGGAATCATGGAACCACATGGAAATGTGTTCCTCATGAGACGCAGCAGGGCCTTGTTGGAACCAAAGACACCTCTACCAAAAGCAGGGTAGCTCACAGAACCAAGGAGTCCATTGTTACAATAGAAAACCTATGGAAGCAAGGAGACCATGGTGACACAGGTGATGCACATGAAGCCAAGGAGCCATTGTGACCCAGTGGGGCCTCATGGAATCAAGGAGACCATGGTGACACAGGTGATGCACATGAAGCCAAGGAGCCATTGTGACACAGCGGGGCTTCTTCCCTTGAGCTCTGCAGCTGGCTGTCCCACACCGAGGCACCATGTGCCAAGTGCTCTCCTCAGGGCTCTGCCTGCACACAGGCCCAGGAGAAGTTTTCCTGTTTGTAAGGAAAGAATGGAAAAGCCTGAGCAGGTTCCCTAGACAACCAAACCCACATGCTCAGTCCAGGCTGCCTGCAATGATGTCCCCTTTCTACAAGGAATACTGTGAGCAGGAATGATCTCTGGGAGCAGAATTCTCGCAGTCTTTCCACGGAATTCCCTGTCCCTGTCCTTTGCCTGGCTCTCTGTTGCAGATGGAAGCTGCTGCTGCCATTCTCTGCTTGAAGCCCTCTTTTGATGCAAGCAGGTGCTCCCAGGTGTGTTCAGCAGCTGTTGCTCAGTGTTGATGCAAAGCTTTTGTGTTCCTCATGGAAGCAAGGAGCCATTGTGACACTGCAGGGGCTCATGGCATCAAGGAGACAATTGTGACACTACAGAACCTCCTAGAAACAAGGCTCCATGGTGACACCGTGGCGAATCATGGAATCAAGGAGCCCCTTGTGACACAGAGAGGCCGCCTGGAAGCAATGGTCCATTGTTACACTGCGGATTCAAGAAGACCATGGGGACAGCACGGAACCTCATGGAACCATCCGTCCATTGGGACACAGCGGGGCCTCATGGACACAAGGGGACCATTGTGGCAAAGCAGGGCCTCATGGAAGCATGGAGAGCATTGTGACATTGTGGGCAATCATGGAAGCATGGAGAGCATTGTGCCACTAAGGAAACTGATGGAACCAAGGCGATCCCTGGGACACAATGGAAGCACATGGAATCAAGGTTCCATGATGACTTTGGAGGGCCTCATGGAGCACAGCATCCATTGTGACACAGCAAGACCTCGTGGAACCAAGGAGCCTTTGTGATACTCCAGATGCGCATGGAAGCCAGGCTGCACTGAGACACAGCGGGGCCTTGTTGGAACCAAAGACACCTCTGCAAAAAGCAGGGGAGCTCACAGAACCAAGGAGTCCATTGTTACATTGTAGAAAATTATACATTACATTCTAGAAAACCTATGGAACCAAGGGGCTATTGTGACACAGTAGGGCCACATGGAAGCAATTGTCCATTATGACAATGTGGATCAAAGGTGAGCATGGTGACACTGCGGAACCTCATGGAAGCAAGGAGCCATTGTGACACAGTGGGGCCTCATGGAATCAAGGAGACCATGGTGACACAGGTGATGCACATGAAGCCAAGGAGCCATTGTGACACAGTGGGGCCTCATGGAATCAAGGAGACCATGGTGACACAGGTGATGCACATGAAGCCAAGGAGCCATTGTGACCCAGTGGGGCCTCATGGAATCAAGGAGACCATGGTGACACAGGTGATGCACATGAAGCCAAGGAGCCATTGTGACACAGTGGGGCCTCATGGAATCAAGGAGACCATGGTGACACAGGTGATGCACATGAAGCCAAGGAGCCATTGTGACACAGTGGGGCCTCATGGAATCAAGGAGACCATGGTGACACAGGTGATGCACATGAAGCCAAGGGGCCATTGTGACACAGTGGGGCCTCATGGAATCAAGGAGACCATGGTGACACAGGTGATGCACATGAAGCCAAGGAGCCATTGTGACACAGTGGGGCCTCATGGAATCAAGGACACCATGGTGACACAGGTGATGCACATGAAGCCAAGGAGCCATTGTGACACAGTGGGGCCTCATGGAATCAAGGAGACCATGGTGACACAGGTGATGCACATGAAGCCAAGGAGCCATTGTGACCCAGTGGGGCCTGATGGAATCAAGGAGACCATGGTGACACAGGTGATGCACATGAAGCCAAGGAGCCATTGTGACACAGCGGGGCTTCTTCCCTTCAGCTCTGCAGCTGGCTGTCCCAGCCCACAGCACTATGTGCCAACTGCTCTCCTCAGGACTCTGCCTGCACACAGGCCCAGAGAAGTTTTCCTGTTTGTAAGGAAAGAATGGAAAAGCCTGAGCAGCTTTCCTAAACAACAAACCCCACATGCTCAGTCCAGGCTGCCTGCAATGATGTCCCCTTTCTACAAGGGACACTGTGAGCAGGAATGATCTCTGGGAGCAGAATTCTCACAGTCTTTCCACGGAATTCTCTGTCCCTGTCCTTTCCCTGGCTCTCTGTTGCAGATGGAAGCTGCTGGTGCCTTTCTCATCTTGAAGCCCTCGTTTGATGCAAGCAGATGCTCCCAGGTGTGTTCAGCAGCTGTTGCTCAGTGTTGATGCAAAGCTTTTGTGTTCCTCATGGAAGCAAGGAGCCATTGTGACACTGCAGGGGCTCATGGCATCAAGGAGACAATTGTGACACTACAGAACCTCCTAGAAACAAGACTCCATGATGACACCGTGGGGAATCATGGAACCACATGGAAATGTGTTCCTCATGAGACGCAGCAGGGCCTTGTTGGAACCAAAGACACCTCTACCAAAAGCAGGGTAGCTCACAGAACCAAGGAGTCCATTGTTACAATAGAAAACCTATGGAAGCAAGGAGACCATTGTGACACACTGGGGCCACATGGAAGCCACAGAGCCATTGTGACCCAGTGGGGCCTCATGGAATCAAGGAGACCATGGTGACACAGGTGATGCACATGAAGCCAAGGAGCCATTGTGACCCAGTGGGGCCTCATGGAATCAAGGAGACCATGGTGACACAGGTGATGCACATGAAGCCAAGGAGCCATTGTGACACAGCGGGGCTTCTTCCCTTCAGCTCTGCAGCTGGCTGTCCCACACCGAGGCACCATGTGCCAAGTGCTCTCCTCAGGGCTCTGCCTGCACACAGGCCCAGAGAAGTTTTCCTGTTTGTAAGGAAAGAATGAAAAAGCCTGAGCAGGTTCCCTAGACAACCAAACCCACATGCTGAGTCCAGGCTGCCTGCAATGATGTCCCCTTTCTACAAGGGACACTGTGAGCAGGAATGATGTCTGGGAGCAGAATTCTCGCAGTCTTTCCACGGAATTCCCTGTCCCTGTCCTTTGCCTGGCTCTCTGTTGCAGATGGAAGCTGCTGGTGCCTTTCTCAGCTTGAAGCCCTCTTTTGATGCAAGCAGATGCTCCCAGGTGTGTTCAGCAGCTGTTGCTCAGTGTTGATGCAAAGCTTTTGTGTTCCTCATGGAAGCAAGGAGCCATTGTGACACTGCAGGGGCTCATGGCATCAAGGAGACAATTGTGACACTACAGAACCTCCTAGAAACAAGGCTCCATGGTGACACCGTGGCGAATCATGGAACCACATGGAAATGTGTTCCTCATGAGACGCAGCAGGGCCTTGTTGGAACCAAAGACACCTCTGCAAAAAGCAGGGTAGCTCACAGAACCAAGGAGTCCATTGTTACAATAGAAAACCTATGGAAGCAAGGGGCCATTGTGACACAGTGGGGCCTCATGGAATCAAGGAGACCATGGTGACACAGGTGATGCACATGAAGCCAAGGAGCCATTGTGACCCAGTGGGGCCTCATGGAATCAAGGAGACCATGGTGACACAGGTGATTCACATGAAGCCAAGGAGCCATTGTGACACAGTGGGGCCTCATGGAATCAAGGAGACCATGGTGACACAGGTGATGCACATGAACCCAAGGAGCCATTGTGACACAACCGGTCTTCTTCCCTTCAGCTCTGCAGCTGGCCGTCCCAGCCCACGGCACCATGTGCCATCTGCTCTCCTCAGGGCTCTGCCTGCACACAGGCCCAGGAAAGTTTTCCTGATGTAAGGAAAGAATGGAAAAGCCTGAGCAGGTTTCCTGAACAACAAACCCACATACTCAGTCCAGCCTGCTTGCAATGATGTCCCCTTTCTACAAGGGACACTGTGAGCAGGAATGATCTCTGGGAGCAGAATTCTCGCAGTCTTTCCACGGAATTCTCTGTCCCTGTCCTTTGCCTGGCTCTCTGTTGCAGATGGAAGCTGCTGCTGCCATTCTCTGCTTGAAGCCCTCTTTTGATGCAAGCAGGTGCTCCCAGGTGTGTTCAGCAGCTGTTGCTCAGTGTTGATGCAAAGCTTTTGTGTTCCTCATGGAAGCAAGGAGCCATTGTGACACTGCAGGGGCTCATGGCATCAAGGAGACAATTGTGACACTACAGAACCTCCTAGAAACAAGACTCCATGGTGACACCGTGGCGAATCATGGAATCAAGGAGCCCCTTGTGACACAGAGAGGCCGCCTGGAAGCAATGGTCCATTGTTACACTGCGGATTCAAGAAGACCATGGGGACAGCACGGAACCTCATGGAACCATCCGTCCATTGGGACACAGCGGGGCCTCATGGACACAAGGGGACCATTGTGGCAAAGCAGGGCCTCATGGAAGCATGGAGAGCATTGTGACATTGTGGGCAATCATGGAAGCATGGAGAGCATTGTGCCACTAAGGAAACTGATGGAACCAAGGCGATCCCTGGGACACAATGGAAGCACATGGAATCAAGGTTCCATGATGACTTTGGAGGGCCTCATGGAGCACAGCATCCATTGTGACACAGCAAGACCTCGTGGAACCAAGGAGCCTTTGTGATACTCCAGATGCGCATGGAAGCCAGGCTGCACTGAGACACAGCGGGGCCTTGTTGGACCCAAAGACACCTCTGCAAAAAGCAGGGGAGCTCACAGAACCAAGGAGTCCATTGTTACATTGTAGAAAATTATACATTACATTCTAGAAAACCTATGGAACCAAGGGGCTATTGTGACACAGTGGGGCCACATGGAAGCAATTGTCCATTATGACAATGTGGATCAAAGGTGAGCATGGTGACACTGCGGAACCTCATGGAAGCAAGGAGCCATTGTGACACAGTGGGGCCTCATGGGATCAAGGAGACCATGGTGACACAGGTGATGCACATGAAGCCAAGGAGCCATTGTGACCCAGTGGGGCCTCATGGAATCAAGGAGACCATGGTGACACAGGTGATGCACATGAAGCCAAGGATCCATTGTGACCCAGTGGGGCCTCATGGAATCAAGGAGACCATGGTGACACAGGTGATGCACATGAAGCCAAGGAGCCATTGTGACACAGTGGGGCCTCATGGAATCAAGGAGACCATGGTGACACAGGTGATGCACATGAAGCCAAGGAGCCATTGTGACACAGTGGGGCCTCATGGAATCAAGGAGACCATGGTGACACAGGTGATGCACATGAAGCCAAGGAGCCATTGTGACACAGTGGGGCCTCATGGAATCAAGGAGCCCCTTGTGACACAGAGAGGCCGCCTGGAAGCAATGGTCCATTGTTACACTGCGGATTCAAGAAGACCATGGGGACAGCACGGAACCTCATGGAACCATCCGTCCATTGGGACACAGCGGGGCCTCATGGACACAAGGGGACCATTGTGGCAAAGCAGGGCCTCATGGAAGCATGGAGAGCATTGTGACATTGTGGGCAATCGTGGAAGCATGGAGAGCATTGTGCCACTAAGGAAACTGATGGAACCAAGGCGATCCCTGGGACACAATGGAAGCACATGGAATCAAGGCTCCATGATGACTTTGGAGGGCCTCATGGAGCACAGCATCCATTGTGACACAGCAAGACCTCGTGGAACCAAGGAGCCTTTGTGATACTCCAGATGCGCATGGAAGCCAGGGTGCACTGAGACACAGCGGGGCCTTGTTGGAACCAAAGACACCTCTGCAAAAAGCAGGGTAGCTCACAGAACCAAGGAGTCCATTGTTCCATTGTAGAAAATTATACATTACATTCTAGAAAACCTATGGAACCAAGGGGCTATTGTGACACAGTGGGGCCACATGGAAGCAATTGTCCATTATGACAATGTGGATCAAAGGTGAGCATGGTGACACTGCGGAACCTCATGGAAGCAAGGAGCCATTGTGACGCAGGTGATGCACATGAAGCCAAGGAGCCATTGTGACACAGTGGGGCCTCATGGAATCAAGGAGACCATGGTGACACAGGTGATGCACATGAAGCCAAGGAGCCATTGTGACACAGCGGGGCTTCTTCCCTTCAGCTCTGCAGCTGGCTGTCCCAGCCCACAGCACCATGTGCCAAGTGCTCTCCTCAGGGCTCTGCCTGCACACAGGCCCAGAGAAGTTTTCCTGTTTGTAAGGAAAGAATGAAAAAGCCTGAGCAGGTTCCCTAGACAACCAAACTCACATGCTCAGTCCAGGCTGCCTGCAATGATGTCCCCTTTCTACAAGGGACACTGTGAGCAGGAATGATGTCTGGGAGCAGAATTCTCGCAGTCTTTCCACGGAATTCCCTGTCCCTGTCCTTTGCCTGGCTCTCTGTTGCAGATGGAAGCTGCTGGTGCCTTTCTCAGCTTGAAGCCCTCTTTTGATGCAAGCAGATGCTCCCAGGTGTGTTCAGCAGCTGTTGCTCAGTGTTGATGCAAAGCTTTTGTGTTCCTCATGGAAGCAAGGAGCCATTGTGACACTGCAGGGGCTCATGGCATCAAGGAGACAATTGTGACACTACAGAACCTCCTAGAAACAAGGCTCCATGGTGACACCGTGGGGAATCATGGAACCACATGGAAATGTGTTCCTCATGAGACGCAACAGGGCCTTGTTGGAACCAAAGACACCTCTGCAAAAAGCAGGGTAGCTCACAGAACCAAGGAGTCCATTGTTACAATAGAAAACCTATGGAAGCAAGGGGCCATTGTGACCCAGTGGGGCCTCATGGAATCAAGGAGACCATGGTGACACAGGTGATGCACATGAAGCCAAGGAGCCATTGTGACCCAGTGGGGCCTCATGGAATCAAGGAGACCATGGTGACACAGGTGATGCACATGAACCCAAGGAGCCATTGTGACACAACCGGTCTTCTTCCCTTCAGCTCTGCAGCTGGCCGTCCCAGCCCACGGCACCATGTGCCATCTGCTCTCCTCAGGGCTCTGCCTGCACACAGGCCCAGGAAAGTTTTCCTGATGTAAGGAAAGAATGGAAAAGCCTGAGCAGGTTTCCTGAACAACAAACCCACATACTCAGTCCAGCCTGCTTGCAATGATGTCCCCTTTCTACAAGGGACACTGTGAGCAGGAATGATCTCTGAGAGCAGAATTCTCACAGTCTTTCCACTGAATTCTCTGTCCCTGTCCTTTGCCTGGCTCTCTGTTGCAGATGGAAGCTGCTGCTGCCATTCTCTGCTTGAAGCCCTCTTTTGATGCAAGCAGGTGCTCCCAGGTGTGTTCAGCAGCTGTTGCTCAGTGTTGATGCAAAGCTTTTGTGTTCCTCATGGAAGCAAGGAGCCATTGTGACACTGCAGGGGCTCATGGGATCAAGGAGACAATTGTGACACTACAGAACCTCCTAGAAACAAGGCTCCATGGTGACACCGTGGCGAATCATGGAATCAAGGAGCCCCTTGTGACACAGAGAGGCCGCCTGGAAGCAATGGTCCATTGTTACACTGCGGATTCAAGAAGACCATGGGGACAGCACGGAACCTCATGGAACCATCCGTCCATTGGGACACAGCGGGGCCTCATGGACACAAGGGGAGCATTGTGGCAAAGCAGGGCCTCATGGAAGCATGGAGAGCATTGTGACATTGTGGGCAATCATGGAAGCATGGAGAGCATTGTGCCACTAAGGAAACTGATGGAACCAAGGCGATCCCTGGGACACAATGGAAGCACATGGAATCAAGGCTCCATGATGACTTTGGAGGGCCTCATGGAGCACAGCATCCATTGTGACACAGCAAGACCTCGTGGAACCAAGGAGCCTTTGTGATACTCCAGATGCGCATGGAAGCCAGGCTGCACTGAGACACAGCGGGGCCTTGTTGGACCCAAAGACACCTCTGCAAAAAGCAGGGGAGCTCACAGAACCAAGGAGTCCATTGTTACATTGTAGAAAATTATACATTACATTCTAGAAAACCTATGGAACCAAGGGGCTATTGTGACACAGTGGGGCCACATGGAAGCAATTGTCCATTATGACAATGTGGATCAAAGGTGAGCATGGTGACACTGCGGAACCTCATGGAAGCAAGGAGCCATTGTGACACAGTGGGGCCTCATGGAATCAAGGAGACCATGGTGACACAGGTGATGCACATGAAGCCAAGGAGCCATTGTGACCCAGTGGGGCCTCATGGAATCAAGGAGACCATGGTGACACAGGTGATGCACATGAAGCCAAGGATCCATTGTGACCCAGTGGGGCCTCATGGAATCAAGGAGACCATGGTGACACAGGGGATGCACATGAAGCCAAGGAGCCATTGTGACACAGTGGGGCCTCATGGAATCAAGGAGACCATGGTGACACAGGTGATGCACATGAAGCCAAGGAGCCATTGTGACACAGTGGGGCCTCATGGAATCAAGGAGACCATGGTGACACAGGTGATGCACATGAAGCCAAGGAGCCATTGTGACACAGTGGGGCCTCATGGAATCAAGGAGACCATGGTGACACAGGTGATGCACATGAAGCCAAGGAGCCATTGTGACACAGTGGGGCCTCATGGAATCAAGGAGACCATGGTGACACAGGTGATGCACATGAAGCCAAGGAGCCATTGTGACACTGTGGGGCTTCTTCCCTTCAGCTCTGCAGCTGGCTGTCCCAGCCCACAGCACCATGTGCCAAGTGCTCTCCTCAGGGCTCTGCCTGCACACAGGCCCAGAGAAGTTTTCCTGTTTGTAAGGAAAGAATGAAAAAGCCTGAGCAGGTTCCCTAGACAACCAAACCCACATGCTCAGTCCAGGCTGCCTGCAATGATGTCCCCTTTCTACAAGGGACACTGTGAGCAGGAATGATGTCTGGGAGCAGAATTCTCGCAGTCTTTCCACGGAATTCCCTGTCCCTGTCCTTTGCCTGGCTCTCTGTTGCAGATGGAAGCTGCTGGTGCCTTTCTCAGCTTGAAGCCCTCTTTTGATGCAAGCAGATGCTCCCAGGTGTGTTCAGCAGCTGTTGTTCAGTGTTGATGCAAAGCTTTTGTGTTCCTCATGGAAGCAAGGAGCCATTGTGACACTGCAGGGGCTCATGGGATCAAGGAGACAATTGTGACACTACAGAACCTCCTAGAAACAAGGCTCCATGGTGACACCGTGGCGAATCATGGAATCAAGGAGCCCCTTGTGACACAGAGAGGCCGCCTGGAAGCAATGGTCCATTGTTACACTGCGGATTCAAGAAGACCATGGGGACAGCACGGAACCTCATGGAACCATCCGTCCATTGGGACACAGCGGGGCCTCATGGACACAAGGGGACCATTGTGGCAAAGCAGGGCCTCATGGAAGCATGGAGAGCATTGTGACATTGTGGGCAATCGTGGAAGCATGGAGAGCATTGTGCCACTAAGGAAACTGATGGAACCAAGGCGATCCCTGGGACACAATGGAAGCACATGGAATCAAGGCTCCATGATGACTTTGGAGGGCCTCATGGAGCACAGCATCCATTGTGACACAGCAAGACCTCGTGGAACCAAGGAGCCTTTGTGATACTCCAGATGCGCATGGAAGCCAGGGTGCACTGAGACACAGCAGGGCCTTGTTGGAACCAAGGACACCTCTGCAAAAAGCAGGGTAGCTCACAGAACCAAGGAGTCCATTGTTACATTGTAGAAAATTATACATTACATTCTAGAAAACCTATGGAACCAAGGGGCTATTGTGACCCAGTGGGGCCACATGGAAGCAATTGTCCATTATGACAATGTGGATCAAAGGTGAGCATGGTGACACTGCGGAACCTCATGGAAGCAAGGAGCCATTGTGACACAGGTGATGCACATGAAGCCAAGGAGCCATTGTGACACAGTGGGGCCTGATGGAATCAAGGAGACCATGGTGACACAGGTGATGCACATGAAGCCAAGGAGCCATTGTGACACAGCGGGGCTTCTTCCCTTCAGCTCTGCAGCTGGCTGTCCCAGCCCACAGCACCATGTGCCAAGTGCTCTCCTCAGGGCTCTGCCTGCACACAGGCCCAGAGAAGATTTCCTGTTTGTAAGGAAAGAATGAAAAAGCCTGAGCAGGTTCCCTAGACAACCAAACCCACATGCTCAGTCCAGGCTGCCTGCAATGATGTCCCCTTTCTACAAGGGACACTGTGAGCAGGAATGATGTCTGGGAGCAGAATTCTCGCAGTCTTTCCACGGAATTCCCTGTCCCTGTCCTTTGCCTGGCTCTCTGTTGCAGATGGAAGCTGCTGGTGCCTTTCTCAGCTTGAAGCCCTCTTTTGATGCAAGCAGATGCTCCCAGGTGTGTTCAGCAGCTGTTGCTCAGTGTTGATGCAAAGCTTTTGTGTTCCTCATGGAAGCAAGGAGCCATTGTGACACTGCAGGGGCTCATGGCATCAAGGAGACAATTGTGACACTACAGAACCTCCTAGAAACAAGGCTCCATGGTGACACCGTGGGGAATCATGGAACCACATGGAAATGTGTTCCTCATGAGACGCAACAGGGCCTTGTTGGAACCAAAGACACCTCTGCAAAAAGCAGGGTAGCTCACAGAACCAAGGAGTCCATTGTTACAATAGAAAACCTATGGAAGCAAGGGGCCATTGTGACCCAGTGGGGCCTCATGGAATCAAGGAGACCATGGTGACACAGGTGATGCACATGAAGCCAAGGAGCCATTGTGACCCAGTGGGGCCTCATGGAATCAAGGAGACCATGGTGACACAGGTGATTCACATGAAGCCACGGAGCCATTGTGACACAGTGGGGCCTCATGGAATCAAGGAGACCATGGTGACACAGGTGATGCACATGAACCCAAGGAGCCATTGTGACACAACCGGTCTTCTTCCCTTCAGCTCTGCAGCTGGCCGTCCCAGCCCACGGCACCATGTGCCATCTGCTCTCCTCAGGGCTCTGCCTGCACACAGGCCCAGGAAAGTTTTCCTGATGTAAGGAAAGAATGGAAAAGCCTGAGCAGGTTTCCTGAACAACAAACCCACATACTCAGTCCAGCCTGCTTGCAATGATGTCCCCTTTCTACAAGGGACACTGTGAGCAGGAATGATCTCTGGGAGCAGAATTCTCACAGTCTTTCCACTGAATTCTCTGTCCCTGTCCTTTGCCTGGCTCTCTGTTGCAGATGGAAGCTGCTGCTGCCATTCTCTGCTTGAAGCCCTCTTTTGATGCAAGCAGGTGCTCCCAGGTGTGTTCAGCAGCTGTTGCTCAGTGTTGATGCAAAGCTTTTGTGTTCCTCATGGAAGCAAGGAGCCATTGTGACACTTCAGGGGCTCATGGGATCAAGGAGACAATTGTGACACTACAGAACCTCCTAGAAACAAGGCTCCATGGTGACACCGTGGCGAATCATGGAATCAAGGAGCCCCTTGTGACACAGAGAGGCCGCCTGGAAGCAATGGTCCATTGTTACACTGCGGATTCAAGAAGACCATGGGGACAGCACGGAACCTCATGGAACCATCCGTCCATTGGGACACAGCGGGGCCTCATGGACACAAGGGGACCATTGTGGCAAAGCAGGGCCTCATGGAAGCATGGAGAGCATTGTGACATTGTGGGCAATCATGGAAGCATGGAGAGCATTGTGCCACTAAGGAAACTGATGGAACCAAGGCGATCCCTGGGACACAATGGAAGCACATGGAATCAAGGCTCCATGATGACTTTGGAGGGCCTCATGGAGCACAGCATCCATTGTGACACAGCAAGACCTCGTGGAACCAAGGAGCCTTTGTGATACTCCAGATGCGCATGGAAGCCAGGCTGCACTGAGACACAGCGGGGCCTTGTTGGACCCAAAGACACCTCTGCAAAAAGCAGGGGAGCTCACAGAACCAAGGAGTCCATTGTTACATTGTAGAAAATTATACATTACATTCTAGAAAACCTATGGAACCAAGGGGCTATTGTGACACAGTGGGGCCACATGGAAGCAATTGTCCATTATGACAATGTGGATCAAAGGTGAGCATGGTGACACTGCGGAACCTCATGGAAGCCAAGGAGCCATTGTGACGCAGTGGGGCCTCATGGAATCAAGGAGACCATGGTGACACAGGTGATGCACATGAAGCCAAGGAGCCATTGTGACCCAGTGGGGCCTCATGGAATCAAGGAGACCATGGTGACACAGGTGATGCACATGAAGCCAAGGAGCCATTGTGACACAGTGGGGCCTCATGGAATCAAGGAGACCATGGTGACACAGGTGATGCACATGAAGCCAAGGAGCCATTGTGACACAGTGGGGCCTCATGGAATCAAGGAGACCATGGTGACACAGGTGATGCACATGAAGCCAAGGAGCCATTGTGACACAGTAGGGCCTCATGGAATCAAGGAGACCATGGTGACACAGGTGATGCACATGAAGCCAAGGAGCCATTGTGACACAGTGGGGCCTCATGGAATCAAGGAGACCATGGTGACACAGGTGATGCACATGAAGCCAAGGAGCCATTGTGCCACAGTGGGGCCTCATGGAATCAAGGAGACCATGGTGACACAGGTGATGCACATGAAGCCAAGGAGCCATTGTGACACTGTGGGGCTTCTTCCCTTCAGCTCTGCAGCTGGCTGTCCCAGCCCACAGCACCATGTGCCAAGTGCTCTCCTCAGGGCTCTGCCTGCACACAGGCCCAGAGAAGTTTTCCTGTTTGTAAGGAAAGAATGAAAAAGCCTGAGCAGGTTCCCTAGACAACCAAACCCACATGCTCAGTCCAGGCTGCCTGCAATGATGTCCCCTTTCTACAAGGGACACTGTGAGCAGGAATGATGTCTGGGAGCAGAATTCTCGCAGTCTTTCCACGGAATTCCCTGTCCCTGTCCTTTGCCTGGCTCTCTGTTGCAGATGGAAGCTGCTGGTGCCTTTCTCAGCTTGAAGCCCTCGTTTGATGCAAGCAGATGCTCCCAGGTGTGTTCAGCAGCTGTTGCTCAGTGTTGATGCAAAGCTTTTGTGTTCCTCATGGAAGCAAGGAGCCATTGTGACACTGCAGGGTTTCATGGCATCAAGGAGACAATTGTGACACTACAGAACCTCCTAGAAACAAGGCTCCATGGTGACACCGTGGCGAATCATGGAATCAAGGAGCCCCTTGTGACACAGAGAGGCCGCCTGGAAGCAATGGTCCATTGTTACACTGCGGATTCAAGAAGACCATGGGGACAGCACGGAACCTCATGGAACCATCCGTCCATTGGGACACAGCGGGGCCTCATGGACACAAGGGGACCATTGTGGCAAAGCAGGGCCTCATGGAAGCATGGAGAGCATTGTGACATTGTGGGCAATCGTGGAAGCATGGAGAGCATTGTGCCACTAAGGAAACTGATGGAACCAAGGCGATCCCTGGGACACAATGGAAGCACATGGAATCAAGGCTCCATGATGACTTTGGAGGGCCTCATGGAGCACAGGATCCATTGTGACACAGCAAGACCTCGTGGAACCAAGGAGCCTTTGTGATACTCCAGATGCGCATGGAAGCCAGGCTGCACTGAGACACAGCGGGGCCTTGTTGGAACCAAAGACACCAGTGCAAAAAGCAGGGTAGCTCACAGAACCAAGGAGTCCATTGTTACATTGTAGAAAATTATACATTACATTCTAGAAAACCTATGGAACCAAGGGGCTATTGTGACACAGTGGGGCCACATGGAAGCAATTGTCCATTATGACAATGTGGATCAAAGGTGAGCATGGTGACACTGCGGAACCTCATGGAAGCAAGGAGCCATTGTGACACAGTGGGGCCTCATGGAATCAAGGAGACCATGGTGACACAGGTGATGCACATGAAGCCAAGGAGCCATTGTGACACAGTGGGGCCTCATGGAATCAAGGAGACCATGGTGACACAGGTGATGCACATGAAGCCAAGGAGCCATTGTGACCCAGCGGGGCTTCTTCCCTTCAGCTCTGCAGCTGGCTGTCCCAGCCCACAGCACCATGTGCCAAGTGCTCTCCTCAGGGCTCTGCCTGCACACAGGCCCAGAGAAGTTTTCCTGTTTCTAAGGAAAGAATGGAAAAGCCTGAGCAGGTTTCCTAAACAACAAACCCCACATGCTGAGTCCAGGCTGCCTGCAATGATGTCCCCTTTCTACAAGGGACACTGTGAGCAGGAATGTTGGGGTTTTAGTTTAGTCTTAGGTTTTCCTGTTAAAGGAATTTTCTCCCATATGCATGTTGCTAGGGGACAAATAGCTGTACTTAAGAAAGACAAAAAGGGGAGTGGGGCGGGCCTGGCTACTCTTTTGTCTACACCTGGGTGTGGGGACAGTTCGCTCTGAGCGTCCGGAGAGAGAAGCTGCAGAGAAAGGAGCTGCTGCTTCTTTCTTTTTGGCCGTTCTTTCTTCCTGCTGGAAGCAACGCCGGGACCCCAAAAGCCGCTTTTCCCTGCCCTGCTGGAGACCGAGCTGTGGCTGTCCTGCTCCGCTGCTGCTTCGAGCTTTCGCTACGCTGTAGCCCTGCCCGCCCTGCCTGCCTGGGCCTCCGTGGGTTTTTCCCATCTGGATACATCTCGTCTGCCACCCGGGATTTGCGTTCGTCCCTGCCGTTTCAGCCTGCTGTTCCTGAGAGTCCGGGATCGGCTGCCCAGCGGTTTGTGAAGCCTTTGTTCCATCCTTCCCGGGATCCCAGGGCACCAGAGCCGCGGGTTTCCCGAGCTCGCTCCGGAGCGCCCCCTGCAGCCGCGGGGGAACCATCGCACCTGCCCTGCTCACCGGGAGCCGCCAGCGCCCCTGCCGGCTGCGAGCGGAACTGCACCCGAGGGGAAACAGCCTGACAGCCGAGAAGGCTGGCACTGGGTTTGTGATTGCTGTTACTGCCATAGTTGTTGTTGTTTTGTTTGACTGGTTATATACATATATATATAGAGTAAAGAACTGTTATTCCTATTTCCCACATCTTTGCCTAAAGGCCCTTGATTTCAAAATATAATAACTTGGAGGGAAAAGGGGTTATATCTGCCACTTCAAGGGGGGCCTCTGCCTTCCTTAGCAGACGCCTGTCTTTAAAAACCGAGAGACAGGAATGATCTCTGGGAGCAGAATTCTCGCAGTCTTTCCACTGAATTCTCTGTCCCTGTCCTTTGCCTGGCTCTCTGTTGCAGATGGAAGCTGCTACTGCCTTTCTCTGCTTGAAGCCCTCTTTTGATGCAAGCAGGTGCTCCCAGGTGTGTTCAGCAGCTGTTGCTCAGTGTTGATGCAAAGCTTTTGTGTTCCTCATGGAAGCAAGGAGCCATTGTGACACTGCAGGGCTCATGGGATCAAGGCGACAATTGTGACACTACAGAACCTCCTAGAAACAAGACTCCATGATGACACCGTGGGGAATCATGGAACCACATGGAAATGTGTTCCTCATGAGACGCAGCAGGGCCTTGTTGGAACCAAAGACACCTCTGCAAAAAGCAGGGTAGCTCACAGAACCAAGGAGTCCATTGTTACAATAGAAAACCTATGGAAGCAAGGAGACCATTGTGACCCAGTGGGGCCTCATGGAATCAAGGAGACCATGGTGACACAGGTGATGCACATGAAGTCAAGGAGCCATTGTGACCCAGTGGGGCCTCATGGAATCAAGGAGACCATGGTGACACAGGTGATGCACATGAAGCCAAGGAGCCATTGTGACACAGCGGGGCTTCTTCCCTTCAGCTCTGCAGCTGGCTGTCCCAGCCCACAGCACTATGTGCCAACTGCTCTCCTCAGGACTCTGCCTGCACACAGGCCCAGAGAAGTTTTCCTGTTTGTAAGGAAAGAATGGAAAAGCCTGAGCAGCTTTCCTAAACAACAAACCCCACATGCTGAGTCCAGGCTGCCTGCAATGATGTCCCCTTTCTACAAGGGACACTGTGAGCAGGAATGATCTCTGAGAGCAGAATTCTCACAGTCTTTCCACGGAATTCTCTGTCCCTGTCCTTTGCCTGGCTCTCTGTTGCAGATGGAAGCTGCTGGTGCCTTTCTCATCTTGAAGCCCTCGTTTGATGCAAGCAGATGCTCCCAGGTGTGTTCAGCAGCTGTTGCTCAGTGTTGATGCAAAGCTTTTGTGTTCCTCATGGAAGCAAGGAGCCATTGTGACACTGCAGGGGCTCATGGCATCAAGGAGACAATTGTGACACTACAGAACCTCCTAGAAACAAGACTCCATGATGACACCGTGGGGAATCATGGAACCACATGGAAATGTGTTCCTCATGAGACGCAGCAGGGCCTTGTTGGAACCAAAGACACCTCTACCAAAAGCAGGGTAGCTCACAGAACCAAGGAGTCCATTGTTACAATAGAAAACCTATGGAAGCAAGGAGACCATGGTGACACAGGTGATGCACATGAAGCCAAGGAGCCATTGTGACCCAGTGGGGCCTCATGGAATCAAGGAGACCATGGTGACACAGGTGATGCACATGAAGCCAAGGAGCCATTGTGACACAGTGGGGCTTCATGGAATCAAGGAGACCATGGTGACACAGGTGATGCACATGAAGCCAAGGAGCCATTGTGACACAGCGGGGCTTCTTCCCTTGAGCTCTGCAGCTGGCTGTCCCACACCGAGGCACCATGTGCCAAGTGCTCTCCTCAGGGCTCTGCCTGCACACAGGCCCAGGAGAAGTTTTCCTGTTTGTAAGGAAAGAATGGAAAAGCCTGAGCAGGTTCCCTAGACAACCAAACCCACATGCTCAGTACAGGCTGCCTGCAATGATGTCCCCTTTCTACAAGGAATACTGTGAGCAGGAATGATGTCTGGGAGCAGAATTCTCGCAGTCTTTCCACGGAATTCCCTGTCCCTGTCCTTTGCCTGGCTCTCTGTTGCAGATGGAAGCTGCTGCTGCCATTCTCTGCTTGAAGCCCTCTTTTGATGCAAGCAGGTGCTCCCAGGTGTGTTCAGCAGCTGTTGCTCAGTGTTGATGCAAAGCTTTTGTGTTCCTCATGGAAGCAAGGAGCCATTGTGACGCTGCAGGGGCTCATGGCATCAAGGAGACAATTGTGACACTACAGAACCTCCTAGAAACAAGGCTCCATGGTGACACCGTGGCGAATCATGGAATCAAGGAGCCCCTTGTGACACAGAGAGGCCGCCTGGAAGCAATGGTCCATTGTTACACTGCGGATTCAAGAAGACCATGGGGACAGCACGGAACCTCATGGAACCATCCGTCCATTGGGACACAGCGGGGCCTCATGGACACAAGGGGACCATTGTGGCAAAGCAGGGCCTCATGGAAGCATGGAGAGCATTGTGACATTGTGGGCAATCATGGAAGCATGGAGAGCATTGTGCCACTAAGGAAACTGATGGAACCAAGGCGATCCCTGGGACACAATGGAAGCACATGGAATCAAGGCTCCATGATGACTTTGGAGGGCCTCATGGAGCACAGCATCCATTGTGACACAGCAAGACCTCGTGGAACCAAGGAGCCTTTGTGATACTCCAGATGCGCATGGAAACCAGGCTGCACTGAGACACAGCGGGGCCTTGTTGGAACCAAAGACACCTCTGCAAAAAGCAGGGTAGCTCACAGAACCAAGGAGTCCATTGTTACATTGTAGAAAATTATACATTACATTCTAGAAAACCTTTGGAACCAAGGGGCTATTGTGACACAGTGGGGCCACATGGAAGCAATTGTCCATTATGACAATGTGGATCAAAGGTGAGCATGGTGACACTGCGGAACCTCATGGAATCAAGGAGACCATTGTGACACAGTGGGGCCTCATGGAAGCCAAGGAGCCATTGTGACCCAGTGGGGCCTCATGGAATCAAGGAGACCATGGTGACACAGGTGATGCACATGAAGCCAAGGAGCCATTGTGACACAGTGGGGCCTCATGGAATCAAGGAGACCATGGTGACACAGGTGATGCACATGAAGCCAAGGAGCCATTGTGACCCAGTGGGGCCTCATGGAATCAAGGAGACCATGGTGACACAGGTGATGCACATGAAGCCAAGGAGCCATTGTGACCCAGTGGGGCCTGATGGAATCAAGGAGACCATGGTGACACAGGTGATGCACATGAAGCCAAGGAGCCATTGTGACACTGTGGGGCTTCTTCCCTTCAGCTCTGCAGCTGGCTGTCCCAGCCCACAGCACCATGTGCCAAGTGCTCTCCTCAGGGCTCTGCCTGCACACAGGCCCAGAGAAGTTTTCCTGTTTGTAAGGAAAGAATGAAAAAGCCTGAGCAGGTTCCCTAGACAACCAAACCCACATGCTGAGTCCAGGCTGCCTGCAATGATGTCCCCTTTCTACAAGGGACACTGTGAGCAGGAATGATGTCTGGGAGCAGAATTCTCGCAGTCTTTCCACGGAATTCCCTGTCCCTGTCCTTTGCCTGGCTCTCTGTTGCAGATGGAAGCTGCTGGTGCCTTTCTCAGCTTGAAGCAATCGTTTGATGCAAGCAGATGCTCCCAGGTGTGTTCAGCAGCTGTTGCTCAGTGTTGATGCAAAGCTTTTGTGTTCCTCATGGAAGCAAGGAGCCATTGTGACACTGCAGGGGCTCATGGCATCAAGGAGACAATTGTGACAGTACAGAACCTCCTAGAAACAAGGCTCCATGGTGACACCGTGGGGAATCATGGAACCACATGGAAATGTGTTCCTCATGAGATGCAGCAGGGCCTTGTTGGAACCAAAGACACCTCTGCAAAAAGCAGGGTAGCTCACAGAACCAAGGAGTCCATTGTTACAATAGAAAACCTATGGAAGCAAGGGGCCATTGTGACACAGTGGGGCCACATGGAAGCCACGGAGCCATTGTGACCCAGTGGGGCCTCATGGAATCAAGGAGACCATGGTGACACAGGTGATGCACATGAAGCCAAGGAGCCATTGTGACACAGTGGGGCCTCATGGAATCAAGGAGACCATGGTGACACAGGTGATGCACATGAACCCAAGGAGCCATTGTGACACAACCGGTCTTCTTCCCTTGAGCTCTGCAGCTCGCCGTCCCAGCCCACGGCACCATGTGCCATCTGCTCTCCTCAGGGCTCTGCCTGCACACAGGCCCAGGAAAGTTTTCCTGATGTAAGGAAAGAATGGAAAAGCCTGAGCAGGTTTCCTAAACAACAAACCCACATACTCAGTCCAGCCTGCTTGCAATGATGTCCCCTTTCTACAAGGGACACTGTGAGCAGGAATGATCTCTGAGAGCAGAATTCTCACAGTCTTTCCACTGAATTCTCTGTCCCTGTCCTTTGCCTGGCTCTCTGTTGCAGATGGAAGCTGCTGCTGCCATTCTCTGCTTGAAGCCCTCTTTTGATGCAAGCAGGTGCTCCCAGGTGTGTTCAGCAGCTGTTGCTCAGTGTTGATGCAAAGCTTTTGTGTTCCTCATGGAAGCAAGGAGCCATTGTGACACTGCAGGGGCTCATGGCATCAAGGAGACAATTGTGACACTACAGAACCTCCTAGAAACAAGGCTCCATGGTGACACCGTGGCGAATCATGGAATCAAGGAGCCCCTTGTGACACAGAGAGGCCGCCTGGAAGCAATGGTCCATTGTTACACTGCGGATTCAAGAAGACCATGGGGACAGCACGGAACCTCATGGAACCATCCGTCCATTGGGACACAGCGGGGCCTCATGGACACAAGGGGACCATTGTGGCAAAGCAGGGCCTCATGGAAGCATGGAGAGCATTGTGACATTGTGGGCAATCATGGAAGCATGGAGAGCATTGTGCCACTAAGGAAACTGATGGAACCAAGGCGATCCCTGGGACACAATGGAAGCACATGGAATCAAGGCTCCATGATGACTTTGGAGGGCCTCATGGAGCACAGCATCCATTGTGACACAGCAAGACCTCGTGGAACCAAGGAGCCTTTGTGATACTCCAGATGCGCATGGAAGCCAGGCTGCACTGAGACACAGCGGGGCCTTGTTGGACCCAAAGACACCTCTGCAAAAAGCAGGGGAGCTCACAGAACCAAGGAGTCCATTGTTACATTGTAGAAAATTATACATTACATTCTAGAAAACCTATGGAACCAAGGGGCTATTGTGACACAGTGGGGCCACATGGAAGCAATTGTCCATTATGACAATGTGGATCAAAGGTGAGCATGGTGACACTGCGGAACCTCATGGAAGCAAGGAGCCATTGTGACACAGGTGATGCACATGAAGCCAAGGAGCCATTGTGACCCAGTGGGGCCTCATGGAATCAAGGAGACCATGGTGACACAGGTGATGCACATGAAGCCAAGGAGCCATTGTGACACAGTGGGGCCTCATGGAATCAAGGAGTCCATGGTGACACAGGTGATGCACATGAAGCCAAGGAGCCATTGTGACACAGCGGGGCTTCTTCCCTTCAGCTCTGCAGCTGGCTGTCCCAGCCCACAGCACTATGTGCCAACTGCTCTCCTCAGGCCTCTGCCTGCACACAGGCCCAGAGAAGTTTTCCTGTTTGTAAGGAAAGAATGGAAAA
This sequence comes from Corvus hawaiiensis, assembly GCF_020740725.1. NCBI lineage: Eukaryota > Metazoa > Chordata > Aves > Passeriformes > Corvidae > Corvus > Corvus hawaiiensis. Next base: position 77,556 of record NC_063240.1, on the reverse strand, counting down.
GCCTGAGCAGGTTCCCTAGACAACCAAACCCACATGCTCAGTCCAGGCTGCCTGCAATGATGTCCCCTTTCTACAAGGGATACTGTGAGCAGGAATGATCTCTGGGAGCAGAATTCTCACAGTCCTTCTACGGAATTCTCTGTCCCTGTCCTTTCCCTGGCTCTCTGTTGCAGATGGAAGCTGCTGGTGCCTTTCTCAGCTTGAAGCCCTCTTTTGATGCAAGCAGATGCTCCCAGGTGTGTTCAGCAGCTGTTGCTCAGTGTTGACGCAAAGCTTTTGTGTTCCTCATGGAAGCAAGGAGCCATTGTGACACTGCAGGGGCTCATGGCATCAAGGAGACAATTGTGACACTTCAGAACCTCCTAGAAAGAAGGCTCCATGGTGACACCGTGGGGAATCATGGAACCACATGGAAATGTGTTCCTCATGAGACACAGCAGGGCCTTGTTGGAACCAAAGACACCACTGCAAAAAGCAGGGTAGCTCACAGAACCAAGGAGTCCATTGTTACAATAGAAAACCAATGGAAGCAAGGGGCCATTGTGACACAGTGGGGCCACATGGAAGCCACGGAGCCACTGTGACCCAGTGGGGCCTCATGGAATCAAGGAGACCATTGTGACACAGGTGATGCACATGAAGCCAAGAGCCATTGTGACCCAGTGGGGCCTCATGGAATCAAGGAGACCATGGTGACACAGGTGATGCACATGAAGCCAAGGAGCCATTGTGACCCAGTGGGTCCTCATGGAATCAAGGAGACCATTGTGACACAGGTGATGCACATGAAGCCAAGGAGCCATTGTGACACAGTGGGGCCTCATGGAATCAAGGAGACCATGGTGACACAGGTGATGCACATGAAGCCAAGGAGCCATTGTGACCCAGTGGGGCCTCATGGAATCAAGGAGACCATGGTGACACAGGTGATGCACATGAAGCCAAGGAGCCATTGTGACACAGTGGGGCCTCATGGAATCAAGGAGACCATGGTGACACAGGTGATGCACATGAAGCCAAGGAGCCATTGTGACACAGCGGGGCTTCTTCCCTTCAGCTCTGCAGCTGGCGGTCCCAGCCCGAGGCACCATGTGCCATCTGCTCTCCTCAGGGCTCTGCCTGCACACAGGCCCAGAGAAGTTTTCCTGATGTAAGGAAAGAATGGAAAAGCCTGAGCAGGTTTCCTAAACAACAAACCCACATACTCAGTCCAGCCTGCTTGCAATGATGTCCCCTTTCTACAAGGGACACTGTGAGCAGGAATGATCTCTGAGAGCAGAATTCTCGCAGTCTTTCCACTGAATTCTCTGTCCCTGTCCTTTGCCTGGCTCTCTGTTGCAGATGGAAGCTGCTGCTGCCATTCTCAGCTTGAAGCCCTCTTTTGATGCAAGCAGGTGCTCCCAGGTGTGTTCAGCAGCTGTTGCTCAGTGTTGATGCAAAGCTTTTGTGTTCCTCATGGAAGCAAGGAGCCATTGTGACACTACAGGGGCTCATGGGATCAAGGAGACAATTGTGACAGTACAGAACCTCCTAGAAACAAGGCTCCATGGTGACACCGTGGCGAATCATGGAATCAGGGAGCCCGTTGTGACACAGAGAGGCCGCCTGGAAGCAATGGTCCATTGTTACACTGCGGATTCAAGAAGACCATGGGGACAGCACGGAACCTCATGGAACCATCCGTCCATTGGGACACAGCGGGGCCTCATGGACACAAGGGGACCATTGTGGCAAAGCAGGGCCTCATGGAAGCATGGAGAGCATTGTGACATTGTGGGCAATCATGGAAGCATGGAGAGCATTGTGCCACTAAGGAAACTGATGGAACCAAGGCGATCCCTGGGACACAATGGAAGCACATGGAATCAAGGCTCCATGATGACTTTGGAGGGCCTCATGGAGCACAGCATCCATTGTGACACAGCAAGACCTCGTGGAACCAAGGAGCCTTTGTGATACTCCAGATGCGCATGGAAGCCAGGGTGCACTGAGACACAGAGGGGCCTTGTTGGAACCAAAGACACCTCTGCAAAAAGCAGGGTAGCTCACAGAACCAAGGAGTCCATTGTTACATTGTAGAAAATTATACATTACATTCTAGAAAACCTATGGAACCAAGGGGCTATTGTGACACAGTGGGGCCACATGGAAGCAATTGTCCATTATGACAATGTGGATCAAAGGTGAGCATGGTGACACTGCGGAACCTCATGGAAGCAAGGAGCCATTGTGACGCAGTGGGGCCTCATGGAATCAAGGAGACCATGGTGACACAGGTGATGCACATGAAGCCAAGGAGCCATTATGACCCAGTGGGGCCTCATGGAATCAAGGAGACTATTGTGACACAGGTGATGCCTGTTTGGGAAGAATGTAGTGGCCATGTGTTGGGGAGGATGAAAGTTTGGTAAGAAAGTTTCACAGGTATGTCGGCTTGGCAGAAAGGTCTGTGAATGTAGAAGCTGGGGATGAGGTAGAAATGGAAGCAAGTTTTGATATAGAATAAAAGATGTTTTGCTGAAACAGTGATCGCTGAATAACTGAGAAGGCAAAGGTTGGAGAGGAGTTGGAAGGAGATTTTTAGGAGCACGACAAAGGTATGTGATTACAAACAAAGACATGTTTTTCACCAAGTAAGTAAGTCTCAAGAAGAGCATAAGTCAATAGAAAACGTGTCTTTACCAAAAAGAAAGATATGGCAGGCAAACAAGAAATGTTGATGTAGCAAGAAGAAGAAAGGTCTAAGAATTCTCCACTGTAAGCTGAAATTGTAACTTACTTACTCTTGTGATTGGATAATAATGACTAGAATATGGTGATGGTAGTAGCTATGATAGGCTATAGGCAAATGTAAAGGTATTGGGTATGGTGCTTCTTGGTTGTTATGTGTTAAGATACTCTGCAAAGAAAAGTCTAGAATGCTTTGTAACTTGACCAGAAAGCGGCTTCAGGTATGCCTACAGCTGGAGCTGGCAGCTGTAGGGCTGGCTCTGGATACCCGCTCCCTGAAATGCTGTAACTTCGCCTATGCAAGAAACAGCTTTCAAGAGAGCCACCTGAAGTCCAGCCATCCTTCGTGAAACCTTCTCCTATAGCCATGGACTTCCTTCTTTGGCCCTTTGGTCCTAGTATGGACCTCATGTCGGGTGTTGAGCCACCACTTAGGTTCAGCTGGGCTAGCCAACCATAGGCACTCTTCAGATCCTCCTGGCCCTCCACAGAGCCAGCAATTGCTAAGGTTCAAAACTTTTGCTACTTCTTCTCCTAAGGCTGCCAATTGATTCTCCCACTCCTGGCCTAAACTTAGCTGACCATATAAAAGTAAAACTAGTAAGGAAAATGTTTTAATAGTGTGATCTAATTAGCTAGTCTAATTTTCCCGTTGTCTTCTGCAGCACCTGTGGCAATTGAAGACACAGAAACCACTAAACATAAAATAATCCAGCAAGTATTAGCGCCCCAGTGAGTGGAGATTCTAGAGGAGGGATGCCCATAGAGACTATTTCAGCAGATGGTCTGTGGGTAGGCACGCAGGGCTTCCTCTGATGTCGAAGCACTGGCTACTGCTCCGGCCTACTCCTGCAGAGTGTCAGTCACGGCCTCCCGGCCTTCTCCTCCAGCTGAGCTGTGCAAATCTCTGAGGCTTCAGAGACCTTGACCCGAGAGTGACGGGTCCACCTGTGTTCAGCTGTCTTGATGGCTGTTTCTGTCGTCAGTGACACTTGGAATGGGCCACGCCATTTCACCGCCACTGGCGCTTCTTTCTACTCCTTAACTAGGACTCAATCTCCTGGTTGGAGGTTACAAGCAGCAAAGTCCAAAGGTGGGGCTTGTGCCAGCTGAGCTTCCTGTTGAAGGGGTTTCACAAGAAGCAGTATCCTGGCCACAGATGGTTTTAAATATACATCACTTACCTCTACTCCCCCACTAGGTTGAGACTTAGCCGGGTAATTCATAACAACGACGGAAAGGGGGATAACGGAATCTCTCTTCTGGGTCGGGCTCTCATTCTCGCCAAAGCCAATGTCCAAAGCCCTAGCCATGGCATCTTGGTTTCTATTAGCAGCTTCCAAAGGTGTTTCTTTCTCTATTCATGGTTTTCTACCCGAGCCGAGCTCTGGGGGTGCCAGGGCCTATGGAGGTTCCATTGTGTTCCTAAAGAAGCCAAAACCCCTTGAAGGATCTTTCCTGTAAAATGAGTTCCCCTATCTGAGTCTATTGCTTCTACAATGCTGTATCTTGGAATGATTTGTTCCAAAGATGCCTTCATAACTGATCCTGTCGTTGCTGAAGCAGTTGGAAATGCCTCTGGCCACCTTGCTAGCTGACATACCATTAGCAGAAGATATGAAGCCTTCCCACTTGGGGCATGTCAGGAAAATCCACCTGGCATCTTTGGAAGGGACATGCAGCCCAAGGCCTCCCTCCCCTGGCAAGTTACTTTGTAACTTGGCTGTTTGCTTTAGCACAGATCAAGCAACCTTCAACAGCTCGTTTTGCCAGTCTAAAAAGACCCCCAGCAACATACAGCATGAGGAAGGCTTCTGCCAATCCTCAGGAAGTGCAAGGACTCTCTTCACGGAGTTCTTTTAATATTGGTAGGGCCAAAGCTTCTAGTATCTCTTGTTTGCCATCCCTTGTAAACCAAGTATTGTCTTTTTTCTCTGCCACACGACTTTTAACCGTATCTCGAACTCCTCTGGTAAAAAAGACAGCTTCCCGGGCAGTGATGGAGTCGCTGGGAGCAAAGGGGGCATCTTGGAGAGTTCTGGCAGAAGTGTTGCTTTCTGAATTTCTTCATCCACCAAAAAGGAGACAGAGGAGTCCTGGAACATTCTTCAACTACAGGGAGAGGCCATGGGGCTTTTGCCATGGAGTCTCTCAACTGATTGCGGGACGCAGCCCCCTTTTTATGCTGAGTTCCTGGCAACAGCACCCTCTGAGGTACTCGGGAATTACAGACTTCCGGAACCGCCTACTCTATGCTCCCCTCTAATAGGCACCCCCCTCTTGCTATGGAAAAGGAAGAAAACGAAACTATTCCTAATGCTATTAAGTCTTTGTTGCCTTGCTCTAGGTTCAGGAATTTAACACGGCCTTGGCTGAGCAACAGTCTCTGTCGATTAGTAACAGTTTCTAGAACTAACACTTTCTTCTGTTACTCCCCTACCAGTAAATTCCTAGCCTTGTCTAAGGACGGATTCACACGGTCTCTTTGTAAAGACACATCCATGTTACTCCTTTCACTCCCACACCTTCTTGGAGGTGGGACGGCTCCCCCTGGCACAGCACCTGGCACAAAACCCCCCTATGCGCACACGCACACCTGCACTTACCCTGCACTCCGCTGCGCACACACACACACACACCTCCCGCACACTAACACCCCCCTCCACATCCCCACCATGCTACTTGCAGTGGCCCCGCCCCTGCCATCCCGGCCGGCTGGCAGCGCCCACTCCTCACATGCTTCCCCATGCCTTGCGTTTCCTTGCTGCCCCCTCTGTAGCCTTCCCTCAACCTGCCTTTTCTCCCCTGCCTTGCATTGACTTGCTCACCCATCCCCCACCTGACTTCCTTTCACATTCGTCTAGGTCTGGCCTCACCTTTCCTTTTCCTTCTAGGACCCTCATTGCCCTGCCTCGCCTCGCCAAGCAAGGCCACACAGAGCACTTGGTCCTGGCCACTTTTGTGTACCAGCAGTCCTCGAATGTACTTCTCACCTGCCTTGCCTATCCTTGCCTTGCCTTGGCAACACAACAGTTTCCTTGCCTTGCCCTGCTAGCTCTCTGGAGCCTTGCATTCCTTTGCACGGCCATGCCCCGCCCTTGACCTGCCTACTGCTTTCCTCCAGGGCCTTGGCTTGCCGAGCCCTTCTTGTTTCTGCCTGGCCTACCCATCAGTGGACTTTCCTTCCTACGGCCAGCCTTGCCTCTAACTTCTGGGCCTTCTCTTGCCTACCACTCCATTTGCCTTCCCCTCACTGCTCTGGCCTTGCTTAGCTCTCCCTTGACTTGCCCACAATTGCCTGCACTTGCTTTGCAGTGCCTTGCCTGCATGGAAGGCAAGGCCAAGAGTGGTAAGCAGGGCAAAGCAAAGCCAGCAAGTTGTAGGTAGTGCGAGGCAAGGCAGACGTAGGCAAAGGAAGCAGAGCAAGGGTAGCTTAAGAAGAACTCGACAAGGTACTGAAGGCAAGGCAAGGCCAAGAGACTCGGAGTGCCAGTGTTGCTGGAGCAGATGTTAAGGTAGCATGGGGAGGAATAGTCCAGCAAGACATTTCTCTTCTGGCCCCTGGGCGTGTAGGGGCAATTGTTGGATACATTCAATCCTGGAGGTGGATCAGTGGCTGGATGTGTTGTATTTTGGAGGAGGGGATGCCGTTTCTTTGGAGATGGGCTTGTAGTTGCTCTCTTTGGCAAGGAAAGCAGGTTTGGACGTGCACATCAGGTGCTCTTAGGGATTTTAAGGGCTTTTCCCAAGAGGCAGAGCTCTCTCTGGGTTAGAGCTGTTGAGCTGTCCGTGGGAATGCAAAGGCCAAGCTTGTGAGCCTTTTGTCCTGATGCCTTTAGTGTGTGAGCAGTCCCTGGTGCCGTTGTCTTTGGATGCTGACTCAAGGAGAGGGAAGGCTTAGGATGGTACCTAGAGCTGAGAAGGAAAGTGCTGAGAACAGCGTGTGTGCTGCTAGTTTGAGGGGTGCAGTTGAAGTTGCAGGCAGTAAGATCTTCCTCAGCCGGCACTGTTTTGAGCTCTGTTTTTGCCAGATGGTTTCAAGATGGTAGGCAGAATCTGCGAGAGGGAAAAGATTTGTTTGGGCCAAAGGGGTTTGTCTGGCTCTTGGAGTGTGGTGTAAAGAAGAGTCTGCTCTTGGAAGGGGAAGATGAGGGAAATCTTTTTGTCCTGATGTGCTGTTGATTGGAGTGCAGGGACGTTTGCAACTTGCCTCTGCCCTTGGGGCGGTTTCGAGCAGCGCCAGGTGCTTGGCCTTCTTTTGCAAGTCGTCAGCGCCATCGTGTGGTTGTTTCGATGAGCGCTGACAGTGCCGGGGAAAAAGCCAAGCGCTTCCCTGGCGCGGCCGCAGTCGTGTGCGAGCAGTTGGTGGAAGAGCTCCGCTGTGCATCCTGCCTCTTGGAGACACAAAAGAATGTGATCCTGCGCGTCGCGGGGAAGCAAGAGGAATCTTTTCATTGTTGGCTGTGCAGTTTCGAAGCGGCAAAAGTCAAGGCAGTTCCAGCACGGCCTCTTTCTTTCAGAACCTTTTCTGTGCCATCTTGAACATGCTCAACATGGAACTCGCACCCACTGGACTGCATCAAAGGTCCTGGAGAGACGCACTTTCCTTCAAGCTCTAGCTACCATCCTACCCTCCACCTCTCGCGGATCCCAAAGCCCTTCCAGACATCCAGCAGCTGCACGCAGAGAACAAGTGCTAGAACAAGGCGTTGGCCTTCCTAGTCCCTCTAAAGTCTGTAAACTAGGCGAAACATTGCAGTGACCAGCACTTTCCTTCGCAACTATCTATAGAGCGTCATCACATTCTCTCAGAGTGGCTAAGTCCACCCTTGCAGCGCAGCGTTTCCAGCCACAGTTGGGACTGAGAGATGGGCCAGGTGAGAAAGCATTTGTCGACTATCCCTCGTCTCTGGAAGACTTGATACTCGCAGCGCAATCACGTCCACACACCTTCAGTGTGGCCAAGTTCAAGCAGCTAGAGCTCACAGAGATGGGAGAGTCAGGAGAGAAGCCGTTCCAAAAGTACCGTGTACTTACAGCAGCATTAAAACTGTGCACAGCAGTCTACAGCACTGTAGACCGTGGCTTCTCTGACAGACGTGCCATCCCATTGTTGGCTCTCGCAGCTCGGTTGCTAGCTGCTCTCCTGAAGAAAAGAACTAGAAGGAAAAGCCAATGCTGGGCTGCACCTTCCCCTTGCCTCACGTAAAAGCCACTTCAACTCCTCGCTGCACTCTCTACTTCCCCTCTCCTTGGCATCGACCACTGTGTTTTCTGCATCTCGGAGCCGAAAGGTAAGCGCCAGTGTTCCCAGGGATGGTTGGAAGAAGGATAAGTAGTAGCACAAGTAGCTGTCGTTGAACTTCCTCCTTCTCAATGCTAACGTGAATTCGGCAGGCAGGCGAGCGCCAGCCACCCTCCTTTCTCAGTTTGTACGCGGCAGACACGAGCCCGGTGCTCGGCGCCTTCGTTCGGCCTCTTTAGTACCCATGTGGCGCTTTCGTTCTGCCGGAGTCGAAGCGTCGTCTACTTCTCGCCCAGAGAGCACGGTGCCGGCAGCGAAATGCTCCAGCCCACTGCTTGTGCCGACACACGCCTGGGCTATGCACTTTGCCTCTCAGCGACATACAGCAGCACATTCGGTCTAAATGAAAAGGGAAAGATTCTCGGCTACGTCTGGCACAAAGAACAGCTTTAGTTCAACGGGCTTACCCAGAGCATGCCCCCGACGCGTGGGAACTTGTATTTGCACCACATTCCAGTGGCAGTCCTCTTTCCTTTACAGGCAGCACAGCGCCGTCAGATCGCGGTGCTCTCTGCACGTGCCTTCTCACTTCCAAGTAGCACCGCGCACATTAGAGCCTTGCAGGGAGAGAAGACGCGGATAGTCGTGTCGCAGAGAAGAACGTGGCAGGGCGAAAAGGTGTTCTTCTTTTGTCCTCGTCGCCCAGAGTGTGGTGCTGTGTTGAAAGTCTTGGCCAGCGAAAAGCTAATCCAGCCAGTGTTTCTCTCCTGATGCATTTCGCTGAGTGAGAGCTGAGGAAAATCCGTGCACAGCACACTGTGGATGCGTGCAGTACACACGCAGAAGAGCGGCACGGCTAAAAGTCATCGCTGGGCTTCAGTTCTGTCCAGACCGCAGAAGGCGAAGAACGAAGCAGCTGAGCACCGGCTGCATGTACTCAGTGGAGCGAATTTCAAATGTCCAGCCAAGAGCTGCTTCACAAGCAGATGCAGCTGAGAATGCTCTGGCTGCTTCACAAAGGAAGGTGCTGTGTTGCACTCCTGGACACTACCTGGTCAGAAGCAGGTTCTTACACCTTCAATGCTGCAGAGTCCATGCAGCTGGAGCACACTCAGAAGGACGCGTCCAGCTAGAAGGCGTTCTTCAAGTACCCCCCTCTTCCAAGTAGCCTTGAAACTGAGCACACCACACTGCGGCTCAGGAGGTTCCTTCTCAGATAGACGTGCCGTCACATTCTTCACTCTCGCAGCTCCATTGCCCACTTGCAGCAGCTGCTGCCAAAGAAAAAGGCTCCAGAAGGAAAAGCCACTGCTAGACTGCCCTTTCCCCTTGCCTCACGTCAAGCACCAGAAACTGTCCGCTGCACTCTCTATTTCCATTCTCCGCCGCATGGCGAAGCATAAACGTAATCGCAATTGTTTCCAGGGAAAGCTGGAAGAGAACTAGGTAGCAGCACAAGTAGCTGCAAGTTGGACTTTAAGTTTCGAGCTGCTAATGTGAATCCGAAAACAAGCGAGTGGCAGCCACGCTTCCTCTTGCAGCCTGTGCGATGCACACACCAGCTCGGTGCTCTGCCTTCATTCTTATGCTCTTCGTAGCAGGTGGCGCTTTCGTTTTGCTGGAGTCGAAGCGTCGTCTACTTGTCGCCCAGAGAGCACGGTGCCGGCAGCCAAATGCTCCAGGCTGCTGCTTCTGCCGAAACACGCCTGGGCTCTGCAATTTCTCTCTAGCGCTGAAGTAGCGCCACATTCTGTTTGCTTTGTAGGCAGCATCTTTACGGAAAGCTTCTCGGCTACGTCTGGCACAAAGAACAGCTTTATTTTAACCGGCTTACACGGAGCTTGCCCCCGACGCCTGGAACTTGTATTTGCACCACATTCCAGTGGCAGTCCTCTTTCCTTTACAGGCAGCACAGCGCCGTCCGATCGCGGTGCTCTCTGCACGTGCCTTCTCACTTCCAAGTAGCACCGCGCACATTAGAGCCTTGCAGGGAGAGAAGACGCGGATAGTCGTGTCGCACAGAAGAACGTGGCAGGGCGAAAAGGTGTTCTTCTTTTGTCCTCCTCGTCGCCCAGAGTGTAGTGCTGTGTTGAAAGTCTTGGCCAGCGAAAAGCTAATCCAGCCAGTGTTTCTCTCCTGACGCATTTCGCTGAGTGAGAGCTGAGGAAAATCCTTGCACAGCACACTGTGGATGCGTGCAGTACACACGCAGAAGAGCGGCACGGCTAAAAGTCATCGCTGGGCTTCAGTTCTGTCCAGACCGCAGAAGGCGAAGAACGAAGCAGCTGAGCACCGGCTGCATGTACTCAGTGGAGCGAATTCCAAATGTCCAGTCAAAAGCCTCTTCACTAGCAGATTCAGCTGAGAATGCTCTGCCTGCTTCACAAAGGAAGGCGCTGTGTTGCACTCCTGGACACTACCTGGTCAGAAGCAGGTTCTTACACCTTCAATGCTGCAGAGTCCATGCAGCTGGAGCACACTCAGAAGGACGCGTCCAGCTAGAAGGCGTTCTTCAAGTACCCCCTCTTCCAAGCAGCCTTGAAACCGAGCACAACACACTGCGGCTCAGGAGGTTCCTTCTCAGATAGACGTGCCGTCACATTATGCACTCTCGCAGCTCTGTTGCCCACTTGCAGCAGCTGCTCCCAAAGGAAAAGGCTCCAGAAGTAAAAGTCACTGCTGGACTGCCCTTTCCCCTTGCCTCACGTCAAGCACCAGAAACTGTCCGCTGCACTCTCTATTTCCCTTCTCCGCCGCATGGCGAAGCATAAACGTAATCGCAATTGTTTCCAGGGGAAAGCTGGAAGAGAATTAGGAAGCAGCACAAGTAGCTGCAAGTTGGACTTTAAGTTTCGAGCTGCTAATGTGAATCCGAAAACAAGCGAGTGGCAGCCACGCTTCCTCTTGCAGCCTGTGCGATGCACACACCAACGCGGTGCTCTGCCTTCATTCTTATGCTCTTCGTAGCAGGTGGCGCTTTCGTTTTGCTGGAGACGAGCCGTCGTCTACTTGTCGCCCAGAGAGCACGGTGCCGGCAGCGAAATGCTCCAGGCTGCTGCTTCTGCCGAAACACGCCTGGGCTATGCAATTTCTCTCTAGCGCTGAAGTAGCGCCACATTCTGTTTGCTTTGTAGCCAGCATCTTTACGGAAAGCTTCTCGGCTACGTCTGGCACAAAGAACAGCTTTATTTAACCGGCTTACACGGAGCTTGCCCCCGACGCGTGGAACTTGTATTTGCAGCACATTCCAGTGGCAGTCCTCTTTCCTTTACAGGCTGCACAGCGCCGTCCGATCGCGGTGCTCTCTGCACGTGCCTTCTCACTTCCAAGTAGCACCGCGCACATTAGAGCCTTGCAGGGAGAGAAGACGCGGATAGTCGTGTCGCACAGAAGAACGTGGCAGGGCGAAAAGGTGTTCTTCTTTTGTCCTCCTCGTCGCCCAGAGTGTAGTGCTGTGTTGAAAGTCTTGGCCAGCGAAAAGCTAATCCAGCCAGTGTTTCTCTCCTGATGCATTTCGCTGAGCGAGAGCTGAGGAAAATCCTTGCACAGCACACTGTGGATGCGTGCAGTACACACGCAGAAGAGCGGCCCGGCTAAAAGTCATCGCTGGGCTTCAGTTCTGTCCAGACCGCAGAAGGCGAAGAACGAAGCAGCTGAGCACCGGCTGCATGTACTCAGTGGAGCGAATTTCAAATGTCCAGCCAAGAGCTGCTTCACTAGCAGATTCAGCTGAGAATGCTCTGCCTGCTTCACAAAGGAAGGCGCTGTGTTGCACTCCTGGACACTACCTGGTCAGAGGCAGGTTCTTACACCTTCAATGCTGCAGAGTCCATGCAGCTGGAGCACAGCCAGAAGGACGCGTCCAGCTAGAAGGCGTTCTTCAAGTACCTCCCTCTTCCAAGTAGCCTTGAAACTGAGCACAACAACACACTGCGGCTCAGGAGGTTTCTTCTCAGATAGACGTGCCGTCACATTATTCACTCTCGCAGCTCTGTTGCCCACTTGCAGCAGCTGCTCCCAAAGGAAAAGGCTCCAGAAGTAAAAGTCACTGCTGGACTGCCCTTTCCCCTTGCCTCACGTCAAGCACCAGAAACTGTCCGCTGCACTCTCTATTTCCCTTCTCCGCCGCATGGCGAAGCATAAACGTAATCGCAATTGTTTCCAGGGGAAAGCTGGAAGAGAATTAGGAAGCAGCACAAGTAGCTGCAAGTTGGACTTTAAGTTTCGAGCTGCTAATGTGAATCCGAAAACCAGCGAGTGGCAGCCACGCTTCCTCTTGCAGCCTGTGCGATGCACACACCAGCTCGGTGCTCTGCCTTCATTCTTATGCTCTTCGTAGCAGGTGGCGCTTTCGTTTTGCTGGAGACGAACCGTCGTCTACTTGTCGCCCAGAGAGCACGGTGCCGGCAGCCAAATGCTCCAGGCTGCTGCTTCTGCCGAAACACGCCTGGGCTATGCAATTTCTCTCTAGCGCTGAAGTAGCGCCACATTCTGTTTGCTTTGTAGCCAGCATCTTTACGGAAAGCTTCTCGGCTACGTCTGGCACAGAGAACAGCTTTAGTTAACCGGCTTACACGGAGCTTGCCCCCGACGCCTGGAACTTGTATTTGCACCACATTCCAGTGGCAGTCCTCTTTCCTTTACAGGCTGCACAGCGCCGTCCGATCGCGGTGCTCTCTGCACGTGCCTTCTCACTTCCAAGTAGCACCGCGCACATTAGAGCCTTGCAGGGAGAGAAGACGCGGATAGCCGTCTCACACAGAAGAACGTGCCAGGATGAAAAGATGTTCTTCCTTTCTCCTGTTTCTTGCCCGAATTGTGTTGCAGTGTTGAAAGTCTTGGCCAGCGAAAAGCTAATCCAGCCAGTGTTTCTCTCCTGACGCATTTCGCTGAGCGAGAGCTACGCGGAGAGTTTGGACTCTGTGAAGCAGCAAGAAAATGATTGTACGTCGAGCTGAGGAAAATCCTTGCACAGCACACTGTGGCCGCGTGCAGTGTTGGCGCTGAAGAGCGGCAAAGCTCAAAGGCATCGCTGGGCTTCAGTTCTGTCCAGACCGCAGAAGGCGAAGAACGAAGCAGCTGAGCACCGGCTGCATGTACTCAGTGGAGCGAATTCCAAATGTCCAGCCAAGAACTGCTTCACAAGCAGATTCAGCTGAGAATGCTCTGGCTGCTTCACAAAGGAAGGCGCAGCCGTGGCACTCCTGGACACAACCTGGTCAGAAGCAGTTTCTTACACCTTCAATGCTGCAGAGTCCATGCAGCTGGAGCACAGCCAGAAGGACGCGTCCAGCTAGAAGGCGTTCTTCAAGTACCTCCCTCTTCCAAGTAGCCTTGAAACTGAGCACAACAACACACTGCGGCTCAGGAGGTTCCTTCTCAGATAGACGTGCCGTCACATTATGCACTCTCGCAGCTCTGTTGCCCACTTGCAGCAGCTGCTCCCAAAGGAAAAGGCTCCAGAAGTAAAAGTCACTGCTGGACTGCCCTTTCCCCTTGCCTCACGTCAAGCACCAGAAACTGTCCGCTGCACTCTCTATTTCCCTTCTCCGCCGCATGGCGAAGCATAAACGTAATCGCAATTGTTTCCAGGGGAAAGCTGGAAGAGAATTAGGAAGCAGCACAAGTAGCTGCAAGTTGGACTTTAAGTTTCGAGCTGCTAATGTGAATCCGAAAACAAGCGAGTGGCAGCCACGCTTCCTCTTGCAGCCTGTGCGATGCACACACCAGCTCGGTGCTCTGCCTTCATTCTTATGCTCTTCGTAGCAGGTGGCGCTTTCGTTTTGCTGGAGACGAACCGTCGTCTACTTGTCGCCCAGAGAGCACGGTGCCGGCAGCCAAATGCTCCAGGCTGCTGCTTCTGCCGAAACACGCCTGGGCTATGCAATTTCTCTCTAGCGCTGAAGTAGCGCCACATTCTGTTTGCTTTGTAGCCAGCATCTTTACGGAAAGCTTCTCGGCTACGTCTGGCACAGAGAACAGCTTTAGTTAACCGGCTTACACGGAGCTTGCCCCCGACGCGTGGAACTTGTATTTGCACCACATTCCAGTGGCAGTCCTCTTTCCTTTACAGGCTGCACAGCGCCGTCAGATCGCGGTGCTCTCTGCACGTGCCTTCTCACTTCCAAGTAGCACCGCGCACATTAGAGCCTTGCAGGGAGAGAAGACGCGGATAGCCGTCTCACACAGAAGAACGTGCCAGGATGAAAAGATGTTCTTCCTTTCTCCTGTTTCTTGCCCGAATTGTGTTGCAGTGTTGAAAGTCTTGGCCAGCGAAAAGCTAATCCAGCCAGTGTTTCTCTCTTGACGCATTTCGCTGAGCGAGAGCTACGCGGAGAGTTTGGACTCTGTGAAGCAGCAAGAAAATGATTGTACGTCGAGCTGAGGAAAATCCTTGCACAGCACACTGTGGCCGCGTGCAGTGTTGGCGCTGAAGAGCGGCAAAGCTCAAAGGCATCGCTGGGCTTCAGTTCTGTCCAGACCGCAGAAGGCGAAGAACGAAGCAGCTGAGCACCGGCTGCATGTACTCAGTGGAGCGAATTCCAAATGTCCAGCCAAGAACTGCTTCACAAGCAGATTCAGCTGAGAATGCTCTGGCTGCTTCACAAAGGAAGGCGCAGCCGTGGCACTCCTGGACACAACCTGGTCAGAAGCAGTTTCTTACACCTTCAATGCTGCAGAGTCCATGCAGCTGGAGCACAGCCAGAAGGACGCGTCCAGCTAGAAGGCGTTCTTCAAGTACCCCCGTCTTCCAAGTAGCCTTGAAACTGAGCACAACACACTGCGGCTCAGGAGGTTCCTTCTCAGATAGACGTGCCGTCACATTATGCAGCTCGCATACTGTGGGCTCGCAGAGCTTGCAGCTCTGTTGCCCACTTGCAGCAGCTGCTGCCAAAGAAAAAGGCTCCAGAAGTAAAAGCCACTGCTGGACTGCCCTTTCCCCTTGCCTCATGTCAAGCACCAGAAACTGTCCACTGCACTCTCTATTTCCATTCTCCGTCGCATCTACCACTGTAATCTCTGCATCTCGAAGAATAAACCCCGGCCCAATTCTTTCCGTCGTCATCTTGTCTCACAGAGGGCACGCCGGCAGAGAAACCCTCCAGGTTGCTGATTCTTCCGAAACACACCTGGGCTGTGCATTTTCCTTCGCTGCCCTTGGTAGCACCACATTCTGTTTGCTTTGTAGCCTGAATATCAAGGGAAAGATTCTCAGCTACGTCTGGCACAGAGAACAGCTGTAGTTCAACGGGCTTACCCGGCGCTTACCCCGACGCGTGGGAACTTGTATTTGCACCACATTCCAGGGGTAGTCTTCTTTCCTTTACAGGCTGCACAGCGCCGTCAGATCGCAGTGCTTCTCTGCACCTGCCTTCTCACTTCTAAGTAGCACCGCGCACATTAGAGCCTTGCAGGGAGCAAAGACGTGGATAGATGTGTGGCAGAGAAAATCGTGCAAAGACGAAAAGGTGTTCTTCTTTTGTCCTCCTCGTCGCCCAGATTGTGGTGCTGTGCTGAAAGCGTGGGTATTATTACCCCTTCTCGCAGTGAGACTATGTGCTGCGTTGGAACTGTTGGCCTGTGAAAGGCTAATCCAGCAAGTGCTTCCCTCCTGATGCATTTTGCTGAGCGAGATCTGAGGAAAATCCGTGCACTGCACACTGTGGATGCATGCAGTATACACGCAGAAGAGCGGCGAAGCTCATAGTCATCGCACACACCAGCCCAGTGGCCTGGGGCTGCGTTCTTCTCCCTTACCGGCGCTGGACAGAACTGAAGCATTCAGCTGTGGCTCTCTTCAGTGTGTGTACTGCACGCATCCACAGTGCTCTTTGCACGGATTTTCCTCAGCGCTACGTGACACTACAGCCGTTCTGCTTCGCAGAGCCCAACTGTCCGCACAAGGTCTCGCTCAGAGAAATGTGTCGGGAGAGAAGCACTTGCTGGATTAGCCTTTCACTGGCCAACAGTTCCAACGCAGCACCACAGTCTTATTGCGAGAAGGGGTAATAAAACACATGCATTGTCCCGGAACACTTCTCTGTGCGAGCCGTAGCCGAGAATCTTTCCCTTAAGATAAGGACCACCAGGCAGACAGAAGGTTGTGCTACCTAGCACTAGAGAGAAATTGCATAGCCCGGGCGTGTTTCGGCAGAAGCAGCAGCCTGCAGCATTTGGCTGCCGGCACCGTGCTCTCTGGGCGACAAGTACACGACGGTTCGTCTCCAGCAAAACGAAAGCGCCACCTGCTACGAGGAGCATAAGAATGAAGGCAGAGCACCGAGTTGGTGTGTGCATCGCACAGGCTGCAAGAGGAAGCGTGGCTGCCACTCGCTTGTTTTCGGATTCACATTAGCAGTCGGAAACTTGCAGCTACTTGTGCTGCTACCTATTTCTCTTCCAGCTTTCCCAGGAAAGAATTGTGCCGGGGTTTATGCTTCGAGATGCAGAGATGACAGTGGTAGATGCGGTGGAGAATGGAAATAGAGTGCAGGGGACAGTTTCTGGTGCTTGACGTGAGGCAAGGGGAAAGGGCAGTCCAGCAGTAAAAGGCTTTTACTTCTGGAGCCTTTTTCTTTGGCAGCAGCTGCTGCAAGTGGGCAACGGAGCTGTGAGAGTGAATAATGTGACGGCACGTCTGAGAAGGAAGCTGCCGAGCCGCAGTGTGTTGTGCTCAGTTTCAAGGCTGCTTGGAGCAGGGGGGTACTTGAAGAACGCCTTCTAGCTGGACGCGTCCTTCTGGCTGTGCTCCAGCTGCATGGACTCTGCAGCACTGAAGGTGTAAGAACCTGCTTCTGACCAGGTAGTGTCCAGGAGTGCAACACAGCGCCTTCCTTTGTGAAGCAGGCAGAGCATTCTCAGCTGAATCTGCTAGTGAAGCAGCTCTTGGCTGGACATTTGAAATTCGCTCCACTGAGTACATGCAGCCGGTGCTCAGCTGCTTCGTTCTTCTCCTTCTGCGGTCTGGACAGAACTGAAGCCCAGCGATCACTTTTAGCCGTGCCGCTCTTCTGCGTGTGTACTGCACGCATCCACAGTGTGCTGTGCAAGGATTTTCCTCAGCTCTCACTCAGCGAAATGCATCAGGAGAGAAACACTGGCTGGATTAGCTTTTCGCTGGCCAAGACTTTCAACACAGCACTACACTCTGGGCGACGAGGAGGACAAAAGAGGAACACCTTTTCGCCCTGCCACGTTCTTCTCTGCGACACGACTATCCGCGTCTTCTCTCCCTGCAAGGCTCTAATGTGCGCGGTGCTACTTGGAAGTGAGAAGGCACGTGCAGAGAGCACCGCGATCTGACGGCGCTGTGCAGCCTGTAAAGGAAAGAGGACTGCCACTGGAATGTGGTGCAAATACAAGTTCCCACGCGTCGGGGGCATGCTCTGGGTAAGCCCGTTGAACTAAAGCTCTTCTCTGTGCCAGACGTAGCCGAGAATCTTTCCCTTTTCATTTAGACCGAATGTGCTGCTGTATGTCGCTGAGAGGCAAAGTGCATAGCCCAGGCGTGTGTCGGCACAAGCAGTGGGCTGGAGCATTTCGCTGCCGGCACCGTGCTCTCTGGGCGACAAGTAGACGACGCTTCGACTCCGGCAGAACGAAAGCGCCACATGGGTACTAAAGAGGCCGAACGAAGGCGCCGAGCACCGGGCTCGCGTCCGCAGCGTACAAACTGAGAAAGGAGCGTGGCTGGCGCTCGCCTGCCTGCCGAGTTCACGTTAGCATTGAGAAGGAGGAAGTTCAACGACAGCTACTTGTGCTACTACTTATCCCTCTTCCAACCATCCCTGGGAACACTGGCGCTTACCTTTCGGCTCCGAGATGCTGAAAACACAGTGGTCGATGCCAAGGAGAGGGGAAGTAGAGAGTGCAGCGAGGAGTTGAAATGGCTTTTACGTGAGGCAAGGGGAAGGTGCAGCCCAGCATTGGCTTTTCCTTCTAGTTCTTTTCTTCAGGAGAGCAGCTAGCAACGGAGCTGCGAGAGCCAACAATGGGATGGCACGTCTTGTCAGAGAAGCCACGGTCTACAGTGCTGTAGACTGCTGTGCACAGTTTTAATGCTGCTGTAAGTACACGGTACTTTTGGAACGGCTTCTCTCCTGACTCTCCCATCTCTGTGAGCTCTAGCTGCTTGAACTTGGCCACACTGAAGGTGTGTGGACGTGATTGCGCTGCGAGTATCAAGTCTTCCAGAGACGAGGGATAGTCGACAAATGCTTTCTCACCTGGCCCATCTCTCAGTCCCAACTGTGGCTGGAAACGCTGCGCTGCAAGGGTGGACTTAGCCACTCTGAGAGAATGTGATGACGCTCTATAGATAGTTGCCAAGGAAAGTGCTGGTCACTGCAATGTTTCGCCTAGTTTACAGACTTTAGAGGGACTAGGAAGGCCAACGCCTTGTTCTAGCACTTGTTCTCTGCGTGCAGCTGCTGGATGTTTGGAAGGGCTTTGGGTTCCGCGAGAGGTGGAGGGTAGGATGGTACCTAGAGCTTGAAGGAAAGTGCGTCTCTCCAGGACCTTTGATGCAGTTCAGTGGGTGCGAGTTCCATGTTGAGCATGTTCAAGATGGCACAGAAAAGGTTCTGAAAGAAAGAGGCCGTGCTGGAACTGCCTTGACTTTTGCCGCTTCGAAACTGCACAGCCAACAATGAAAAGATTCCTCTTGCTTCCCCGCGACGCGCAGGATCACATTCTTTTGTGTCTCCAAGAGGCAGGATGCACAGCGGAGCTCTTCCACCAACTGCTCGCACACGACTGGGGCCGCGCCAGCGAAGCGCTTGGCTTTTTCCCCGGCACTGTCAGCGCTCATCGAAACAACCACACGATGGCGCTGACGACTTGCAAAAGAAGGCCAAGCACCTGGCGCTGCTCGAAACCGCCCCAAGGGCAGAGGCAAGTTGCAAACGTCCCTGCACTCCAATCAACAGCACATCAGGACAAAAAGATTTCCCTCATCTTCCCCTTCCAAGAGCAGACTCTTCTTTACACCACACTCCAAGAGCTAGACAAACCTCTTTGGCCCAAACAAATCTTTTCCCTCTCGCAGATTCTGCCTACCATCTTGAAACCATCTGGCAAAAACAGAGCTCAAAACAGTGCCGGCTGAGGAAGATCTTACTGCCTGCAACTTCAACTGCACCCCTCAAACTAGCAGCACACACGCTGTTCTCAGCACTTTCCTTCTCAGCTCTAGCTACCATCCTAAGCCTTCCCTCTCCTAGAGTCAGGATCCAAAGACAACGGCAACACGGACTGCTCACACACTAAAGGCATCAGGACAAAAGGCTCACAAGCTTGGCCTTTGCATTCCCACGGACAGCTCTACAGCTCTAACCCAGAGAGAGCTCTGCCTCTTGGGAAAAGCCCTTAAAATCCCTAAGAGCACCTGATGTGCACATCCAAACCTGCTTTCCTTGCCAAAGAGAGCAACTACAAGCCCATCTCCAAAGAAACGGCATCCCCTCCTCCAAAATACAACACATCCAGCCACTGATCCACCTCCAGGATTGAATAGATCCAACAATTGCCCCTACACGCCCAGGGGCCAGAAGAGAAATGTCTTGCTGGACTATTCCTCCCCATGCTACCTTAACATCTGCTCCAGCAACACTGGCACTCCGAGTCTCTTGGCCTTGCCTTGCCTTCAGTACCTTGTCGAGTTCTTCTTAAGCTACCCTTGCTCTGCTTCCTTTGCCTACGTCTGCCTTGCCTCGCACTACCTACAGCTTGCTGGCTTTGCTTTGCCCTGCTTACCACTCTTGGCCTTGCCTTCCATGCAGGCAAGGCACTGCAAAGCAAGTGCAGGCAATTGTGGGCAAGTCAAGGGAGAGGTAAGCAAGGCCAGAGCAGTGAGGGGAAAGCAAATGGAGTGGTAGACAAGAGAAGGCCCAGAAGTTAGAGGCAAGGCTGGCCGTAGGAAGGAAAGTCCACTGATGGGTAGGCCAGGCAGAAACAAGAAGGGCTCGGCAAGCCAAGGCCCTGGAGGAAAGCAGTAGGCAGGTCAAGGGCGGGGCATGGACGTGCAAAGGAATGCAAGGCTCCAGAGAGCTAGCAGGGCAAGGCAAGGAAACTGTCGTGTTGCCAAGGCAAGGCAAGGATAGGCAAGGCAGGTGAGAAGTACATTCGAGGACTGCTGGTACACAAAAGTGGCCAGGACCAACTGCCTTGCTTGGCGAGGCGAAGCAGGGCAATGAGGGTCCTAGAAGGAAAAGGAAAGGTGAGGCCAGACCTAGACGAATGTGAAAGGAAGTCAGGTGGGGGATGGGTGAGCAAGTCAATGCAAGGCAGGGGAGAAAAGGCAGGTTGAGGGAAGGCTACAGAGGGGGCAGCAAGGAAACGCAAGGCATGGGGAAGCATGTGAGGAGTGGGTGCTGCCAGCCGGCCGGGATGGCAGGGGCGGGGCCACTGCAAGTAGCATGGTGGGGATGTGGAGGGGGGTGTTAGTGTGCGGGAGGTGTGTGTGTGTGTGTGTGCAGCGGAGTGCAGGGTAAGTGCAGGTGTGCGTGTGCGCATAGGGGGGTTTTGTGCCAGGTGCTGTGCCAGGGGGAGCCGTCCCACCTCCAAGAAGGTGTGGGAGTGAAAGGAGTAACATGGATGTGTCTTTACAAAGAGACCGTGTGAATCCGTCCTTAGACAAGGCTAGGAATTTACTGGTAGGGGAGTAACAGAAGAAAGTGTTAGTTCTAGAAACTGTTACTAATCGACAGAGACTGTTGCTCAGCCAAGGCCGTGTTAAATTCCTGAACCTAGAGCAAGGCAACAAAGACTTAATAGCATTAGGAATAGTTTCGTTTTCTTCCTTTTCCATAGCAAGAGGGGGGTGCATATTAGAGGGGAGCATAGAGTAGGCAGTTCCGGAAGTCTGTAATTCCCGAGTACCTCAGAGGGTGCTGTTGCCAGGAACTTAGCATAAAAAGGGGGCTGCGTCCCGCAATCAGTTGAGAGACTCCATGGCAAAAGCCCCATGGCCTCTCCCTGTAGTTGAAGAATGTTCCAGGACTCCTCTGTCTCCTTTTTGGTGGATGAAGAAATTCAGAAAGCAACACCTCTGCCAGAACTCTCCAAGATGCCTCTTTGCTCCCAGCGACTCCATCACTGCCTGGGAAGCTGTCTTTTCTACCAGAGGAGTTCGAGATACGGTTAAAAGGCGTGTGGCAGAGAAAAAAGACAATAATTGGTTTACAAGGGATGGCAAACAAGAGATACCAGAAGCTTTGGCCCTACCAATATTAAAAGAACTCCGTGAAGAGAGTCCTTGCACTTCCTGAGGATTGGCAGAAGCCTTCCTCATGCTGTATGTTGCTGGGGGTCTTTTTAGACTGGCAAAACGAGCTGTTGAAGGTTGCTTGATCTGTGCTAAAGCAAACAGCCAAGTTACAAAGTAACTTGCCAGGGGAGGGAGGCCTTGGGCTGCATGTCCCTTCCAAAGATGCCGGGTGGATTTTCCTGAGATGCCCCAAGTGGGAAGGCTTCATATCTTCTGCTAATGGTATGTCAGCTAGCAAGGTGGCCAGAGGCATTTCCAACTGCTTCAGCAACGACAGGATCAGTTATTAAGGCATCTTTGGAACAAATCATTCCAAGATACAGCATTGTAGAAGCAATAGACTCAGATAGGGGAACTCATTTTACAGGAAAGATCCTTCAAGGGGTTTTGGCTTCTTTAGGAACACAATGGAACCTCCATAGGCCCTGGCACCCCCAGAGCTCGGCTCGGGTAGAAAACAATGAATAGAGAAAGAAACACCTTTTGAAGCTGCTAATAGAAACCAAGATGCCATGGCTAGGGCTTTGGACATCGGCTTTGGCGAGAATGAGAGCCCGACCCAGAAGAGAGATTCCGTTATCCCCCTTTCCGTCGTTGTTATGAATTACCCGGCTAAGTCTCAACCTAGTGGGGGAGTAGAGGTAAGTGATGTATATTTAAAACCATCTGTGGCCAGGATACTGCTTCTTGTGAAACCCCTTCAACAGGAAGCTCAGCTGGCACAAGCCCCACCTTTGGACTTTGCTGCTTGTAACCTCCAACCAGGAGATTGAGTCCTAGTTAAGGAGTAGAAAGAAGCGCCAGTGGCGGTGAAATGGCGTGGCCCATTCCAAGTGTCACTGACGACAGAAACAGCCATCAAGACAGCTGAACACAGGTGGACCCGTCACTCTCGGGTCAAGGTCTCTGAAGCCTCAGAGATTTGCACAGCTCAGCTGGAGGAGAAGGCCGGGAGGCCGTGACTGACACTCTGCAGGAGTGGGCCGGAGCAGTAGCCAGTGCTTCGACATCAGAGGAAGCCCTGCGTGCCGACCCACAGACCATCTGCTGAAATAGTCTCTATGGGCATCCCTCCTCTAGAATCTCCACTCACTGGGGCGCTAATACTTGCAGCCATTGTTTCACGTTAAGTAGTTTCTGTGTCGTCAATTGCCACAGGTGCTGCAGAAGACAACGGGAAAATTAGACTAGCTAATTAGATCACATTATTAAAACATTTTCCTTAATAATTCTACTTTTATATGGTCAGCTAAGTTTAGGCCAGGAGTGGGAGAATCAATTGGCAGCCTTAGGAGAAGAAGTAGCAAAAGTTTTGAACCTTAGCAATTGCTGGCGCTGTGGAGGGCCAGGAGGATCTGAAGAGTGGCCATGGTTGGCTAGCCCAGCTGAACCTAAATGGTGGGTCAATGGGAGGGCCACAATGGGATGGGATTTGGGGCCAAAGAAGGAAGTCCATGGCCACTTCATTCTTCTCCAACAGGCACTTATTGCCTAAACAGGACAGGGCGGGTCTATGTAGGAAAAGGCGTTTGTCAATTGACTTTCTCTCTGGCTTTAAGCAATTGGCTTTGGCCCTCCAATTGCCCTCCTTACAATTGTTCCAAATATCAAAACAATTGCAATCAAATAGCTGTTCAGCTCACTAATGGTAGCTGCGTAAGGTGTTCTTACGAAAAATATTTGGAAGTCTGTAAAGCAATGGGGAGGGACAAGGGGTTTTTTTGACCATCTATTTTTAAGCTGTCCCCACAAAAATTCCACAAGTAGAAGACATGTTGTTTGTGATTATCAGTGGGAATGGCAACACCGGATTGGAACTCAAAGCCTTTTAGTGAGTTCTGCTCCAAATCCAACCAAACAGCTTGCAGATGTAAATGTAGATGGGAACCCTGTGTGGGAGCTTGGAAATGCAAATACTGTGACCCTTATGGTGGGGCAGCTATTGTTGGAGGACCGTTAGGCCCGGGAATCCTGCTGTATTTTGACCCGCCAATTGATGACCAAGGGTAGGAAGGCCCCTTTGCTAATGGAACACGGGCTTTGAAAGGACATTATTGGATTTGTGGCCAACATGCTTAGCTCAGGTTACCTCCAAACTGGTCAGGGATATGGTATATCCCTGGGGTATATTAGATCATTGTTCTTTTTGCTACTACAAATTCAGGGAAATCGCTTAGGAATCAAAATCTGTGAGGATTTAATTAGAGAAAAGCAGTCAGCTGAGGCAGCCTTGGCTGCAGGGAGCACCCCAAAACGGGGAAAAGATGAATGGCCACCAGAACAAGTTACGCAACACGATGGACCAGCCCCTTGGAAACCTAAGGAATTAATCCCAGATGCCTGGGAACCCATTTATCATTTCAATGAGATAATTAGGTTACAAGCTGTCTCGGAAATAATTACCAACCAGCCAGCCACAGCTCTTGACCGTCTTGCTGAGCAACCCACTTCAATGAGGAAAGTGGAATTTTCAACATTGGATGGTATTAGATTATCTGTTAGCAGAAGAAGGAGGAGTTTGTGGGAAATTCAATGACTCGAGCTGCTGTTTGCAAGCAGAGGACAGCGGAAATGTGGTCAAACAAATAACAAAGGAAATAACCTCAGCTCATGGACCTGTCCAAGTGTTGAAAGGATGGTAATGGGACATGTTTTCATGGTTAACTGGCCAGCTATGGGCTAAATGAATACCATTTCTCCTCTTATATGCTATAGCAACTCTAATCTTTTGAGCATGCGTGACACCATGCTGGGTGCAGCTCTTTCAGCAGGTGGTCAAGGGGATGCCGCTAGCAGCCATGCCTACCTGATCCAGAAAGGACTACAAAAGGACAGAAAAGGATGTCACTGCAAATAATAGCAAAAGCCAAGAAGACTCAAGAAGAAAAAATTAAATCAATGGGAATTAAGGTTTGTAAAGACAAATACAGATCAAATAAAAAGAGGAGGGATTAAAAGGAAGGAGCTGGATGAGTCTTTACAAACAGACCGTGTGAATTGGCCTGTAGACAAGGCTAGGAACTTATGGGGAGTGAAGTAACAGAAGAAACTATTAGTTCTCTAGAACTGTTACTAATCATCAGAGACTGTTGATTAATCCAGGGCGTGTTAAATTCCTGAACCTAGAGCAAGGCAACAAAGACTTAATAGAATTCGAAATGGGTTTTTTTTCTTCCTTTTCGATGCCAAAAGGGGGGGTGCATATTAGAGGGGGACTTAGAGTAGGCAGTTGTGGAAATCTGTATCTCCCGAATACCTCAGCCAGTGGGGAAAAGGAAGAGGGTGCTGTGGCCAGGAACTTGACAGCAAAAGGGGGCTGCATCCCGCAACCGTTTGACAGACCCCAGGGGAAAAGCCCCATGGATTCTCCCTGTAGCCGAAGAATGTTGCAGGACTCCTCTGTCTCCTTTTCGGACATAAACCTCAGGCATCGTGCATTAATTTTCCCTAACGGCAGCGACCTGCCGCGTGCTCTCCGTGCTCCTCCCCAGCCCCCCGGCAGGTGTAAAATAGTTCCCGGCGGCTCCCACCGCGCGTTACAGACGGCTGCGCGGTCCCGGGGCTGCCCGCAGTGCTCCCCTGCCCCGCATGGGCTGCCCGCGGGCTGCGGAGCCACCTCGCCACCGGCGCGGCCACGGCCGGGGCCCTTCTCGACAGCAGCCGAGGGGCTGCGGAGCGGGCGGCTGCGGGACGATCAGCCATTTTATGCCGCGCGGTGCTGCCGCCTCCATCTAGCTCTCCATCGCGCCGCCGGCCGCCCCCCGCCTGGCGCGCTCACGCTCGGCCGCGCTCGCCGCCCGCCCAGCCTCGCCGGAAGCTCTCCGGCCCGGGCCGTGCCCCGGCTCCGCCTGCGGCTCGGCAGGGCCCGGCCGCACGCGTGCTGCGTGGCTCGGAGCACCCGCGTTGCGCCGCAGGCCACGGGGAAGGCGGAGCGGGGCGGGCCGGCGCCGTGGTGGGAGCGCGAGGAGAGGAGCGCCCGGGCGGGGCGGCGAGTGGCGCGGCGGTGAGCGCTTCTGCTTCCTGTCGCTCGGCGGCCGCCCACGGCAGGTGCCGTGTGACCCCGCGGAGCGGCGGGGCCGGCCGGGCGGTGCGCGGCGAGGCTTTCGGCCAGCGGCGGCCGCAGCGAGAGTCTGCTGGCACTGCCCGTGCCGGTGGAGAGAGCGGGGATCCGAGGCCGGCCTTCCTAGGGTAACGAGGGGCGACCGCCTTTGCCGCGCTGCCCTCCGTGCAGCACGTGGCCGATTCCGGCGAACCCGGGGTCCCCGCAGCGGCGCGGGCGGGAGGGAGTGGGGAGCGCGCTCGGTGCCGTGCTGGCCGCTCCCGCCCAGCGCTGCGCTCCGCCGAGGCGTTTTCCCGCCCGTCCTGGGAAGGACATAAGGGACCCCGAAGTTGGAGCTTAGCTGTCAGGGGGAGCAACTTGCCTCCATTGGCGACCTCTTTTTCCCTCTGATTCAGCTACCTTGTGGTAGGTGCGGTGGTGCTGAAGAAGGGTGGCGGTGTCTTGGCACAGTTGCTGGCATAGGTAGTGCGAGAGCTCCACGCAAGGAGCTTGGAGTGGCATGTGTGAGGGTAGGAGGGTACGGCACCCGTAGCTGAAGGGGAAAAAAGGTCAAGGCATGTCATCAGCCGCAGTCGTGCTAAGTTGTTCATCTTTGCAAACTGCTTGCCAAGTTGTTCCTTTCTTAGGTCATGGGGGGTTGTATCAACCAGAACTGCGTATGGTCAGTATTTGCAGAGAAGGTTCCTTGGACTGTTGTTGAAGTGAGTGTAGCAGTTTCTATGGCATTTTGCAAAAAAAGTGACAGGTCTCTCTGTGTTCCCCAATTCTTAACAAAAATGAAGTTAACAAAGCCCTGAAAAGAGGTTTTGCAAAACTTCAGGGATTTTTTCCTACTAGTACTGTAGAGACAACCATAGTCACCTTGTCTTTCCAAAAGTGAAGGTTACCTATTTTTGTCCAAGAGCATCAAGTGCTTTTGATCAACGTTTATGTGCGTGCATTAGCCTTGTTCTTCCTTGGAGACCTTTTACAATACTCAGATGATCTGTGTAGGCTGCAGAGTGCAGTGGTGAACTTCAAGGCTTCCAGCAGAAGGGAGATGCTGTCCACGTTTTGGATTCTCCTTAGTCTGAACCTTCAGTGTCCAAGAACGCAGCGTTTGGTGCTCGAGGCACCGACTCTGGCGGGCCCCGGGTCAGAGACAGTCCAGCTGCGTTACCTCCACGCGTCGCTGAAGCGACTTGGGGATCAGGAAAAGAGCTGCTTGCTGGGTTAGCTAGCTGGCTTCTTTGCAGAGGGAAAGACGGCAGGAGCCCATGATGTTGGCTCACGTTAGCTCAGAGACAAAGGAAGAGAGAGGCTGGTCAGGTCTGGCTTCTAACAGGTTTAATGCGATAGGATGATGATGAGGTGGGATTGATGGGAATCCGCTCCTCGGAGCCTTGTCCTCAGTTTTATAGGGAATTTGAAAACCCCCTGTAACTATTCCTGAAAAGACCTGCCTTGCTAAATTAGTGCCTTTTAAGTCTTGTGTCCCCAGGATAGAACCAGAAACTCACAAAGATAACGGCAGTGGATCTACGGGACTTCCGCAGGCCTTCTGGACTGCAGACATCTCTGACCAAAGGCCACAGATGACATGTACCCTGATCCTGCCGAACGCCCGTCCGCCCTGGACTCAGCTTCGAGGTTTGATTGATACTGGTGCTGATGTAACTATCATCTCCTTCTCTGCGTGGCCTCCCTCATGGCCTTTACCCCCAGTGGGATCGGCCATCGCAGGATTAGGAGGAACCACACAGAGCTATTGAAGCGAACGGCCTGTGATGGTGAAGGACTCAGAGGGGCACACAGCTACAATTAGGCCTTATGTTACTACCACTTCCCTTAACCTTTGGGGACGGGATGTTTTGGCAGCCTGGGGCATACGGATTGGGACAAATTTTTAGCAGGGGTCACTGTGCGCAAGGGTGCACAGTATCCTACGCTGCCTTTGCAGTGGTTGATGAACACACCAGTCCGAGTCAGACTCTGCTTAGTTAGTTGAATTAAGGGCTGTTATCATGGCTTTTCAACGATTCTCACAGGAGCCTTTGAATTTGGTTCCTGAAGCCAACTAGCAAAAGCTCGTATACAATGAATCACCTTAGAGTACCACAAAATTCAAAGAATCCTGTTATTCTGAATCGCTTTCTCTCATTGCAATCTGCAGGCAAGAGACAACTGCCCTGGGCAAAAGTCTGGGTGTGGAATTGACTCACTAACCAGCGGGAAGGCCTGCGTGAGCTTATCGTTTGGGGTCGTGGGTATGCTTGCGTTTCTACTGAATCATGCCACAACCGGGCCAGGAGACACTTGAGAGACAGAGTCAGAGAAGTGGGTATTTGCTTTATTCGGCGCGCCGGCTGTGTGGGGATCGCTCCTCCAAACACACACACCCGGTGCTCTCTACAACACAGTATTATGGGCTAAATTATGAATATTCATCACATTCCCTTGGGACAGGTGTGGTTATACAACTTCTTTATCGGAAGTCATTAGCATATGGGCCACACATGCGCTGTGTGTCCTGGTGGTCGCGCTGAGGAAGACCTCTCCTCTTCCTCGGGGGTCTTCTCTGAGGAAGGCCAGTAGTCATCCTCTCATGAACTTTTCACCTTTCTCCCTGGGCATGCGTAGTCCTTTGAGGAATGATTCAGCGGTCTCGGAGATGATCCTTGTCCCCTCTATCTTGACAAGATGAGGGTGAATTTGGCTTCTTAGGCTTTGTAATTAACATCTTCTGTCTGAACTAACATTTGCTCTCTCCTAATAGTTAACTTGTGCTTACACGAGTTAGTTATTGACTGCCCCTTCTTCAATCCCCCCTTTTCTTTGGTTATTTGTAATTCTTTACAAATCTTGCATGTCTTTAAGAACCCTTCTCTATTTTATTTCTAAGTTTATGCTTTTGTCATTGAGCATAAGCATTGCGATTCTAAGTACATAAGATCATACAACAGTAACTACTAATACAAACAGTAAGTAAGAATGCAGTAACACAAATAGCTATTCCAAACAATTGTTTAAGCCAGGATAAGTTGGGTAAGCATGATGTAAGTTTGTTTCATACCTCTTTAAGCCTTCAAGAAGTCTCATCTAAGGTGATTTGATGCAATGTTCACTTTGGAGCAATAATCTTAACAGTTTTCTGGGTATGACTATGAGACCTTTTTATCTTAGCCCACCCATCTGTGCTCATTTTTTTTTCTTGTATCTAATTTAAATCATAATTAGAGTTAGGGCTTGGATCTGAACTCTACTGGCCACTGCCTTTGCTGTTTTGTCTGCCATAGCATTTCCCAGTTCAGGGATAGTGTTACCCTGGGAGTGTCCCTTACAATGCATTATAGCCACTTTGGAAGGTTTTACCACTGCTTCCAGTAACTGCATGATTGCAGTAGCATGCTTGATTTCTTTCTTCTGTATAGCCCTGTGAGCGTGTACCACCCCAAAAGCATACCTTGAATCAGTCCAAATGTTGATAGGTTTTCCTTTGGCTAACGCCAAGGCTCAAGTTAGGGCTGTTATTTCAGCCTTTTGAGCTGATGTCCCCACAGGTAACGGTTTTGCCTCAATGACAGCGTCTGTGGTTGTAACTGCATACCCAGCGAGCCGCTTACCATCCTTGACATAACTGCTTTCATCAGTGAACCAGTTGTCTGCATTTTCTAGCGGAGAGTCCTTTAGGTCCAGGCGGCCGGAGTCAACTGCCTCCATGGTTTCAATGCAGTCATGCTGTACAGGCTCCTCAGCAGCCTTGCCCTGGAGGTAGGCTGCTGGGTTTAAAACGTTGGTTACTTGGCTACTCACATCCTCCGATTCTGCTAGGACAGCTTGGTGTTTGAGAAAGCGAGATGGGCTTAACCAGTGATTTCCTTTCTGTGTGAGCACTGCTGACACTGTGTGAGAGACAAAAACAGTTCTCTGCTGGCCCAGTGTGAACTTGAGGGCTTCCTCTATGTTCAGAGTCCCAGCTGCCACTGCACGTAGGCAGGTGGGCTCTCCTTGGCTGACCACGTCCAGCTGCTTGGAGAAATAAGCCACTGGCCTTTTGTGTGGTCCCAGCTTCTGTGCCAAAAGTTCCAGCACCAGTCCTTGTCTCTCATGTGAGAACAACAGAAAAGGTTTAGTGACATCTGGTATGCCCAATGCTGGAGCTTGCATTAACTCACGTTTCGGAGTTATCAATGCATTATTAGTCTCTGGTGTCCAGCATAGGTAAGTTCCCCCAGTCTCTTTTAGAAAGAGTTGGTATCAAGGTTTCACAATGAGTCCATAGTTGTAAATCTAGAATCTACACCATCCTGTCATTCTCAGAAAAGTTATCAGTTCTTTGGTTGTGGTTGGCCTGGGCATTTGACAAATTGCCTCTTTCCTGTTGTCTCCCGAGGCTCTCTCCCCTCTTGCTAGTTTATACCTTCGATATGTAACATTCTGGAGGACTAGCTGAGCCTTTTCAGGGGAGACTCTATATCCACTTAGTCCCAGAAAATTTAGAAGACTTACAGTCTAGTTCTTGCAGTCTTCACGGGTCCTTGTTGCTATCAGCAGATCATCGACGTACTGTAGAAATGTACCTTCTCTAAGTGGCGGTGTCCAGGCTTCTAGTTCCTTGGCTAATTGATTTCCAAATCTCATGGCTCTTGAATCCTTGTGGCAATACAGTCCATGTAAGTTGGCTTTTTCTCCCTGTTCTGGGGTTTTTCCATTCAAAGGCAAAAATTTCCTGACTGCTTTCAGGTAATGGCAGACAAAAGAGAGCATCTTTTAAATGTTAAACTGAAAATCACACTCAGTCACTTTGTAATTTTGTGAGTAAAGTGTCCTCAGGTCCTGAACTAATCAATCACTTTCATTTGGCTTTCGTACTGGTAGAATTGGGGTACTGCAGGAAGATCTACACTCTCTCAACAACCTCTGATTAATCAATTCAGTAATTATTGGTTCTATTCTTACTCATGGTCCATGCCTTAGTGTATATTGTTTAATTGACCCTGGTTGTGCCCCTTCCAGTAGTTCAATAATCACTGGGGGAGGCCGTTTTGATCTCCCCGGAATTTCAACATCTTCTACTAATGGGATCACTTAATTTGTTCTTTTACTCTCTATGGGTATTTCTCTTTCTTTTATCTAATCTTAGTGGTTTAACTTACACTTTAAAGTCCTAGTCAGGTATCTTCAGGAGGCTTCTTTGGTTGTAGCTTCTTTCTACAGTTTTTGTTATAATAATATTCTTACTCTGCTGTATAATTCTATACATTATGAAGGATTAGTTTTTATGATACAAAACTAACACACAAAACATTTTCATACAAAATGTTCGCATGCAAACATATCTTTACATTAGGGCTATGCTCTGTTTTCCAGGAGCCAGATTATAGCACTCTTGTCATTTAATCTTGACACAAACTGTGGCTTTATTTTTGGTGGGATTAAAAATGAAATGAATTCTCTTTCAAATGTAGGGTTGTTTGTTTTTTGGGGGTTTTTTTTGGTGAATAAATTGCCTTCATCCCATTCTGCACCTACAACTGAGATTGCAGAATGTGCTATAAATAGGAGGGGTGAGGAAAAGTTAAAATATCCTCTTAAGACATATGGCATGAGATTGAACAGCACTTTAGTTTGAGAGCTCGTAGAAGGCTTTTCTATATCCCTCTTGGTTTAGGAAGGGGGATTCAATCATTTCTCATGTAGCATTTGCTTGCGATTTGTCAAGATTTTTTAATTCGCTAATTAGAAAATCCAAACAATTTAGCCAGATTATAATAATTTTGAAGCCTTCTGAGGCAGAACTGGGAAGGTTAGTCCATATTGGTAGGATTTCAAATATGTGTAAATTCTTATACCAACTCTCAGGATAATATTGGTTGAGACAAATGATACATCTAGAAGACCTTAACCACACCATTTTTCAGTAAAAAGACAAAACAAGTTAGACAAAAATTTGACTCAAGAATATGTAGAATGCTTTCACTACTATTTGATCTTTCACTAAGTCACTTGCAATGAAAACACAAACAAATTACAAACATTAACCAACTGACAATGCGAGCAATTATGGTGACACTTTAAATTTCATTGGTTTTCACACAGCTCCATCTCATGTGTTGGTAGATGCCTAGAAAAGAAAAGTGAAAATTTGGCCCACTAGACTGATTATTAAGAAGTAAAACTTTTTGGGGCTAACACAAAGTGATAGTGAAGCAATGATCATCACACATTTAGGTGTGATTTTGCTGCTTGCAGTTTCCTTGCTCTCAAACTGCTTTCTTTATCTTTGATGTCGGGACATTTGACATTCCTAGAAAAGAGAAAAGAAACAATAAAGCAGCTCTGCTTCGCCAGCAAGAGGAAAAGAAGCGATTAAAGATGTGAGTGCTGCGTGGAATCATTTGCATGAGGATACATCTTATCTGCTATGCAGGATAGTTCCCAATAAACCATGCTTCTCCTGACCTTTATTTTTGGATTTCTACCACATAGTACAAGAGTCAAGATTAAAAATCCCAAAATGCTTTGTGGGCAGGGAATGAAAAGTGGGGAGGCACTTTTTTGTTTTCTTCAGCCTGCCTCTTTCTTTTGTTCCCTTCAGAGATCTCACTTCATTTCTGCTGGTTTTTGGAGCACATGTGCTTAGCTCTTCCCAGATCCCCTGGGCTTGTTTTAGCTCTGGGTGTCATGGACACTCTAAATTGTGAGGTTTTTTCCCTCCATCTACCTCTGCTTCTTCAAGTGGTTTACCTTCCTTTACCTGTTGGAGTGATGGATTTTTCTCACCTTTTATTACTTAGTGCTTTTTCTGTATTTCCTTCATTCTCTAAAACCAACTTTTCACTTGCCCTGTGGCTGTTAGATGCCAGTTATGGGAGCATTAATTCTTTCTCTACTGCTTGTCTGAGCTTTCACAAGGAGCTGAGAGCTCTCTCGGGTTAAACTTGACTCGCTTCATCACCTTCCTTGCTGCTGCCTATGTTCTTGGACACTTAAGGGAATAAAGTCTCAGTGCGGAGGTGTGGAGATTGTAGTTGCGAAACTGTGGGTCTTTTTGAGAGACGAGAATGCTGTTCTCAATCTTTTCAAGGATAAACTGACCACCTTGTTTTGGGGCCAAGCGGGCTGAGATCAGCACAGAGGTGCCTGTTGCAGGTACTGAGCTTTGGAGGGCTGGCAGCAGCTTCTTGGGCTGTGTTTGTGTGGTGCTGTAAGGTTTGTGTTGGGTCCCTGGAGCAGTGGGAACAGAGCCCCCGTGAGATGCACATCAGGAAATGCGGGTACAAAGGGCCTGAAATGTGACCAGCTCTGGCATAGTTTCCATAGGACAAAATATTTTTACTGGGATTTTGGACAATTTGAGGCTCTTCCTCTTATCCTTTGCCTGGTGAACATTCCCCCTTTGCAAGAGTGGGGAATCCTGAGCTCACACCATGGAAGTGCCTGATAAATATTTTTTTCTATTTTTCAATGTTTTCATCCCAGCAGGAGTCAGAGAATACGTGATTTTCCCCTCAATTTAAAGCCTCAGAAAGGAGGGACAATAGGGCTTTACCCTTCCTTTAAACCTTAGGATGATGAAAATGGGGGAGTTCTGCTCAATTCGAACCCATAACATAGCATTGTCAAAGTTATCTGCTTCCATTTGAACTAGAAAATAATGGAAACTAGGGATTCCCTGTCAAGCAATACCCCTAAGAGCATGGAAAAGGCAGGGTTTTCTTCAATTAGTACCCTTAAAATTGCAGAGGAAGGGGATTCCCCCTCAATTTAAACACAGTCATGAAGAAGGAAGATTGTCCTTTTGTTTAAAGCCCTTTTCTCCTGGTAAACCTCCTTTTTTCTGGGGGCACTGGGTTAGGACTGACGAGGTGAAAGGGGAAAGTTGGACGTTTCCCCCTGAGAGCCCATGTGCTGCCCTGCCTCCTTAGGTGCTGCCCCTAAGGAGAAAATACCCATTTTGGTAGCACAGATCCCATGTTGACAGTATTGCATCTCTGCCCACATAAGACGTCAGAAAACTGGGATTTTGCAATTTGGTATTCTGAAACGGGGCTGTTTTGATTTTTTTGCAACTTGATTTTCTAGTATTTTGAAACTGAATTTTTTTGGTATTTTGGAACTTGGTCCTCTGGTACTTTGAAACTAGATACTCTGGTATTGTAAAACTGGATTGCTGTTGTATTTTGTAACTTGGTATTCCAGTATTAGATGTAATTTCCTCAGGAAAAACACTTGGATCACTGCATCACTTTCTTGTTTTAGGCTCACCAGTCAGCCGGGCTATCCAAGTCCATCCTCCCCAGCGGGGAGAGCGGGAGCACGTCCGGCCATGGAGAATTTCTGGGAGAGCCCGGGAGAAGAAAGAAGGCTCCAGCTTCACAGATCTGTGTCATAACCCATCCTGTCGGCCGCTCCTGTTTGATCCTGGTGCATTTGTCCTCTTGGATTCAGCCTGAGCAGCGCTAATTGCTGGGAATGAAGCAGCCTTTTCCACGAAACCTCTCCATCCTGCCCTTCAATCCTTTTGCAAACACGGGAAAAACCCAAAATTCCGTTTTTCCCCCCCCCTCCCCTTCACTTTGCCTCCTCTTTTCTCGCAGGCTTTGGGCTATCCAGGCTTGCATGTGGATTAGACACCCTGTAGGCTCAGCTCCAGGTGGGATTGCAGCGGTGTTGGAAGCACCAGGGATTCTCCCAAGGTTTGGTGTGAGGAGCTGCATCTTGGGAGGGGCTGGGATTTTGTGCACTTCTGGGGTTTTTTTTTCCTGTTTGCCTTTTGGGCTGCCTCAGAGAAAAGGCTGAAAACCGAAGAAGCTGAGGGGGGGTTCCCAAATTCCTTTCCAGCCCTTCAGAGGAGGCACAAATCCACGTGCAGCTGAGGAAAGGGATGTGAGGAGAATGGCAATAATGGAGCCTTGGGACTCTGCACTTCATTCTTTTCACGTGTTTGGAGGTGCAGGAAATGCCAAACCCCACAGGAATTCTGTGTCTGTAACATGGGGTGCAACCTCTTGAAACCCAAGTGCTCGGAGTGGGGTTTTCCCAAGGGTAAATCCCAATGTGACATGGCAAGGCTTCAGTGAGGATTTCCAGGCTTGACTGCACAGCTTTTGGGAAAGCTCAGTAGCCAAACAAGATCAGATTTCTGTTGGATTTGGATCAAACGTGGCGTTTAAATCTGGGCCAGCTCAGCTCCCTGGGTGGGAAAGTGCTTGGAGTAGCCGAGAGCTGAGCCGTTGTTGAGAATTCCAAGCGTTGTGTCCTTACGCTCCTTAATACAGCGTTTAAATAATTGATCCTGAATGGAGCCAGTATCAGAGGGATTTGTTAGAGGGGCAGGGATGTTTTTTCACGTGGCAGTGTGTCGGGATAGTCAAGACTCCTTATGTCAGAATTAATTGGTCTTCCTTCTTTTCCCTTTTGTTCTTTCTAGATTGTGGCTGAGTGGGGAGAATATTTGGGATAAAGAAACGAAATGCCCGAGGGAAGCTTCGTGTTCCCGTGGGGATGCTTTAGGCGCGTGCAGCTTCTGAGCTGCACCGAAACTTGAGGCTCCCCCAGAAGCCTTCCGAAGCTGGAAGGGCCGGGGAAGAGAATTCCAGAAGAGGTGTGGGAAGCGCTTTCTGCCAGGTCTGGACAGCACCGAGGTGGGAATGACTTCAAAGTGTTCCTTGTCCCTGTCCTGTTCCCAGCCCAGGACAAAGTTGGTGTTCCCTGAGCGGCTGCGGTTCCCTGGATGTGGCAGGAGGAGGTCTCTGCCGGGGAGTGGGAGAAATGTCCCTGCCCGGTGCCGTGTCCTTGGCGGGCAGAGAGCGCCGATCGTGGCAAGGGGGGTTTGTGAGTGTGGAATCAATCCTAGCTCCTTTTTAAGGGGGTGTTTTAATGAGTCATCAGCAGGGACCGCTTTTAGCCAGCTTTAGTTAAGTTCCTTTTGCACAGGTTTCATGTGGCTTTGATGGTGAAATCAGCAAACCCTGAAGTTTGCCAAATTACCCCTGAAAAGCTTTAATGAACCAATCCTGAGGGAACCGGGGATTGGATATCTGGGATCTTATGGCCCTTTGAGGCCATGTTGGGTTTACCCCTGATATACTGCCGAGGGAAACTCCAAGTTAAGAATAATCCAAATATGAAGCACTTCTCACAAAACTCAGCTTTGCAAAGCTTTATTTGGGCTAAAAAAGAAAAGATGGGAATGCCCTTGGCAGAAAAGCAGCTGTGAGGCACAGCAGGCTTCAAATGCCTGTCAGCAGGCGCTCCAGGAGAAACGGCTGCTGGCTGCGGGCATCCTGGGCTTTCCAGGCAGGTTTTGTAGCGGATTGCAAGGCAGTTTTCCTACCTCTGGGGGGTGGCACCTGCATCCCACTGGAAAGGGAAAATGTGGAGAGAGCGGCAAGCGGGAAGACGGTTGCTGATGTGTGTCCTTGGATTGCAGTTCCTCCCGGTGAGTCTGTGCTGCTGGAAGTTTGAAGGAGATCAGTCTTGGAGTACGTGTGGGTTCAGCCTGTGGGGCTTGGGAGCGACGCTGGACATGAAATTCCAGGGGTGTTCCCCTTGCTGGAGTGAGAAGCAGTGGAAGCACTTTGCTGTCTGCTTCTTCATCGCCTTCGCCTCGGTCCCCTGGGGCTCCAGGTAATCCCCTCTCACCTTTGCTTTTCCAAGGGTCTCTAAATGAGGGCTTGAGCTTTGGTGCAGCTCCCTTTACAGGGAAGATCTGTTCCAGGAAAGGTCTCCTGGTCCGGACCGACGGCGTTGCAGGAAGAGCAGGAAACCCCACAGTTCCTGTGGCTCCCTCATCTGATTTGCCTGCAGGCAGCAAGGATCATTCCCAAGTGTCATCCCCTGGCTCCGTGACTCGGTGAGGTTGTGTTCCCCCAAAGGCCAGGGGCCGCTTTGTGTTGCAGCTCACGAAAAGTCCAGCTCGGTGGTGCTGGGTTTGGTTTTTGTGTGCAATGAAGGCCCTAAAAAATTCCCCTCCTTCACTGGCACAGCCCTGGAGTGGGAGCAGATTCCCCTTATTCCGGAGTTATCCCGCTCCTGCCCTGGATCCCTGCGGTGCCGTGGCAGGTGAGGAGACTGAAAGCTTTCATTAGGAATTGGGCATTATGAGCACTGACATTTACTGTGCTAGAAAGTCCAAGGGACAAATTTGTGCCAATTAATGTCACGCCTTTAACTACGAGGATCAATTGGTGTTACGCTTGTACCAGAGTCTGGTGACAGAGGGGGTTTCCAAAGGAAGTCTTGGTCCATGGAGGCCTGTGCCCAAAGAAAATGCCAAGAGAACTGAGGTATGAAAAACAAAGGTCCTTTATTTATATAAGAGCAGCAACAAAAACGAGCTACAGAACATATTTACATTGTAAGAACCTTTGTAACAACAACGATCTATAGAACGTATTTACAAGAACATATCTATCAAAACTATCTTAAACGTATTTACAGAAGACAAAAAGAAACGCTAAAACGTATATACAGAAGGGTGCCGTCTCTGCCCTGGATCTCCGTCAGTCCTGGAAGAAAAGCAAGTGACACAGTCATTGCAGTCAGGCACAGAGGGCTGTTCCATGTGCCCCCAGGCTGGGACACACTGGCAGAGCGGGACTCTGCTGCCAGCGCTGAGCCTGGCTGGGGCTGGGGGTCAGGCCCCAGGCACTGGCACGGGGCTTGTGTGAGCCAAAGCAAGTGCAGGACAGGCTGGGGATGGTGCTTGTGCTGCCAGAATCCAGCCCACGGGGCACCGTGTCCCTCAGCGGGGCACCCAGCCCAGCCCCAGCCTGGCAGCAGGGCACCCACTCTGCCTGTGGGGAGCACATACCTGTCCTACCGCTGGAGTCCCTCTTCATCCCAGGACCATGTCCTCCTCCTCGTCTTTTCCATCCACATCCATGTCCTCACTGTAGTCTTCCATTTCCACCTCCATCTCTTCCTCCATCTCTTCCTTCGCATCAACCTCCATCTCTTCCTCCATCTCCTCCTTCGCATCCACCTCCATCTCTTCCTCCATCTCTTCCTTCACGTCCACCTCCATCTCTTCCTCTCCAGTCTCTCCTCCATCCACTTCCATCTCCTCCTCTGTATCAGTCTTTATATCCACCTGCATCTCTTTCTCTTCGTCTCTGGAAACCTGCAGATGTAGCAAAACCTCGGAGTGGGATCCCTGTCCCACAGCATCCCCACAGAGGCACTTAGGTGGTGTCCATTTCCATGGAATGGCACCTTACCTTCCTCGGGATGAATGTGAGCATCTGGCAGGGATGAACGGCAAAATCCAGGCACAAGAGACCTTTGGGAACTCTTGGGAGTATCGGAGCAGGGGCCAAGCAGGGTGACGGGTGTGTAGGCACAAGGGCGAATGGTTGTGTTGTCCTCTTTGCTGGATGCTGGGAGCTCCGGTGTGAATGCAGACCGTGACATCACAATTCACAGGAGTCCAGGGTCACCGTGGAGTGGACAACGGGGATCATAGAATGATGGACTCCCTGAGCGGTCTGGCTTGGAAGGGACGCTAAAGATCATCTTGTTCCAACTTGAGCAATCTTCTACCAGAGCACGTTGCTCAGAGTCCTGTTCCCACGTGGCCTTGGATGTTCGCAGGGATGGGGCATCCACATCCTCTGTGCACAGCCTGGGCCAGTGCCTCAGCACTCTCAGTGTGAAAAAGCGGCTTCCTTAGAGCCAACCGAAATCAACCTCCTGCAGTTAAAAGCCATCCCCCTTCTCCTCTTGCCACTGGCCCTATTGAACACCGTCCCCATCTTTCCTATGGGACCCTTCGAGTCCTGCATGGCCACAGCAAAGCCTCTCCAGGGCCTTCTGTTCTCCAGGCTGAACATTCTCAAGCCCACATGGACAGCAGTGACTTAGATCAGCAGAAATCAAAGCTGCAAGGTAGCAAATAGCACCAGGAACTGAGAGAGGGAAGCTTTAGACCCAGGCTTGTCTCGAAATAGACAAAATTAGTAAGAGTGCAGGGGCAGATGGTGGGACACTGGCTCTGTTCTAACTGATGAATATTTTCTTTTTTTCTTCTTCTTTTCTCTCATGCTGACCCAGGTTTTGCTGTTTGAAAGGAAGCTTGGCATAGCATCCATTGTCTTCTCCATTTGTGAAACACCGAGCAGAATCTGAGCAGGCTGATGGCGCAGAGCAAAACCTGCAAATATCTTGATAATCCTGAGCCTGGGGGATGCAGCTAAACCCAGTCCAAAGGAATTTCTGGAAAGTCGAACCTGGTTTACATTTTCTTGAGTTTGGCTGTGCCAGCTTCACCAGACATTTATAAAAAAGCAAACAAAAAACTCCAACCAAAAAAGACAAAAACCCAAACAAACAAACCCACACAAACCAATCAAACAAACAGATAAAAAGCCCCAAATCAAACCCAAAGGAATGAGGAGTTCATAGTAGTTGTGAGGATATCACAGCAGGCGAACGGCTGCTTCCCACAGGATCACCATAAAAAGCCACATGGAACAGCTGCTCCGAAAGATACACACCAGGGGCAATAGAAAAAGGGATACATGGCGGCTTTGGGGGTAGCTCCACATTAAGGTGAAGGATGAGCACTCCGTGGTACAGATCCAGCATTCCCCACACTCCAGGCCGCTCTTTGCTCCTGATGAAAGACCCTTGCAGGACCGTGGCCCTTCTCAATGCAGTGTAAATCATTGCCACAGCTCTCAGCTGAGCCACTGGCATTTCCAGAGCGAGATTCAGGCACAATCCTAGTGCCTCGGAGCATCTGTGGAAGATCCTGAACTTCTTCACCCTCAGAAACACAAAGCAGCTCAGGCTTTCCCTGAATTGGGTCTTCAGAGGAGGTTTCCAGTATCTCTGAGATTTGTTCACCGCTCAGCACGTGTGACTTTATGTACAGTGATGCATTTGGGTTCCTTCCTCACCCCTGTGTGCCAGAGAGAAACCACCCACGTGGATGAAGGATAATGTGTACAGGGAAATTTATTCCTGGATTGTCATTTTGCTTCACTGTCACTCAGTTAAACATGGTCCTTATCTAAGAAGGACTTAGAAGAAATGTGTAGGAATTTTGGCTCTGAGAGGAGCAGAAAGCACATTTTCTAAAGCAAATTCCCAGCTGATGCAGCTTCCCTGGCAAAAGAGTGATTCCCATTCATCTTCCTGGGAAGAATGTGAAGACCCATTCAGAGATCACAGGTTCAGCTGGCCTTTGGCTTTGTGTACCTCATTTCACAGGTCCAGTTTCATTAAAAGAGGCTCAAGTTTGCCTTGCAACACAGAAGTGCTGTAGCTATTCCCAGGAGAAAACCAAGAAATGACTGTCCCATGGTGTGGTCACTAGGTTGGTACCCGGGGTAGAAATCCCACCACAGTTGTGGCTCTGTGAGCAAAGAGAGCCAGTGCTTTTTGGGGCTGTAACAGCTGAGAGTGTGGCAGAGCAGTTTTTATATTATTTTTAGAGTCCTGAAAACATTGTTCCCAAAACAATCTTTCTCTCCCATCTTGTGTCATAAATTGTGGAACAGAGAAAATGGAAAGGAGCAGAGGTTTGTTTAAATTGGCTTTTTTGTTGTTGTTTTTTAGTCTTAAAATAGCATCAGCATGATGCATGATACTTTAGAAATTGGATTAGTGACACCTATTTTGTCCCACCAGAGAGGTGGGATTTAAGACTTCCAACAATAGAAACACCAGATGTGCAAGAGCTCGGTTTTCCACCCCTCACAGGCCGGTATCTTGCTGTGCTATTTTAAGCAGCCTCAGCCAGGTATATTAAAATACTGCTCCAAACAACAACAGAATGAAAATGTTCCACCAAATGGGGAAAAATAAGAAAAGTGGGCGGCAGCTGATGTTCATTTTGCAAAGTCAGATGCAAACAATGTTTGCTGGATTCCTTTCCTAGAAAAATGTAGACATTTAATAGAAATCTACCTCTGAGGCTGATAAGTTTGGTATGATTTTAGATCTGGGAGGAGCAAAACAGGTTCTAGAGAAGCTGTGATTGTCGCAGCCTTGGCAGTGTTCAAGGCCAGGTTGGATGGGGCTTGGAGCAAAGTGGTCTAGTGGAATATGTCCTGAGTGTGGTGAGAGTTGGAACAAGACGAGCTTTAAGGTCCCTTCCAACCCAACACATCCTGTGAGTCCATGAAAAGAAACTTTTGGTTTTCCTGAGGTGTTGCCTCGGCAAGGGGAGGTCACAAATACCTCAGGTAGTTTGAAATGCCCTGAGCAGAACCCAGCTGTGCTTTATCACAGGTGCTGAGGGCTTTTCACTTGTATTTTATGGGGGATTTTCACAGGGCAGTGCAAGAGCAGCTGAATGTGTTTGACAGGCAAAGAGGGCCAGTGTGGCAGCAGCTTCATTCAACAGAGCTTTTCCTTCTGTGATCCTGTATAACCTGAGGCACTCTGGGGCTCTTGAACCCGGCAGCTGGGCAAGTTAATCATGATAATAAGTGGTAAATTAACCTGCTCCACTCTCCTTAGCATGGGGGGTGATGAGCATTAGGTAGTTTGGGGAGCATTGCCAAGATGGGAGCTTGTTTTTTGCCAAGGAGAAGGGAGAAAATATTGCTTAGACTAAATAAAGCAGCTCTGCTTCGCCAGCAAGAGGAAAAGAAGCGATTAAAGATGTGAGTGCTGCGTGGAATCATTTGCATGAGGATACATCTTGTCTGCTATGCAGGATAGTTCCCAATAAACCATGCTTCTCCTGACCTTTATTTTTGGATTTCTACCACATAGTACAAGAGCCAAGATTAAAAATCCCAAAATGCTTTGTGGGCAGGGAATGAAAAGTGGGGAGGCACTTTTTTGTTTTCTTCAGCCTGCCTCTTTCTTTTGTTCCCTTCAGAGATCTCACTTCATTTCTGCTGGTTTTTGGAGCACATGTGCTTAGCTCTTCCCAGATCCCCTGGGCTTGTTTTAGCTCTGGGTGTCATGGACACTCTAAATTGTG
The DNA here is from genome assembly GCF_020740725.1 of Corvus hawaiiensis. Classification (NCBI taxonomy): domain Eukaryota; kingdom Metazoa; phylum Chordata; class Aves; order Passeriformes; family Corvidae; genus Corvus; species Corvus hawaiiensis. The sequence continues at coordinate 36,332 of NC_063240.1, read as the reverse complement.
AGGTTTTTTTCCCTCCATCTACCTCTGCTTCTTCAAGTGGTTTACCTTCCTTTACCTGTTGGAGTGATGGATTTTTCTCACCTTTTATTACTTAGTGCTTTTTCTGTATTTCCTTCATTCTCTAAAACCAACTTTTCACTTGCCCTGTGGCTGTTAGATGCCAGTTATGGGAGCATTAATTCTTTCTCTACTGCTTGTCTGAGCTTTCACAAGGAGCTGAGAGCTCTCTCGGGTTAAACTTGACTCGCTTCATCACCTTCCTTGCTGCTGCCTATGTCCTTGGACACTTAAAGGAATAAAGTCTCAGTGCGGAGGTGTGGAGATTGTAGTTGCGAAACTGTGGGTCTTTTTGAGAGACGAGAATGCTGTTCTCAATCTTTTCAAGGATAAACTGACCACCTTGTTTTGGGGCCAAGCGGGCTCAGATCAGCACAGAGGTGCCTGTTGCAGGTACTGAGCTTTGGAGGGCTGGCAGCAGCTTCTTGGGCTGTGTTTGTGTGGTGCTGTAAGGTTTGTGTTGGGTCCCTGGAGCAGTGGGAACAGAGCCCCCGTGAGATGCACATCAGGAAATGCGGGTACAAAGGGCCTGAAATGTGACCAGCTCTGGCATAGTTTCCATAGGACAAAATATTTTTACTGGGATTTTGGACAATTTGAGGCTCTTCCTCTTATCCTTTGCCTGGTGAACATTCCCCCTTTGCAAGAGTGGGGAATCCTGAGCTCACACCATGGAAGTGCCTGATAAATATTTTTTTCTATTTTTCAATGTTTTCATCCCAGCAGGAGTGTCTCGGTTTTGAAAGACAGGTGTCTGCTAAGGAAGGCAGAGGCCCCCCTTGAAGTGGCAGATATAACCCCTTTTCCCTCCAAGTTATTATATTTTGAAATCAAGAGCCTTTAGGCGAAGATGTGGGAAATAGGAATAACAGTTCTTTACTATATATATATATGTATATAACCAGTCAAACAAAACAACAACAACTATGGCAGTAACAGCAATCACAAACCCAGTCCCAGCCTTCTCGGCTGTCAGGCTATTTCCCCTCGGGTGCAGTTTTGCTCACAGCCGGCAGGGGCGCTGGCGGCTCCCGGTGAGCAGGGCAGGTGCGATGGTTCCCCCGCGGCTGCAGGGGGCGCTCCGGGGCGAGCTCGGGAAACCCGCGGCACCGGTGCCCTGGGATCCCGGGAGGGATGGAACAAAGGCTTCACAAACCCCTGGGCAGCCGATCCCGGACTCTCAGGAACAGCAGGCTGAAACGGCAGGCTGGAACGGCAGGGACGGACGCAAATCCCGGGTGGCAGGCGAGATGTATCCAGATGGGAGAACCCCACGGAGGCCCAGGCAGGCAGGGCGAGCAGGGCTACAGCGTAGCGAAAGCTCGAAGCAGCAGCGGGGCAGGGCAGCCACAGCCCGGTCTCCAGCAGGGCAGGGAAAGCGGCTTTTGGGGTCCCGGCGTTGTTTCCAGCAGGAAGAAAGAACGGCCAAAAAGAAAGAAGCAGCAGCTCCTTTCTCTGCAGCTTCTCTCTCCGGACGCTCAGAGCGAACTGACCCCACACCCAGGTGTAGACAAAGGAGTAGCCAGGCCCGCCCCACTCCCCTTTTTGTCTTTCTTAAGTACAGCTATTTGTCCCCTAGCAACATGCATATGGGAGAAAATTCCTTTAACAGGAAAAAAAAAACTAAGACTAAACTAAAACCCCAACAAGGAGTCAGAGAATACGTGATTTTCCCCTCAATTTAAAGCCTCAGAAAGGAGGGACAATAGGGCTTTACCCTTCCTTTAAACCTTAGGATGATGAAAATGGGGGAGTTCTGCTCAATTCGAACCCATAACATAGCATTGTCAAAGTTATCTGCTTCTATTTAAACTAGAAAATAATGGAAACTAGGGATTCCCTGTCAAGCAATACCCCTAAGAGCATGGAAAAGGCAGGGTTTTCTTCAATTAGTACCCTTAAAATTGCAGAGGAAGGGGATTCCCCCTCAATTTAAACACAGTCATGAAGAAGGAAGATTGTCCTTTTGTTTAAAGCCCTTTTCTCCTGGTAAACCTCCTTTTTTCTGGGGGCACTGGGTTAGGACTGACGAGGTGAAAGGGGAAAGTTGAACGTTTCCCCCTGAGAGCCCATGTGCTGCCCTGCCTCCTTAGGTGCTGCCCCTAAGGAGAAAATACCCATTTTGGTAGCACAGATCCCATGTTGACAGTATTGCATCTCTGCCCACATAAGACGTCAGAAAACTGGGATTTTGCAATTTGGTATTCTGAAACGGGGCTGTTTTGATTTTTTTGCAACTTGATTTTCTAGTATTTTGAAACTGAATTTTTTTGGTATTTTGGAACTTGGTCCTCTGGTACTTTGAAACTAGATACTCTGGTATTGTAAAACTGGATTGCTGTTGTATTTTGTAACTTGGTATTCCAGTATTAGATGTAATTTCCTCAGGAAAAACACTTGGATCACTGCATCACTTTCTTGTTTTAGGCTCACCAGTCAGCCGGGCTATCCAAGTCCATCCTCCCCAGCGGGGAGAGCGGGAGCACGTCCGGCCATGGAGAATTTCTGGGAGAGCCCGGGAGAAGAAAGAAGGCTCCAGCTTCACAGATCTGTGTCATAACCCATCCTGTCGGCCGCTCCTGTTTGATCCTGGTGCATTTGTCCTCTTGGATTCAGCCTGAGCAGCGCTAATTAATTGCTGGGAATGAAGCAGCCTTTGGTACTTCTTTTCCACGAAACCTCTCCATCCTGCCCTTCAATCCTTTTGCAAACATGGGAAAAACCCAAAACTCCGTTTTTCCCCCCCTCTCCCCTTCACTTTGCCTCCTCTTTTCTCGCAGGCTTTGGGCTATCCAGGCTTGCATGTGGATTAGGCAGAGCACCCTGTAGGCTCAGCTCCAGGTGGGATTGCAGCGGTGTTGGAAGCACCAGGGATTCTCCCAAGGTTTGGTGTGAGGAGCTGCATCTTGGGAGGGGCTGGGATTTTGTGCACTTCTGGGGTTTTTTTTTCTCCTGTTTGCCTTTTGGGCCGCCTCAGAGAAAAAGCTGGAAACCACAGAAAGGGAAGGGGGTTCCCAAATTCCTTTCCAAATCCTCAGAGGAGGCACAAATCCACGTGCAGCTGAGGAAAGAGATGAGAATGGGAATGAGGGGGGTCATGCTGGGTGCCCTCCCCCAGAGGGACCCAAAACTGCCAGAAAATTCACAGGGAGGGGAGAGTGTAGAATACTAAACCCCTCGTTTTTCACTTTTAGGTATATTGATGCCGCATACTAATTTATGTATAGATTAATTTTCAAATACAGCCTCTCTATCTACCCTAACATATACAGCAATATAAGAAGCTGGGAATAGAGATCAGCAGGTTTTGAGAATAACGAGCCGACGTTTTTCTCCAGGAAGGAAAGAAGCAAGTGCCTGGCCCAGGAGCCGAGACGCTCGGGCTGCAGGAGCTGCAGAGCGCCCAGAGGCGGCTTTTCCCTCTGCTCTGTCCCTGCCCCCGGGCTGAGCTGGGCGGCGCTGCTGCCGCCCGGTGCCGGCTGAGCCGAGAGGGCGGCGGCCTCAGTGGCTGCCGAGCGTGGCAAGGGCAAGGAGCGGGAGCGAGCGGGGCGGCGTCTGTCAGCGGAGGGGAGGGGCGAAGGGCGGTTCGGAGCGCCGAGGGACACGGCCGTGCGTGAGCGGGGCCACAGCTATGGAAAGGAGTGGGCGCCGTGCGGGGCGGTGACCGCGAGGAATGACAGCGCGGGGGGCGGCCCGGCGGGGCCGGTTTTGCCGGGCAGCAGAGGCGCGGTCGCAGCGCGACCCGGGGCGGGGAGCACCGGGCGGGCACGGTCGGAATCGAGCCGCCCGCGTGCCGCTCTCAAGGGGGCGGCTCGGAAAGGAAGGCGCAGTTGGGCGCTTTCGGGATGGCGGTAAGTGACGCTTTATTAGCACCTGCCAGGACCTTGACGAGGGCTGGTGCCACTTCCGCCACACTCAAGATGGGGGACGCGATAGGCCCCTTTGAGAGGTGTCCCTGCCGATGCCTGCCGCCGGTCGCGCGGCCCGTCGCCCGCCTCCGGTGCCGCTGACCCCACCAGCCGTGTCCTCGCACCGGGAAGCGCCGCGGAAAATCGCGCGGAAAGCGCGGGGCCGGCGTCGGAGTCCGGGCCGGATTCAGGCAGCCGAATAGACGCCCTTGTGAGGAGCGGCGGGGGCCCTTAAGTGTACCACACTAAAGATGGCGGCTCGACCGGAAGTGGCTTCTGCCAGCACCCAAGATGGCGGCGAAGGGCGGAAGTTTTGTCGCAGCCACACTAAAGATGGCGGTCGTGTGCACTGTTTTCTGACCTTCTCAGTATGGCGGCAGGACCCCCCCCCCCCCCCCCCCCCCAAGCTGCATCTATTCGGCTGCCTGAACGCGACGCCGACGCCAGCCCAGCGCTTGCACGCAATTTTCTGAGGCGTTTCCCGCTATGCGGACGCCGACTGTGGGGTCGGCGGCGCCTGGGGGTGGCGGGAGCATTCAGGCAGCGAAATAGACGGAGCGGGGTCCTTCCGGCCGCCATCTTGAGAAGGTCGAATAGCCACTGACCCGATCGCCACATCGGTGCGGTCCCGGTGACTTCCGCCCTTCTTCGCCAGGAGCGGCAATGGCGGGGAGCCCGGGGAGCAGCGCGGCCGGGCCGGGGGCACTGGCGCGGGTGCTCCGGGCTCGGAGGTGAGCGGGGAACGGGGACAGCCCCGAGCGGACGGTGGGGGCTGCGGGGGATCGGTATTCCGGCCCAGGGATGGCTGCCCCGGCCCAGGGATGGGTGTCCAGGCACAGGGATGGGTTCCTGGACTACCTAATAATATTATATAACGATCGTACAAGGAGATCTATCTAAAAAATCCTCCATGGTCATCCTTCTCCCAGCCCCGCTCTGTTTTCAGGGTCTTGGGGGCAGAGTTTGCGTCTGGACAAGGCTGTCGGGCACAGGGTGGGATTCTTGGGGTGCAGGGCCAGGATTTGGACTCGAGGCTCCCTGTGGGTCCCTTGCAGCCCAGGAAATGCTGCGATCCTGTGCCTCTGAGGGTGAAATAAAGGGCACCGGTGGGGTTTGTGCCCGCTGTGTTCACGGCCCCGCCGGCTCAGGGCGGGTTCAAGGCGCAGCTGCCCCGAGCCAGCGGGACCGGCCGGGGCTGCTCGCTCCCGGTGCTGCCGCCTTGTGGGGAGAGCCCGGCACTGCAGCCCGCACAGGCGCTGGCCACGGGATCGGCGTGGAACAGCAGCGCAGGGAGTGCTGAGGCAGCGCAGGGAATGCTGCGGTCCCAGGGAAGGCTGAGGCGTCCCCTGCCCGGGGCACTCGGCAGCAAATCCCTGATGTTGAGCAGAAGAAGGAAAGTTCTGGGTTAGTGGGAGGAGGTTTCTGGAATGGAGCTGGGACAGGTGCTGATCCATGCATGGAATCACGGGGTGGTTTGGCTTGGAAGGGACCACCAAGATCATTTACACTCTGTTTGTTGTCTGGTTCCACAGCAAAGAACATCCAGAACTGCCTCCTCACCCTCACGGACAGCAGGAATGTCTTCCATAGCTCTTGTTTCGGAATGGGAATGGCTGTTGGGAGCTCTGGCAGGACCAGGTAAGAACAGAAATGGGATCATTCTGGCTGCTGCTGGAGGTGGTTTTCTGCTTTCAGGCTGTTCTTCTGATTGATCCTTTCACAGCAGTGTTCTAGGGCACATTTGAGGGTAATTCCAGGAATTTCAAACCAGATAAAAACTGGTGGGGAAAAAATGAGAACCTGATCCATTTCTGGTAATTCCAAGCTTCTCCCACAACACCGTTCCAGGGGAAACCTGATAAAAGGGTAAAGATGCAGAGGAACAAGTGCTGTAAACCCCCCTGGCGCTCTGACAGAGCAAACCTTCCAGTACTCCCAGCAGATCTCTTGGAGAAAGTGTGGGATCACAAGGTTTTGCAGGAAAGCAAAACAGGGGCGGAGATGAGGGACTAGGCTTCCAGTTCTTCCTTTAGCTGAAAGCCTGGGGGAATTGAGAGGGGCCACAAGAACTGTTTGTGTAGGAAAATGGGAGTTTTTTTGGGCTGAATCTGAGTTTTTCTCTGGGGCGTTTTTGAGGGAAAAGCTGAGGTGGTGTTTAGGGGAGAGAATGCACATTTTTGGGGTGGAAAAGGTTTAATCAATATTGTAGAGGAAGTAAAATGTCGGGGGTAAAAGTGGATGCAATCTGGAGGGGACAGAAGGAATATTTTGGAGGCAAAATGGGGAACTGAGTAGTGGACAGATGGGGAACATTTTGGAGGCAACACTTGACAAAGTCTCTGGGGTGGAGAACGAAGACATTGAGGGAAAAATGAGGTGATGAGCAGTGGGCACGTAGGGAAGGTGGTGGGGGTAAATGTTGAGAAAAGCCCCGTGGTATTCAAGAAATCCTTGGAAGCAGGACTGAGGAATTCAGTGGTGGAAAGATAGGGGAATTTTGCGGGGGTGAAACTTCCAAAGATCTAAGAGTTGAGAGTGAGTGTTTTTAGGTAAAAAGGATGTCTTGTTGAAGTTGGGCGTCTGGATTGTGGCATTTCTGGATCACAGGGTGTTTTTCCAGAAAGTAGGAGATAAGACTCCCAAAGCCTCGGTAGCTGTGTTAAGAAATCCCTCGCAGGGAAGAAAGGTACCTAAACCTCCTAGAAGTAGGGACTAATTAGCACGGGAAGGGGAAAACCCACCCCCAGTGGGAGAGAGCCCGCAGGGTAAGGGAAGAGAAGGATGCCCTTAAGAAGGAGCAGGGAAGGTGAATTTCTCGGTTTGCTAAAATGTATCAAAAAGTTTGGAATCTGGGTCTGTGTGGAGGCTGGGATTTTCTCGGCCATATGCAGAGCCCAGCACTAGGAATAAAGTAATTCCAGGCTTTCCAACGCCAAAAATGCAGTACCAGAGAGTTCTGTTATCCCGAGGACTTGGGGGATATTTGGCAAAAATTTCCGGGGGCCCAGGCTGGACCGAGCTTTTAACGCTCCCCGGATTCACGGGATCGGGGATTCCAGCGTGCCCTGCACGGGTTTTTTCAGGGAAGTCCCAAATCCGTGTGAGCGCGAAGCAGAATCCCCTGGGAGCTGTGAAGGCAACAGGATATTTCTTGGGAATTTTGAAGGATTGGGTGAGTCCTCAGTGTTAGGTTGGAACGAATGCAAATTGTCCGGGAGTTGCTGGTTTAGGGATGGCCGGATCTGGGTTTGGATTTGTGGGCACCGAGTGTTCCTTGTGTCAGCTTTAGGTCTGCATTGGTGGGAATTGTCAGAGAAAAGAGAAGGGAATTGAAATGCGGAGCTCCATTCCCGGAGAAATGATCAGGATGGGAGAGGAAGGGCTGTGGAGCTGCTGGGAGCTCCTGGAGAACGAAAGGATCTGAGGTCTGGAGGCAAAAGCTGTGGAACAAAGCCTGGAAAGGGTGTGGGGTGGGCAGGAGGGGGAGGAGGGCACTGCGGTGGCGGGGGGCGGGGGGAAAGAATCCCTGCTCCGGGAATCCAGCAGGGACCAGGACAGGATCATTTTCCATCCACTGCTCTCAGTGGAATCCTAATAAGGAAGGTCGAAGGAAAGTGATTCGTTTGTTCTTCGGTTTGGAATGAAAGGTGCTCTTGCAGAGGGGAATATTCACCTGTTAAAATTCTGTTGGATACAGGAAAAGAGGGAGGAAGCAAGCAGCTGGGGAATGAACGGGTGGATTTTTGGTGGATACAGGGAAAGACACGGGAAGGGGTTGTTAAGTAAAATGCACCTCACGGGCAGCACCAGGAAAAGCCTCAACTGCCCTTTTTTCCCAAGCTCTGACATTCCAGAGGAGTAAGCAGTGGTCAGCCCATCACTTTCTGTATTCCTTGGGTGCCCAGTGCTTTGTTGGGAAGAGATAATATTTGGAAATGAACAAATCCGGGGATGTAATTCCTGATAGTAAAGCCCCAGAGACCCTGGTTTTGATATCCTTCCAGCACCCAAACGCAACAGAGGGAATCCTGGAGGAGCTGGAAAACGCTGTCGCTCCGTCAGTGGAATTCCTGGGAAATGGAAAGCAGCAGAAGTAGCAAGAACAGAGTTGGAAGCAGGCTCCAGCCGGGTAAGGCAGACACCAAATCCTTTGGAATTAGAAGTGGGCAGGGGTGGGAAGAATTAATTCTTACATTTGTAGCCCATGGATTCCTGAGCAGGATCCTGGCAGGGAAGACTGCAGGGATCAGACTGGGGACTGATCCCAGCTGGGGGCAGCGAGCCTTGGAATTGGCTGAAGGGAAGAAAGAGGGATCCTTTGAGCACGAGGATCAGCTGTCAAATGTGGAGATGGCATCAGACAATTCCTCGGGAGGGTTTAGTTCCTGGGCCAAATCGATCTCCTGCCTTGTGAAGGAGCTCAGAGATGTGGGAAGAGCCCAAGCAACGCAGGGAATGCACTGGCAGATAAAACTGCCGGGGAATGGTGGGGAAAAGCATCGAACAGGGGGCCTCGTTTTGTACAGGAACGGTACAAAAAAATGTCCAAAAGAGCAGGAATGGAATGGGATTTTAGGTATTCCTCGGAGGCCACAATCCAGTGGGAAGGCTGAGAGAAGGCAGCAAAGCCTAAAAAGGCAAATGAGCCAAATCTGCCCAAAGCCTCCAATGGCCACGTTCCCTGGCATTGCTGAGGACTTCAGCCAAGCTCCAGGCAAAAGGTGAGCCCCTATGGAATCCTTTGTGGGAGACCATATCCAGCTGGGACCCTTCCTGGAGAAGGCCATGGGATATGGGTTATCCCAGGTCCAGAGAATATGTCATTTCCTCGGGAAAAACACTTGGATCACTGCATCACTTTCTTGTTTTAGGCTCACCAGTCAGCCGGGCTATCCAAGTCCATCCTCCCCAGCGGGGGAGAGCGGGAGCACGTCCGGCCATGGAGAATTTCTGGGAGAGGCCTGGAGAAGAAAGAAGGCTCCAGCTTCACAGATCTGTGTCATAACCCATCCTGTCGGCCGCTCTGTTGCAGTGGGGATCCTGCAACACGCATATATCAAACCAGGAGTCCCGTGGAAAGGAAATATATATGGACAGACAGATTCTTGATAGCTGTTTCAGAGAGATGTTTATTTCTCCAGCCGCATGGCCGGAGCTCTACTGAGGAACTGTTCCAGTCACGGGACCAAGGGTCCTTCTGCCTGCGCAGGGAACACAAACCAACCAATGGGAACGAGGCTGAGCAGGGGCAGGGAAGCCCCGTGTCTGTGCCCTCAGGGCCCCTCTCCCAGGGCTACACGGCAGGGGAGGGACCCCAACACCTCACCCGTTTTATTTTAATAAAAGGAGAATGAAAACAACTGGATAAACATAACAAGAACAGTTTCAAAACAAAACAAGCCACCCTCCTGAGTCTTTAAATGTCCAAACAGATTCTGTGGAACATCTTAGGGCTGACAGAAGGGAGACAGGACTCTCCGGGCATGCTTTGTGGGGAAACTGAGGCAGGAGAGGGTTTAACTTCTTCCCTCCCCCTTTTCATCCCCCACTCGGCATTGGAAAGGGATTTTTGGGGAAACAATTGGCAAAAGCATGGTTTTGTGAGGGAAACCATGGATGAAAAAACGGATTGGGAATACACTGGGGGTAATAGGACATAGGGTAAAAGGGAAAGGTGGGATTAGGAAAGGGAAACTGTAGGGGGGGCTTACGATGGAGATATTGTCTAACATGACTACGATTTTTTGCATATATACTGCCTTTTACAGGAACACCATCAGGCCCAGTGACCTGCGATGCTTGTAACCCTTTTCTCCCTAGTACAATATTAAATTCCACCACCTCTCCATCTCCCAAGCTTGGGATCCATTTTTCAGGGTTATTCTTTTTAATAGCAGTTCTATGCACGAATATGTCTTGCTGGTTGTCACACCTTGTTATAAAACCATAATTTTGCTTAACATTATACCATTTTACTATCCCTAAGGTCTTAGTTACTATGATCTTTTCCTTTTTCCGAGTGGCTGCTGTTTTCTGTCTCGCTGCGTCTTTGCTGTCTCTTTCGGTCGCTCCCGTGTTGGAATTGTCGGGGCTGCTCGTGCCTGCGCGCTCTTCCCGGGGTCGCGTTCGGGGCCGCACGGGCCGGGCCGGGCCGCGCCGCTCAGTTCTCCGTGCGTCGCCTCCTCTGCTCTCAGCTTCGCTGCCGCTGCCAGGCGCTGTACCCACGTCTCGGCCGGGCCCCCGAGCGATGACTCCCCCGCGCCCCGCTCCAGCGCGCGTCTCGGCTGGGCGCGGCTCCGCTCCACCGCCACCGCCGCCAGCCACCGCCCGCGCACTGCCCCTCTCGGTCGGGCGTTCACGGGGCTCGCTCCACCACGCGCTGCGCGGGACCATTCGGGCACCGCCGGGTCCCGCCGCTCCCGCCGTGCCTCGCTCCGCCACCGACACTGCGGCTCGCGTGGCTCCGCCCGCGCGCGGGAACTGCCTCGCTGCTGCTCGCAGAGCGCTCGGTGCACGTGGCCTGGGCCGCACGGTCCCTGCGCCAGGCTTCTCTTCACCAGGACACAGCTGACATTGCTCAACAGTCTCGGTAACTAAATAATATTCACGAAAATATTCTTCCATCGGCATATATTTTGACTCCAGTATTAACTGTGTCCAAACGGTTTTCCAAAAGCCCTTGGTAAGAATTAAATCCCAAGAAACATAGAAAAAGTTCTTAAACAACCATGCCAGGAAGTGTTTCAGTTCTTTTTGAGCTTGAATCAAGCTAAAATTCACAAATCGTTGTTCAAGAATCATTTTAAGTTTAAGATAAATGTCCATATGCGGCTCTGAGAGCCAAGAGTCTTCCCACCGTTCCTCCATAGTTTAGATACGGAATAGCAAAGCAAAACCAAGAAGAGGAATCCAAAGTTTCCAGGGTTTACTCACACAAATCAGTCGCTTAGGGATCGGGGATCGTTCCGCCCGCATTCTCTACCATTTGTTGCAGTGGGGATCCTGCAACACGCATATATCAAACCAGGAGTCCCGTGGAAAGGAAATATATATGGACAGACAGATTCTTGATAGCTGTTTCAGAGAGATGTTTATTTCTCCAGCCGCATGGCCGGAGCTCTACTGAGGAACTGTTCCAGTCACGGGACCAAGGGTCCTTCTGCCCGCGCAGGGAACACAAACCAACCAATGGGAACGAGGCTGAGCAGGGGCAGGGAAGCCCCATGTCTGTGCCCTCAGGGCCCCTCTCCCAGGGCTACATGGCAGGGGAGGGACCCCAACACCGCTCCTGTTTGATCCTGGTGCATTTGTCCTCTTGGATTCAGCCTGAGCAGCGCTAATTGCTGGGAATGAAGCAGCCTTTGGTACTTCTTTTCCACGAAACCTCTCCATCCTGCCCTTCAATCCTTTTGCAAACACGGGAAAAACCCAAAATTCCGTTTTTCCCCACCTCTCCCCTTCACTTTGCGTCCTCTTTTCTCGCAGGCTTTGGGCTATCCAGGCTTGCATGTGGATTAGGCAGAGCACCCTGTAGGCTCAGCTCCAGGTGGGATTGCAGCGGTGTTGGAAGCACCAGGGATTCTCCCAAGGTTTGGTGTGAGGAGCTGCATCTTGGGAGGGGCTGGGATTTTGTGCACTTCTGGGGGTTTTTTTTCCTGTTTGCCTTTTGGGCTGCCTCAGAGAAAAGGCTGAAAACCGAAGAAGCTGAGGGGGGGTTCCCAAATTCCTTTCCAGCCCTTCAGAGGAGGCACAAAGCCACGTGCAGCTGAGGAAAGGGATGTGAGGAGAATGGCAATAATGGAGCCTTGGGACTCTGCACTTCATTCTTTTCACGTGTTTGGAGGTGCAGGAAATGCCAAACCCCACAGGAATTCTGTGTCTGTAACATGGGGTGCAACCTCTTGAAACCCAAGTGCTCGGAGTGGGGTTTTCCCAAGGGTAAATCCCAATGTGACATGGCAAGGCTTCAGTGAGGATTTCCAGGCTTGACTGCACAGCTTTTGGGAAAGCTCAGTAGCCAAACAAGATCAGATTTCTGTCGGATTTGGATCAAACGTGGCGTTTAAATCTGGGCCAGCTCAGCTCCCTGGGTGGGAAAGTGCTTGGAGTAGCCAAGCTGAGCCGTTGTTGAGAATTCCAAGCATTGTGTCCTTACGCTCCTTAATACAGCGTTTAAATAATTGATCCTGAATGGAGCCAGTATCAGAGGGATTTGTTAGAGGGGCAGGGATGTTTTTTCACGTGGCAGTGTGTCGGGATAGTCAAGACTCCTTATGTCAGAATTAATTGGTCTTCCTTCTTTTCCCTTTTGTTCTTTCTAGATTGTGGCTGAGTGGGGAGAATATTTGGGATAAAGAAACGAAATGCCCGAGGGAAGCTTCGTGTTCCCGTGGGGATGCTTTAGGCGCGTGCAGCTTCTGAGCTGCACCGAAACTTGAGGCTCCCCCAGAAGCCTTCCGAAGCTGGAAGGGCCGGGGAAGAGAATTCCAGAAGAGGTGTGGGAAGCGCTTTCTGCCAGGTCTGGACAGCACCGAGGTGGGAATGACTTCAAAGTGTTCCTTGTCCCTGTCCTGTTCCCAGCCCAGGACAAAGTTGGTGTTCCCTGAGCGGCTGCGGTTCCCTGGATGTGGCAGGAGGAGGTCTCTGCCGGCGAGTGGGAGAAATGTCCCTGCCCGGTGCCGTGTCCTTGGCGGGCAGAGAGCGCCGATCGTGGCAAGGGGGGGTTTGTGAGTGTGGAATCAATCCTAGCTCCTTTTTAAGGGGGTGTTTTAATGAGTCATCAGCAGGGACCGCTTTTAGCCAGCTTTAGTTAAGTTCCTTTTGCACAGGTTTCATGTGGCTTTGATGGTGAAATCAGCAAACCCTGAAGTTTGCCAAATTACCCCTGAAAAGCTTTAATGAACCAATCCTGAGGGAACCGGGGATTGGATATCTGGGATCTTATGGCCCTTTGAGGCCATGTTGGGTTTACCCCTGATATACTGCCGAGGGAAACTCCAAGTTAAGAATAATCCAAATATGAAGCACTTCTCACAAAACTCAGCTTTGCAAACCTTTATTTGGGCTAAAAAAGAAAAGATGGGAATGCCCTTGGCAGAAAAGCAGCTGTGAGGCACAGCAGGCTTCAAATGCCTGTCAGCAGGCGCTCCAGGAGAAACGGCTGCTGGCTGCGGGCATCCTGGGCTTTCCAGGCAGGTTTTGTAGCGGATTGCAAGGCAGTTTTCCTGCCTCTGGGGGGTGGCACCTGCATCCCACTGGAAAGGGAAAATGTGGAGAGAGCGGCAAGCGGGAAGACGGTTGCTGATGTGTGTCCTTGGATTGCAGTTCCTCCCGGTGGGTCTGTGCTGCTGGAAGTTTGAAGGAGATCAGCCTTGGAGTACGTGTGGGTTCACCTGTGGGGCTTGGGAGAGACGCTGGACATGAAATTCCAGGGGTGTTCCCCTTGCTGGAGTGAGAAGCAGTGGAAGCACTTTGCTGTCTGCTTCTTCATCGCCTTCACCTCGGTCCCCTGGGGCTCCAGGTAATCCCCTCTCACCTTTGCTTTTCCAAGGGTCTCTAAATGAGGGCTTGAGCTTTGGTGCAGCTCCCTTTACAGGGAAGATCTGTTCCAGGAAAGGTCTCCTGGTCTGGACCGATGGCGTTGCAGGAAGAGCAGGAAACCCCAGAGCTCCTGTGGCTCCCTCATCTGACTTGCCTGCAGGCAGCAAGGATCATTCCCAAATGTCATCCCCTGGCTCCGTGACTCGGTGAGGTTGTGTTCCCCCAAAGGCCAGGGGCCGCTTTGTGTTGCAGCTCACGGAAGTCCAGCTCGGAGGTGCTGGGTTTGGTTTTTGTGTGCAATGAAGGCCCTAAAAAATTCCCCTCCTTCACTGGCACAGCCCTGGAGTGGGAGCAGATTCCCCTTATCCCGGAGTTATCCCACTCCTGCCCTGGATCCCTGCGGTGCCATGTGTTCTTCAAGCTCACAGCACTGCTGGCTCTAAACAAGCAAAACAATCCCTGTTCCATCTCTTCTCTGTCCTTGATGTTCCCAGGCTCTGCATCTCCCTGGCTATTCCCTGTGTGAGTCTTCATCTCCATCCCACCTTATCCCGATCAAGTAAGGGTCTGAGACGTGTTTAGCAGCAAATGCATTCTTGTGAAGAAAGCCACGAGCAAAGAGCATCCAGATGCAGAGAAGTCTTTAGAAAAGCATTCCGGACGTGGAAATGAGGGATGTGTCTTCCTGCATCTCCTGTTGTTTTTCTCTGTCAGGTTTTGGAAGGGTTTTCTCTCAGTGATTTCCTGCGATCCAGGTGCGTCCCTTCCTTTGTCCAAATCCAGTGCCAGAGGATCGAATAACTGACGAGTGGGGTCTGGGATGAAAACGGTTCTCCTAAAATGAGGGAAACAATGCTAGAAGAGAAATGAGCATCCTTTTAATGCCTGGAAAAAAAATGCTGGAAAAGGGCACTTTTTATTTGATATGGTGTCATTCTCCTTTTTTTTCCCTTGGATAAAACTGCACGGTGAGCAATCAGAGCAGAAATATGAAATGCAGGAGTCTTGGATTCCACAGTGGGATTAACTCCCCTTTTCTGCTCTCTTTCAGGACAGGAAAAACCACTGAACTTGCCCCATCTTTGGGACCAAGAGCTTTGGTGTTGGAGTAGGCAAAGCCAGCTAGGGCCCCCCTTGTCCTGCCCATGGTGTGGGTCAGGGACAGGCTCCTCTTCTCCTCTGGGCTGGGATGAACTGCCTAGGGAATGCTCTTTCTGACAGGCCGGTCCTAGCCCCGGCTACTGGAAATGGGCAGAGGTGAAGAGGCAAGTGCCAGAGTTCCTTGGGGATGATGGAATTGTGGTGTTTGGCTGTGCCCAGAGGGGCAGGTTGGGCATTTCTGTGTGTCTGAGGACCGGTTTGGGTGCTGGGGAGCCCGGGGAGCCGAGCTCTCAGTGCATTCCCAGCTCTCCCAGGGGTGGCAGCTGGTGCAGGGCTGGGTGACAGCCTCTGGTCGGGCTCGGGGCAGGCCCTGGCCCCGGCACAGACACGCTGGGGTGGTTTGGGGACGCCTGGGGAGCCGTGGGAGGCAAATGAGGGATGGTGCTGGGCGGAGCGATCGGCCTGCGCTTGTGTCAGCGCAGCCGTGCAGGGCACTGGGATCTGGGTAAAACACCGGCTCTCCTGGCGTTCAGGAAGGCAAGGTCTGTATTTATCCATACATATTTATCCATACCTATTTATCCCTATATTTATCCATATGTTTATCCATGGATTATCCATCTATGTTTATCCATATACATTTATCCATATATTTATCCACGTATTTCCCCCTGTATTTATCCCTATATTTCCCCATGTATTTCCCCATGTATTTTATGAACACTCAAGTGCCATATCCATGTATTTTATGAGCACTTCCAGGGTTGATGACTCCACCACTGCCCTGGGCAGCTGTTCCAGCGCTGGACAACCCTTCTCATGCTGGGCCAGGAGATGGATTCTGGAAATCCAGACTCCGAGGAGCAGGGGATTAAGGCAGTGTACTAGTTTGAAAACAAACCAGTGGGAGACACCAAGTCAGAACAACAATTTAATGGAAATTAAAGAAAAGGGGAAAAAAGGTAAAAGAAAACACTGTCAAACTGACAGAGTCAAGGTACAACCTGACACCCTGTTAGGCAGGGTGGTGGTAGCAGTCTGGTAGAAATGGTGGCTGCAGTCCTCTGAAGCAGTGATCCTGTAGTAAAACAGTCTGCTCTTCCTCAGGAAGTCCAGTGGTGGCTGTGTAGCTCCTGTCCTCTGGAAATCCAGTGGGAAGCCGGTGTCTCTGGTGTTCAGCCTCAGATTATATCCACGATGGGATGCTTGGTTCCTCCCTCTGGGTGGAGCATCTCACAATGGGGTAATGAGTCATGAGGCAAAGTGTTGATTAGGCTCATTAACAGAAGATAGTCCGGAGGGAGTTATCTCTGAGTCAGGCGGCAGGACAATGATGGGCAATTAACAACAGAAAGATAGCCTGGGGGGAGGAGGCAAGGAAACACTGCCCCACCTGATTTCAACAGCTGATGGGGATTGTAATAGAATACACTGCAACCCAGGACAGGCAGCATTGGATTCCTTTATTCTCCCAGAAGGATAAAGGAGATTTATCCCCAGACGAACCAGAGGTGATCACACTGAGGTCATCAGTGGGATTTCTTCCTTACTCCCACAAATACCCACTGGGGTGACAGAGTTCCCTACAAGGGCGGTGTTGGAAGGAGCTGCTGGAATGTTTTGCTGTTCATTGGGATCCACAGGATGTTTGGTGTCTCTCAGAGCTGTTCCAGGCTCTCCACAGATCCAAACACTCCTCACATTTCTCCTCAGAGTAGAGAGGTTTCCCAGAGTGCTGGTTTTTAATTTCAGATGCTGGGATAACGACACGGCTTCAGGAGGCAGGAGACTCATTGTGCTGTGCCTCAGTCCAGGCAGGGACAACCCCCAGCTAATAAAAACCTCTTTAAAGCACAAAAAGTCCCATTAAACTGATATTATAAAGGCTGCAAATTGAAGCAGGCCTCAATCAGAAAGCAGCAGAATTTAATTCCCCCCCCTTGCCCATGTGCATGATGATCTCCTTCCTAATTGCCCATCCACGCTTTTCCCACAGAAGGGCTGTCCCGAGGTTGGAGATGGTTCCAGCTTTATGGAGCTTTGATCTTTATCTGGTTTTACTTTTTACAGAGCACAGAACCCGAGAGTGGCAACTGCTTTCCTCTTGTTCCTCCTGTGGCAGTGAACTGCTCTTCCCAAGGACGGCTGCAGGAATTCTCAGGCAGCAGAACGTATGGAATGCCAGGCATGCTACAGAATTCCAGTGGGAGCAGCAGGAACTTCTGTTCTTTACTGGCAGGGCTGTGCCATGAAGGGGAGCTCAGAGATATCAGTCAGCTCAGGGAATGAGCCTGGCTCATGGTGAGGAAATTCGCTGTGCAGTTACTTTGGGCCCTTTCTCTTCCTTCTTCTCCTTCTCCTTCTCCTTCTCCTTCTCCTTCTCCTTCTCCTCCTTCTCCTTCTCCTTCTCCCTCTCTTCCCAACACCGGTTCCAGACCTCAGTATAATCCATGTTCCCACAGCCTGACCTTGCAGTTTTCCCAGCTTAGCAGCCCCAGCAACACTTGCAGCCTCTCTGTCTGGACTTTGTCTTGCTGAAATCTCCCTTTGTTGCTGCCTCACCTTTTATCCAGCAATAACGTGCAGTGGGTGGAAGCTTCTCAGAATTCCCTCCCAGTTCCACTGGAAACATTCCCGAGTGGAAGCAGCTGCACTGCCCATCAGCACTTCCCTGCTTTTAGGGGTGGTTGAGGCATGAAAGATGCAACAAATGGAGTTGGCTCCAAGGGGATGAAATGCTCCCCCTGAGGTTGCTCAGAGAGCTGGAGCTGAGGAATCCGGGTGGGAATCACTGCAGGAAAAAGGAAGGAAAAGAGAGCAGAGGAACAGGGATGCAATTCCAACCTCTCCAAGGACTGGCATGGGCACATTCACCATCACCATTTAATCTAGACACGATTTCTTCTTTGCCTCTGGCTGCCAGGAGCAGGATGAGCAGTTTAATGAGTTTAAATAGTGAATAGTTTAATTAGCTGGAAGAGACTGGATCAATAGCTGCTTAAACAAACAACTGGCTCCCTGTTTCCAAGCTTGGATGTAGTTTTGGAAGGTTCCTGGCAATTTGGCAGGGATTAGTGATGCTGAGAATGTGCTTTTTTGTGAGTTTGGGGCTTTTACTCCTGTTCACGTGGCTGCTTTTTCTTGTTGTGTGGAAAACAGGAGGGAAAGAGCAACCACGGGAGGAATTCCACTCTTGCTGCTTCAAGGGATGGATCAGGAAGGGAACAGGCTGCAGGGAATTTGGAGTGCAAACTGAGATCTCTCCGATATTTTCGGCTCAGTCAGTCCATCGGTGCTTGGTGGCTGTTTAGGCCACGTGCAAGGTGAATGATGGTGCACATCGCAGAGCTGCTGGTGGCTCCTTCCCCTGCCCGGCTGTCAGTCACCCTGCAGGGTGCTGGAGCAGCGTGCCAGAGGCCACGGATCCTATGGATCCCATGGATCCCAGGGGCGTGAGCAGGAGCCTGAGCCTGCTGGCCACTCCTTGCTCTCTCTTATCCTGACTTTTCAGCTCTGCAGCGAATCCAGCTCGAGCTTTTCAACCCTTAGAAACCCAGGGAACTTTCACATGTCTGCTCTCAGATCTGGGATTTAAATCCAGCCCTTATCAAAGCACCCCGTGACCAGGCAGGCCCTGAATCCCAGCAGGGATCTGATAAAGAGGGACCTGACATCCTAAAGAAACCCTTTGAAATCCTGCTGGGATTGATTTGTATCCATAATGGAGCCCAGAGCTCTCTGCCAGGGAGAGATGAAGCTGCTCCTTTGCTTTATCATCCTCAGGCCCTTCCCAGCTTCGAGGGAAATTCACTCCCTCTTCAAGCCCCAAAATCATGGAAAAGTTCCTTTGTATCCTTCTCTCTACAGCCCCTACGTGGATTAATCAACTTTTTATTTGATATGGTGTCATTCTCCTTTTTTTTCCCTTGGATAAAACTGCACGGTGAGCAATCAGAGCAGAAATATGAAATGCAGGAGTCTTGGATTCCACAGTGGGATTAACTCCCCTTTTCTGCTCTCTTTCAGGACAGGAAAAACCACTGAACTCGCCCCATCTTTGGGACCAAGAGCTTTGGTGTTGGAGTAGGCAAAGCCAGCTAGGGCCCCCCTTGTCCTGCCCATGGTGTGGGTCAGGGACAGGCTCCTCTTCTCCTCTGGGCTGGGATGAACTGCCTAGGGAATGCTCTTTCTGACAGGCTGGTCCTAGCCCCGGCTACTGGAAATGGGCAGAGGTGAAGAGGCAAGTGCCAGAGTTCCTTGGGGATGATGGAATTGTGGTGTTTGGCTGTGCCCAGAGGGGCAGGTTGGGCATTTCTGTGTGTCTGAGGACCGGTTTGGGTGCTGGGGAGCCCGGGGAGCCGAGCTCTCAGTGCATTCCCAGCTCTCCCAGGGGTGGCAGCTGGTGCAGGGCTGGGTGACAGCCTCTGGTCGGGCTTGGGGCAGGCCCTGACCCCGGCACAGACACGCTGGGGTGGTTTGGGGCCGCTTGGGGAGCCATGGGAGGCAAATGAGGGATGGTGCTGGGCGGAGGGATCGGCCTGCGCTCGTGTCAGCGCAGCCGTGCAGGGCACTGGGATCTGGGTAAAACACCGGCTCTCCTGGCGTTCAGGGATGCAAGGTCTGAGGGACTGGATTTACTTGGGCCTTTCCAGGACAGCAGGAACAAGAGGAGGTGTGGTGCCAGAGTTGCGTCCCATCCAGTTGCATTTCCCTCTTTCCCATTTCCATTTCCTCCTCAGTGCAGGTGTCCCCTGCAGCCCATGAGCACGGGGCCGGTGACAACTCCCTGTCTGTAGAGGGATTCCTTATGGAACAAGGGCATATGATACCCCTGGAAAGATTGGACAACCCAGGGTTGCTGAGGAAAAGCCCCTGAACAGGCCCCTGACTGCAGGCAGCCCTGAGAGTCCTTGGCAAGGTATACAGCTGCCTGGCTCCCCCCCTCATTAGAGGCCATCTAGAGGGCCTGGGCGTGAATCTTTGCAAAAGTAGATGTAAGTTGGCATAGTTGAACAATAAGGGGAGAATGATGCTTAATCGTATCTGTGTACATGTCATTTATGTGGCCAGCTCTCCGGACTCGGTCCCTAACACCTGTCCTCCTCCTGTCCCCCTGTGCCCCTTTTGTTGGACAAGTCTCAAATGGCAACGCACATTCCCAAAGACTATCTGCTTCCTTAAATCCATGGACCAGCTAGTGCTGTCACTCAACAGCTGAAATGAGCTTTCAGAGCCTAGAAACTAGCAGGAGTGACAAACAAATCGATTTGAATCTGGAAATAGGTGAGTTCCACCCACCCACTGCTGCTGATGCAGAGACTGGGGCTCAGGGCATCTGCGCAGCCCTTCCCTTTGGCACTGATCCTGCACTGGAATGTTGTGTTGTTGCCAAACCGGGCCTCAAACCAGGAGAAGGTAAGCCCTGACCATTTGCCCCTGACCCACCCACAGTGTGTTATCTGGAGCGTGTGCCTCAGCTGGTGTCACTTGAGTTTCACCAGAGTTGCAAGTTGGCTCCTGCTCTGGGCGATTCCGAGTGACCATCACATCAGTTCTGCACTAAGCACCGTTTAGCCAGACCCAGAGATTTGGCCACATAGTGACTTCTGAACAGAAAATCAAAATGCAGGAAAAGTGCCAGGACCACTGACGGGCCTGGGTACAGCACGGTCTTTGTGGGTCACTGTCACTCCAGGCCCTTACAGTCTCTCCTCATCTTTCTTGTAGGCTCCCTTCAGGTGCAGGAGCCATTGCTCACTGGTGTTTTTGACTATTCTCTGCCAAGGAAATGAGTTGAATTTCCTTGTCAAATCTAATAGGCTTTTATACTTGGGCTTCTCTGCTGTGGGATTCATACTTAGAGACTGGTGTTGGTGTCTGGACGCTTCCAGAAGGTGGATGTTATCCCTGGATGTATAAAGAAAACGCCTATCCATCATCTCTCAGGCAATGAGAGCGGTGCAGGTGTCTGGCATGGCAGCCTTTCCACCAGTTCACTGGTTGAGCTGGTGCCAAGGTGAGCCCACTCTCTAAATTTCCCTTGCATGCCTCAAGGCGTGCATCGTAAGATTCGTGCTTGTTGGAAGGACAGGATTGAGCCGGTCTCCTGAGCAGTGAGTGTCAGGCGACGTTCTCTTTGCTGCACGTTGGTGACTCCAGGGGGTTCTGGAGTAATACAGACATGCAGGCTCGAGAAGGCACAAAAGAGTGCTTTCCTTTCAAACACGGGAACTGGTGAAAAAGTGTGGTTTGTCTCTCACTGCCTGCATTCCCTTCAACCCAGCGAGGCCGTATGGAGCTGATGACTTCCTGCCTGTGTTGACATAGGCCCTAGCCCAGTGTGATGAACTGGAGACTGAAATCGAATACATGACAGAGTGGCTGGATCCATCCTTGGTGTATGGAGAAGGTAATGGATTTTTTTTATTTTTACTAGAACCCCATGAAGGACTAGTGAGGGGATGTTCTTCCTCACAGCACAGTTGCTGTCCCTCTTGTTTGAGTAGAAATCCTGTTAAGGGGAGACCTAATGACAGTGATGTTAGTAGTGTAGCAGGACAATGTCCTAATCATTTCCACTGCTGGGTAGCTCGCAGAGCACAAGCCCCAGCAGCCTGAAAATGTGCTGCTGTGCATTGCTTTACGAGCAAATACATTGTTTCTAACCCGTTTTGACTCTGCAGGCAAGGACATCCATTGTGCAGGTGCCCAATGGCCTTAGCCTTTTGTGCCTGAAAAATTTCCTGGGAGTACTTATGGGGCAGCAGCACTCAGCTCACTGTGAGGCACATAATGAGACTTGGGTTAGGTGCTGTGTGAAAACTTCTGGGGGACTCTTTGTACCTTTGGGGAAGTGCTTTGAAAATATTGCTCCCTTTTAATGATCTTTGCTTCTTTCCAATATTTGCTTCTCACCAAGTATTTTTCTGAGCCCTAGGAATGTGTTTCTTGAGGCATTACTTGCATGAGGACTTAAGTCTGCTAGAAGCAAGGAAATCTGCCTCCTTGCTGTTTCCATGGTAGCATTTTTAACAAACAAGTTTTCTGCAAGGCTCTGGTAGGCCCCAGAATCTAAAAAGTTTATGAGAAAGTTTAAAGGTTCTTGCGGCCAAGCCTAGCTGCGTGTTTAGGTATATGTATGTGTTTCCTATTCCTGCTGCATCTTGGCTTTCTGAAGTTGCTGTATCCTCTTGCATGCCATTATGCCTGGGAGAATTCATGCCACGATTCCTCCAATCTGGCACTAGTGTGCTCCTTGCTTGGTGTACAGAGCATCCTTGAGCACATTGTTAGGAATCTTAGCATGGAAAATAATTGAGATGTGAAGCTGGAGATCAGTAACACGCTTGAAAAGCCAAAAGTTTTCCTGGACTATTAAGTCACATTATTATGAATGCCGCAAAGGAAGTCTGTCCATAGGCTGGGCCTGTCTTTGGCACTAGCTCAGCTCTACCGTGCAGAAAAAATTGTGTAGTGCTTTGGGGTTGTGCATTTCAACTGTAATGTATTGTCCAATTTATCTAATGGGTCTCACATGAATTTTGTGTGTCAATCTCGTTGCAAAGCTAAAGGCTGAGAGGGGACACTGTCAGTAATACAGAAAATACTACCCTGTGTACAGAACGCATCTCTGAACGCCTCTGAACAGACTGTGCTGCCTCTTAGCTGGACACTCCCACCCAAATGGCTGACTTGGAAAAGATAAGACAGACAGTGGGTCTCCTGTTGCTGCGGACCGTTACCTCCCGTCGAGACTCTTTTACTTTGTGACCTGCAGCTTCTTTTGTACATTGCAACTCTGTTGTGGCTTTAGTTTGTTCTCTGTTTGTGTAATAAAGGTGGAGTATGCAGGACTGTATACACCATCTCCCGAATGAGTTGGACATTATGGGGAATGCCACAAAGGTGACAGACCAGTTGTTGTTTTAAAAACAAAGGCAACCCTTTGGGATGATTGCAGAGTACAAATCTCACACTCAATTGTTGCTTTATTGCCACTAAGAGCGGTTGCTTTGATGTTGATGAACACCGGTAGATTGTCTTTTACTTTGTTTAAGCAGCCATGTTTATTTCATCCACCTCTGAAGCTTGGGAAGAAGACAAAACACTGTTAGATAATCATTTAAAATAAAGCTGGTGTTCCAAGAGTAGAGGAATAAACACGTGGGAGTAAAGGAGAGACAGGAGTCATTTAAGGAATCGGCTTTCCTCAGCATGAGTGGACCCAGCCGTAGGCACCGCTGTATCATATGGAGCACATGCAACCACTGAATGCGTCTCAGTGGCTGAGAATACACCCTCCTGCGTTTTGCAGGCCAATGAGCTGTTTTCCTTTTGTGTGTAAATATTTTGGCCATAGAATAAAGGGACTTTCTGTATATCCGTGTGTGTGTCTGGGTGCCTCTCTGGATGTATTTATACATCTCAAAGAAAACGGTCTGTACCTGTGACTGAGACCACTCTGAGACGTTCTTCCCTTGCTGTCCTTCACAGGAGGCTATTATTTGACAAGTGCTTATGGAGCACTTTCACTGTTCAAGAACTTCCAGGAAGAACAAACCGCCCTATAGCTCAGCTCAGAGGCCTGAGATACTCTCCGGCAGTGGCACAAATACCTCTGGTTGATGATTTTCAGATAGAGCTTAGGGCTGAAATAAAAACTGGGATGATTGTGTTGTTGTAAATTGCTATTTGAGAGGTATGATTTGTAGCAAATTCCCTTGGTTCTGCCAAACACCTCTGCAAACCTACACTACTGCTTACATGAAAGTTCCTTACCAAACTCCTTCACCACCTCCTGTAAGGAGCCTGAAGCAGCAGACTGATGGATTTCAATCCTAAATCAGGTTCTCTACATTCTTTCTCTGCCCCTTCTCTACAACCCTTTCCTTCAATTTGCTCTTGAAGCCTCCTAGTTTTGTTTAAAACACTGCATCTAAGCAATAATAGAGATAACAATACATCAAGTCCAGAACTACTGGAATCAGTAGTTCTGATGTTGCAACCTTCTCACAGATAACACAAGCTTCCAAAGAACTCTCTTGGAACAGGGAAAGAAGAGAAAGTACATGGACTTTCAATGCAATACTCGAAAACCAGCAAGAGATTTAGTCTTGTATATCAAATGTCAAAAATCACATGCATAATTACAGAATTTTTTATAGTTAAAGAAGTATTTCAAAACCCAACCCTGACAGTTCACCTGCAACTTGCATCAAATATCTGTTATCCATAGGAAGGAAAGCCCGGTGCCCCAGTGTGTCAGGTGCAGAGGATGAGCTGTCCAGGGAATGAGCAGCAAATCCTTTCTGCACCTGCCCTCACACTGGGACTGGCAACAACCCCGGGTGTGAGCTGTGAGGATGATGAGGGGTCAGAGCAGCCCCAGGTGTGAGCTGTGACGGTGAGGAGAGGGCGGCTCCTGCCGGGGGCTGTTTTAGGAGGGGTTTCCTCAACTCACTTTTGCACGGCGATGCTGGAAGAGAGGCGCTTATGCCGGGCTCCTGGGGGGCGGGGGGTGTCTCTCACGGAAGGACGGTGAGAGCGTCTCCCAGGGTCTGGGGGAGCGCTTGGATGTGGAGCGTTGCTTAAATGAGGTGCCGAGGGATGAACCTTTGTGCCGGGGAGTAGCAGGTGAGCCACGGTGTGGATTTGCAAGGGGGATCTTTCTCCTTTCCCCTTTTTCCTTTTGATTTCATCTTGCCAACCCCTCGACACGCCCGCCCCCCCCTCCTCCCCCGCCAGTACCTCCAGAAAAAAAAAAAAAGGGGGTTGCGAGGACAAAAGGGGTGTAAATTGACGGAAGAAATTCCTCTTTCGTTATTGCCTGTGTTTAAACTGGGGGGATGCCCCTTCACTTGTGACTTTAAGGGTATTGATTGAAGGAAAACCTGCCTTTTCTATGGTGTTAGGGTTATCAGTTGATAGGGAGTTCCCACGTTCCACTTTAAATGGAAGGGGAGAGCACGGGTCTTGCCACTTTAGGGGTTTGAATTGCGGGTAACCCCCCCGCATTTTCATCATCCTGAGGTTTACGTTGAGGGGGAAGCCCTGTTGTCCCTGCTTTTTAAGGGTTTTAATTGAGGTAAAAATCGCCGTTTTCCCATTATTTGAAAGATTTAATTTGAGGAAAGCCCGTCTCTTTCTGATATTTCAGGGGATTGAGCTGAAGGGGAGAACCCATTTATTTGCCATTGTATTGGTTTAAATTGTGGTAAACACTGCCCGTTGCCTCAGTTCCAGGGGTTAAATTGAAGGAAACTCCAGCTCTTCCAGCATTTGAAGGGTTTAGATGGGGGCGTGCCGCTGCATTTGAGGGCGCTTTTGCCCGTGCCCCGGCCCCCAATGTCTTGCGCGGGAGCACTCCTGGCCCCTGGGGAGGCCCTTTCTGGCCCCTTCTAAGGAGGAATGGCAGTTTGGGGACTGGGCTGCTGACAGGGACCGACGGAGCCGCCGCGGTCCGAGCCGTGCGGAGCCCAGGCGAGCGCTGTCAGGGCGGGCAGGCGGGAGACGAGGCGCGGAGCCGAGCCGCTCCCTGTCGTCGCGCCCGCTGCGTGCGTTCCGTGCGCGGGGCTCGGGCGCCGCCGGGTCCCCCTCGGCCCGGTGCTGCTCGGCAGGCGCCGGGGGCGGGCGGGGCTCTCCCGGCGCGGGGCCGCCCCCGCCTGCCGGAGGAGCCGCTTCCGTGCCGGGAGCCGCGCTCCGCCCGGGTCCGGGAGCGCGGGGTCGCCCCCGGTCGCCGAGTGCCGCCGGTGCCGTGGGTCGCGTGGCTTTTCCGGTCCCCTCGCACCGTGGAACGGCGCCAGCCCGGCCCGAGTCCCGGCAAGGGACGCTGGGGGACGCTTGTGGCTTGTCCGCTTCAGAGCTTGCTTGCAAAAGTCACTGAAAGGAAGATTGGAAAAAACCCAACCCCGACTTCCCAGGCTTTTTGCCTGGGGACTTTTTTTGGTGTTGCTCTTTAACTGAGCCACGCCTTTAAATACCAACGTGGGTGCCTGCTGGAAGCGGTGTTCCATGTATATTGTACTCTCTCATGAGACCTTCGTGGTGTCATATTTCCATTGCTGTGTTAATCCAGCGGCAGGGGTGGAGATAATTGGAGGTCCAAGCTGACAGTGTGCCGTGCATCTGTTGTTCACTGATCTATTTGTGGTGTGAAAAACGAGGTTCACTCTCCTGTGAGAATTTAAAGGGTTTAATATAAAGACAAAGAGACACATAAAATAAAGCAAAGGGGTAATGGCTGGATGCCTTGGCGCTCTGCCAAGAGCACACCTGATGCTCGAGGTGAGTCCTTTTTATACTATTTTTACTGTCTGTTCTCGATTAATATTCAAACTTTTCCCGGAGCTGTTCTGCATGGCCACTCCTTGGTTCCGCCTTTTTAAAGCATGCGTACTCTTCTGCCTTGCGGTTTTATTTCTTTTGATTCTTGGGGTTGGGCTCGCTAGGTAAGAGTCGATGGTAGGGTGGATCTCTTAATTCTCTAGACAGGGCTGATTGCAGCTTTGGGCCTCTTCGTCTCTCCGGGCAGAGCGGTGATAGCAGCTCTCGGACTCTCCTGGCCGCCCGTTCTTCGGGCGGAGTAGCCTTTGGGCCCTTTTGTTCCCTGGACAAAGTGTTGATTAGCAGCTTCTCGGGCCTCATCCTCTGTTCGCTTGGAGGTTATTTTACTTGGTCACACTTGCTAACATTCTTGCTAAAAAGAGAGAAAACCACATCCACACAGCAAAAAGCATTTCTAACATTATATAATACCTACTTTTATACTTGCGAGAAGCCAGTATTATAGTATGTTTATAACAGTGGTGTTCATTTCATCTGGATGCAGAGTTGGGCTTTTTGGGCAGATGGTCCCCCTCAAACCACAAGGCTTATTTAAACCTTGTACACTATTTTTTGAAGATGCAGGGTGGGTGAGGACTTTTTCTTGTTGCTGTACTAGGGAATGGAATGCAGGAGGTTCCTACAATATTGGCATTGAGGTTGGAATGTTCAAGGATATCAGTGTGACGATTCTCAAGGATGAATCTTGCTCCCGGCAGTCTGTAGCGTGGTAGAGCAGGGCACGATGAAGCAGGGTGTGAGGCACAGGCAGGGTAGGAACAGTGAGGTGCTTCATGCTGGCATCTCGGTTTGGTGTTGCTGATGTTTTCAGAGTAGAAGCAGATTGATTTGGTTCCGGTGCACTGGAACAGGATCCAAACCTTAGAAAGTATTTCTTTGTCCTCAGGCTGAAAAATATTGCTGTGCAGCACTTGTTCCCTTGCACCTTCAGTTCATTGTGGAAAGCATTTATTTTAGTGAGCAAATGTTGTTGTGGCTGGTGCAGTGAAAAGCAGAAGAGTTCTTGGTAAGATCAACTTGGAGAGCTCAAGTGCCAGCCAAAACCTTGCTGTGTTCTGCTGTGATGCCACTGAGGGAGGAAAAGAGTGAGTGTGGAAAGCCCTGAGTGGAGTGGTGGGAAATGGGAGGAGAGGAAGAGTCAGGCTGATATGCAGAAAAGATTCCACTGCTGGAATAAATAGTAAAGTAGGTATGTTTATTCCAGCACTGGAACACATGGGGGAATAGTTCCTCCAAAGTCATGCATGCCGACAGCTGCATTCAGCTTGGTATATATCGGGTTACAAGTTCCATATTCATTAAGTTTCCCAATATGCCTATACCTATTCATTGCCTAGCCTCGCTTTGTATTACAATGAGCCCAAAAGTCACTTATGTCTGCGCTGCACTTGTGCAGTGTTGTCTGGTGGTTGTGGGCAGGGGTCTCCGGAATGAAATAAGAGTCTTCCTCAGATGAAGTAAAGGGTCTTCCTCATCCTGAACTTTTCACCTTGCTTCCATGTGCATGCTCTTTATGTCCCTGGCCCAAGTCTAAACTTCAAGACTGGTTTGAGTTAGGTTAAAAACAGGATCTTTGGTCAAGATTCCTTCCCTTTATCAATAGTCCACTATCTTCTCATCTTGCTTTGGTAGGCACGATAAGTGTTGAGCAAGCTGTATGCATTGCTTTTAACAAAAAACTTCTTAGTAAATCATTTAACCTCTGCTTCCCCATCCCCCCTGATTAAGGGCTAAATATGGATTTAAACTGGGCCAGGTGTTAGTGTAGGAAGAGACATTTAACTGCAATTTATTTGTTTCAGGAGGTGTCTCATCATATAGTCTGCTATTTAACAGTTTCCATGCCAGGTTAATTGTAGTGGAAGACAGCAAATGAAGCCAAGAGACTCAGTTAGGATGTCCCAGGTCCCTGCCAAGCACAGATTACAAAAAACCAAACCCTGGGATTACAAAAATACTAAAAGCTCATCTTAAAAAATACTAAAAAAACAGTCTACCAAAAACTAGGTTCCAAAATACTAGAATAACATTGTTTCAAAATAAGAGAAACCCAAATTTCAAAATACCAGAAAACCAGGTTTCAAAATCTCAGTTTTAAAATACCAGATGACCAAGTTCCAAAATACCAAAGTTACCCTGTTTCAAAATTGCAAACTACCAGGTTCCAAAATACCTTTTTTTTTTCCCATTTCATAATAGCAGAGTCTCAAGTTCCAAAATATCAAAATGACTCTGTTTCAAGATATCAATTTGCAAAATACCAATTTTCAGATGTCTTATACAGGCAGGATTCCCAAACCCACAAGAATGCAACATTGTCAAAATGGGATCTGTGCTACCAAAATGGATATTTTATCCTCTGAAAAGCTTTCTTACAGTGACCATCAACACAGGTATTTATTTTAATTGTACAGCCAGATGCAATAAGACTTTTACTTCAAAAGCAAACACATAGTAGTTTTCTGCTTAGATTGTGTCCACGAGGACCGGCATTTGGGCCGGAGAGCTGCAGTTGGGATCAAAGGATGGAGTCAATCTGCTCCCTGCAGATGCACAAGGAAAGATCGAGTAGCAGGCAGAGGGAGTATTTATAAACAATATCAATATTTCACTGAAATTCAGGGTGGACTGGTGATGGGCGTGCCTGCCAGGATCAGCCATAAACAACCCGGCCAAACCCCCGACCCCTCAAGGGGTGCGTCAAACACTTCAATGGAAACGCAAGTCAGTAATGATTATGGAAGAGAAATTACTGGTAATTGCTTGTGATCTGTGGGGAATTTCCTTGGTAGTTACAAGTCTAGGACATACGGAATTTTGAAGGCAGGATCCCAGTTTTGGCCACGGGCACCCGGACGAGAAGGCCGGGCCTTTTCCACGGAAAGGAAAGCCCCGAAACACCCCGGTGTTTCGGGGGTGGACGATGGCCCGCGCAGGGGAGGGAACAACCGGCAGGACCATTCTCTGCCTCATCCCTGCACTCCAAGATCCAGCAGCCCCAGGTGCGACCAGTGAGAATGAGGAGGGGGCGGCTCTTGCCACAGGCTGCTTTCAGAGGGTTCCCTGGGCACACCTATGCAGGGAGCTGCTGGTCGAGAGGGGCCAACGGAGGCATCTCGAGAGCCCCTCCGGGAACAACGGTCACAGCATCCGGCAGGAGCTGGGAAGTTGGCCGGATGCACCTGGGTACAGAACATCGCTTCAAGAAAATGCCCAGGGAAAAACCTTTGTGCCAAGGGGCGGCACCTGAGCAGGCAGGGGAGCCTGTGAGGTCCCTTTCATCTCATCAGCCCCTCTTCAGAGCCCCCAGTCCCTCCCCAGTGCCCCCAGAAAAGAGAGAGTTATTAGGAGAAAAGGAGCTTAAATTGAGATAATCAGCTTCCTTTTTCCATAATTGTCTGTGTTAAAATTGGGGGGGTATCTGCTTCCCCTGTCATTTTAATGGTCTCATTTGAGGGAAACCCTGCATTTTCCATGCCATCAGGAGTATAAATTGACAGGGAATCCTCACTGTCCATTATTTTCCAGTTTAAATGGAAGGGGAAAACCTCAACAATGCTCTTTTATGCATTTGAATTAAGGGTAGCTTCCCCCTTTTCATTGTCCTAAGGTTTAAATTGAGGGGGAAGCCCAGTTGTCCCTCCTTTTTAAAGGTTTGAATTGAGGAAAAATCCCCCTTTTTCCATCACTGGAGAGATTTAAAGTGAGGAAACCCCTCTTTTCCCAATAGTTTAGGGGATTAAATTGAAGGGGAGAAGCCATTTATTTGCCACCGTATCAGTTTAAGTGGAGGTAACTGGTGCCCATTCCCGCATTGTAAGGAGCTCAATTGAAGGAAGCTCTCCCTTTTTGAGCATTTTAAGGATTTAAATCTGTGTTTCAGGGTGCTCCTACCCGAGCCCCGGTACTGAATGTCATATGGGAGCGAGTCTGGCACAGATGTAACCCTAATGCCACCTGGGAGTGTATTAATTTTTCTTATTTTTATTTTTAATGTATATAGCCCTAATTAGAGATCTCAATGAGAGTTACATCATTCATACAATTACTATTCCTCTCTACCTTAGTCACATGTGGAATACTACTTATTAATCACCAAGGAATATTTATCCAAGTTAGGAACAAATTATCCAAGTTATCTAGCTGTGCTGCCAAAACACAATGTTTTATTTCTTACCGGTTTTCTGCCCTTTTGCTTGATGTTGTTGAAGCAAAAAAGAAAGTGTCATCATTTCCCTGAAGAGTTTTCTTCTCTATTGAGCCTTTTACTCATCTCGAATTTAAGTCAGAGGAGCCAAATGACCACTGCTCCTCCAAGAGCTTTTATACCTTGCGGTATTTGCCTCCTCCCTTTTCCTGGGCATTGTGGGATCGAGAGGCGGGCCCGGCCAGAGCTATATCAACCCCAGCCTTTGGCAAAGGGCTTCATTCCCTCCCTGGGAGTGACTGTGACAAGAGCTTTCCTCTTATTTCAATGAAAGGGATCTTTCAGCTTAGCTTGTTTTCAGTAGGTGCTTTTGGTATCTAAAGCATCAGAGGCCTTAAAGGCACTGTGAAGAAGATAGCATTGAACACAGAGAGTGTATAAGTTCACAATTTTTGGTTGTGCATTCAGGGGTGATAAGGTGCTTTTGCGATTTCTGTTTTTGTTCTTGTATTTTTTTTAGGAGTTGTGTAACTTCCCGCAATTCCAGATTGCGTTGAGTGCGATACTTCAATTTTTTTCAGCAAATGCATTGTGTCCCAAAAGGGATTTGCCCCATGTCAAAGATGATGACTGAGATCGAGGCTTCTAATAGTCAAGGATTGTGACTGGGAGAGGGAGGGGGTGTGCAGGGTATTGGACTAGGGGTTATTGTGGGGAGGTTTTGAAGGCAGCACAGTAGGAAACAGTGTCCATTTGGGGCCCCCTAAAGCTTTTCTACACGTGCAGCAGATGCATTTACGTGCGTCTTACGGCCCACAAACGCATCCACTGCACTCACAGAAATGCCTCGTAACTTTGTCTCTCGCTAATGCAGGTGCCCATCATAATAACAGCCACAGCCTTGACATGGGCTAAAGCCAGAGACTTGAGGACCTAGGCGCACTTAGGAGCGAGCGAGCAGCTGACTTGTTGGGATTTGGCCCATGTGCTCCTAAACTCGTCTATTGATTTTGGCTCTTTTTTTATCCAAGAGGCTACCCGGCAATTGCGGGGCCTTCCAAGATGGCTGAGGCAGATTTATTTCGCGTCCAATGCGGATGCACATCGCGGATCATTTGAAAGATAAGTTGGGTGCCACAACCTGGGGATGGGATGCCAGCAGAGCAGCGGGTTAGAAATTCCTGGGAGAGATGTAAAAATTAGCAGAGGGGAAAGGGGATGCCCTTTAAGGGGCTTCTTTGGACAGCTAAAGAGAGCAGCTCTACTTTTGATTGCAACCGTAGGACATGCAGAGCAGTTCCCCTCAGTCTTGTGCTGTCTAGCATGCTTTTGGGATCCCTTGGATCAGATATCTTTGCCTTTTCCCTTTGAGGGCCTTATTACAAGCATTGGCTGCCATCTCTAGGTTCTTGAATATTTGTACTTTATCGGCATGATGCCAATATAATTTGTTCTTTTACCGGCGGGCTCAGCCACATCTTGGAATCCCATCTTGGAATCGCATCTCAGAAGCGTCGAGTCGGATGCCTTTTGAGGCCTTGTTCCTGGCTCTATTGCCATCCATCCTTTGCAGCCGTGAGCTGTCATGTCCTGGGGCTTCTAAGACTGTAAGGATATGGGGAACATTCTGAATGTAGCATTGTCTCGCAGCCATCTTGATCATCGTGACCAACAGTCCTTCTCACAGGTCATTGTTACAGTTTTTTTCTTCTGCTCCGTAGAGCCTCCACCATCGCCATACCATCAGTCATCTCTTTGGCGTTGTCTCGGTCCTTGCCATTATTCTTCTTCCTGAGAGCTTTTTTTATCATCCTAGTGTCACACTGTTTGTAGTATAATGTGTAGTTTGTGTTTAGCCTGAAACTGCTCTGCCCTGTGGAGTAGACTGGGGGGGTAGGTGGAGTAGAAAGAAGACTTTACGGGGAACTTTTTGCTTTGTTTAGCCACCTGAGCCACACCTCGGATGGAGCAACCGCAGCCAGTTCATGCAAGGTTCGGTGGAGGCATGGGAGAAGTACTGCAGTGTCTCGCAGTTTTCTAGTCATTTGTTTTAATGCATGCTGTTTGCGGCTCCTAGATGGTTTGCTTTGAGAAATGAGAACTTGGGGAAGGCGAAGCTTTCCCTGTGTGCCTGAGTGACTTTGACAAATAATTTTTTTTGCAGAGGGATAGGATGTAAACCAGACACAAATGGAGGAGGCCAGAGGAGCACAGCAATGAGGTGGGTTGGCACCTGAAGCCCAAGCTCCAGCCTGACTTTCTTCAATGCTTACCCCGTTGTTTGGCTCTTTGTTTCATTAGAAGATGCGAAGCGCTTGGTACGGCCAGGTACTGGTACCGGGGGCACCATGAGCCAGATGAGTATTGGTGACTGAGATGAGTATTGATTCCAGCACAGAGCTGGATGTTACCGGAGTTTTAATGTGTTAGTAATAAAACTATAAACATCCTTTGTTTTTTTGTGTTTTACAGGTGGTCTGAAGCATTCCAACCGCTGGTCCAATATGACAGAGGCCCTTGCGGAAAGAGGTCACGGTCAAGCGGTTTCAGATGGAAACTAATCCGGCAATGCCATGCTTTCAGACCCTATGTCGGTATATGCCTTTCCGTTTTGTTTTGCCCTGTCTCCCCCGGGAAGGTCCATTGTCATTCAGCTTTTCAGGGGAGGTGTAAACAGTGGCTATGTCACCAGATTGTTCTTTGTCTTAATTTTTAGGAAGTAAAGCCAGGTATCACCAATCAATGTCAAATGAGTGAGGTGAGCAGTGACCGGTGGACAGAACCAGTTGTTATTGCATGGTTGCCACGTTCTGGTGCAGCTCTAAGCATCCGTTGTTGTTTGTATGTTTAAGGTGGTCCACTTTTTTATGCTGAATCGCCTTGCCACCGGCTGATGGACCCGGCTCGCCGCCATCGTGAGCCTGTTGGAAGTATCACGGGACTCTGTGACGGAGCCTTGACCTTTTCCATTTGAAGGTGCCCTCCACGTTGAATTTGGCAATGGCTGAGGATTTGTGGCAAGTTGGGGGAGGGGGGGAGGAGGGGTGAGGGTCCCCTCAAGTTTCAGCCATGCCACGTGGCCTTGTCTCCTCTTATCTCAGGTATGCCCTGTGACGGCGGCGTCAGACTGGGAGTGCGGCCGGAGCATGTGGCCCGAGGGCCCTGGCCATTTTAGGAGATGGTGAGTACAAGAATTGTTGGGTTTTGGCCAGTGTGCCACTAAGTTCACGCCTTGATGTTTGGTTTTCTTTCTTGTAGCCAACTAAGAGACAACAGCCCGGTGACGGCAGGAAATTCCCAGATGGCGAGGCGGCCTTCTTTCACACCTGACCTGGATTCGCATTCCCGGACCTCCGAGAGATAAGTGGAGGGCTACGCCTCACAGAGGGGATGAGAGCGATGTGCCGGGTCAGGACTCGTCGGAAGGATTTTTGAATTAGCTCTGGAGACGGGGATGTCCAAGAAATGGCCACTTTAGGCCACACGATGGGAAAGTCTCACTTTTGATCACAATGCTGAGGCACGTAGGACAGAACAGTCCCGGTGCATGTCGTGTCACTCGTCTATCGTGTGTTCTGCGTCTTTTGGGCTTCTCGCATCGTGTGTCTTTTTCCTTAGCCCTTAGAGGTGACTGGCGGCCTTTCTTCTCACTGGGAGTTTTCTCTCCGTGTTGCACCCCCTTGTTGGTCACGTCCCGTGTCACAGGGGCCAGCGTGGGTTTGGCCCGGAGCTGCTCTGCCCTGCTGCATAGTCTGGCATTATAGGTGCGATAGGGCAAAGCCCGGGGACTTGAAATTTGTTGTGTAGGCTGTAGTTGCCGTCTAGATGGTATTCCTAGATTGACACAAGGTGCCTGTAGCCTTTAAGTTCTCATGCAGCGCTTTGACTTTTGTCATCACTGTCTTTCAGACGCAGATCGATTCTATCTGTGGTGGAGCGCTCCATACTAGGTGAGGGGGTTCGCACAGGAAGGTGAGTTGCCGTTTGTGTTTGCAGGGCAAGCGTAACGCGGTGGCTCTGTTCCACTGTTGTCCTGTCCTCATTTTTAGGAGGTAAAGCCGGATCTCAGCAGTCCATGTCAAGTGAGCGAGGTAAGCAGTGGCCACTGAAAAGAAAAAGTTGTTCTTGCTTGGGTGCCAAGTTCTGGTGCAGCCCTTAGCATCCATTGTCATTTGTGCGTTTTAGGCGGTCCACTTGCATTACGCCGAACCCCCTCGCAGAACGGCCGACGGACCCGGCTCGCCGCCCTCGTGACCCCTCCGCAAGTATCGCAAAGCTCTGCGATGAAGCCTTGACCTTTTCGACGTGACGGTGCCGTCCGGGTAGCCTTCGGCAACGGCCGAGGAGTTGCGGCGAGTCGGGGAGGGAGGGAGGAGCGAGGGTCCACTCGGGTTTCAGCAATGCCACATGGCCTGTCTCCTCGTAGCTCAGGTATAGCCTGCCACGGTGGCGTCAGCCTCGGAGCGCGGCCGAAGCGTGCGGCCCGAGGACCCCGGCCATCTTAGGAGATGGTGAGTACAAGAATTGTAGTGGCCCACGTCCCGCTAAGTTCAGGCCTTGACGTTTGGTTTTTTTTTATCGTAGCCGACTAAGAGACAACAGCCCGATGACGGCAGGAGCTTCCCAGACGGTGAGCGGCCTTCTTTTGCACCCGAGGAGGATTCGCATCCCTGGATGTCCGAGAGATAAGTTGAGGGGATGCAAGCGGGGTGTCGGGTCGGGGCTCGCCGGGAGGGAATATTGAGTCAGCTTCAGAGATGGGGATGTCTAAGAAGGGGCCCCTTTAGGGCCCCTAAAGGGCAAGTCTCCCTTTCGATCACAGCGCTGAGGCGTGCCAGGCAGAGCAGTCCCAGTGCACGTTGTGCAGCTTGTCTATTGTGTGTTCTGTCTCTACTGGGTGTCTCGTGTCTTCTGCTTTAGCCCTTCGATGGGCCTGCGGTCATTCTTCTCACCGAGAGTTTTCTCTCCTCGTTGCTTCCCCGCATTTGTCATCTGCTGTATCACGGGTGCCTGTGTGGGTTTTCTCTGGAGCTGCTCTGCCCTGCTGCACCGTCTGGCATATAGGTGTAATAGGACAGGGCCCAGGGACTTGAAGTTTGTAATGTAGGGTGTAGTTTGACCTCAAGGTGGTATTCCTAGATTGACACAGGATGGCTGGAGCTATTAAGATCCTATGCATCGCTTTGATTTTTGTCATCACTTTCTTTCAGATGCAGACAGATTAAATCCGTGGCAGAGCACCCCACACCGGGTGAGGGGGTTCCCGCAGGAAGGTCAGTCGCCGTTTGTGTTTGCAGGGCAAGTGTAAATGGTGGCTACGTTACAGCATTGTTCTTTATTTTTAGGAGGTCAAGCCGGATCGCAGCAGTCAAAATGAAGTGAGCAAGGTAAGCGGTGAGAGGCGGAAAGAAAAAGTTGTCATTCCTTGGGTGTCAAGTTCTGGTACAGCTCTAAGCATCCGTTGTCATTTGTGTGTTTTAGGTGGTCTGCTTGTATTCTCCGAGCCTCCTTGCTGCCAGACCTGCCTCGCCACCCTTGTGAGCCCTCTGAAAATATTATGGGACTATTCGACCAAGCCTTCACCTTTTCCGTTCGAAGGGTCTTTCTGAGCAGCCTTTGGCAACGGCTGGGGAGTTGCATCGAGTCAGGGAGGGGGAGGAGGAGTGAGGGTCTGCTCAAGTCTCAGCAATGTCGCATCACCTTGTCTCCTCCTAATCCAGGTATACCTTGCAATGACAGTGTCAGTATCGGAGCGTGGCCAAAGCGTACGGCCCGAGGACCCTGGCCCTATTAGGAGACGGTGAGTAGCGGAATTGTCGGGTTTTGGCTGAGGTGCCACTAAGTTCATGCACTGATGTTTGTTCGGTTTTCTTTGTGGCAGTCGACTAAGAGAGAACAGCCCGATGACAGCGGGAGCTTCTCGGATGGCGAGGCGGCCTTCTTTTGTGCCCGAGGCAGACGTCTGAGAGATAAGTCAAGGCTTGTGACCCACAGATGGGCTGACAGCAGAGTGTTGAGTTGGGACTCGCCAGGAGGGATTTTTGAGTCAGATTTGGAGGTGGGGATACCCAAGAAGGGGACCCTTAGGCCAACATAAAGGGAAAATCTTGATCACAATGCCGAGGTGTGCAGGGCAGAGCAGTCCTGGTGCATGTCACTTGTCTATTGTGTGTTCTCTGTCTTTTGGGCATCTCGTGTCACAGGTCTTTTGTCTTAGCCCTCTGAGCTGCTTATTG